>NW_024733734.1:854045-909911 GCF_018991925.1 Homarus americanus | reverse complement strand
AAATGCATAATGGAGGTGGTAAAGGATGATGTCAGGGCAGCAGCAGGGAACCCAAAGAGGCACCAGGCTGGCAGGGAGGCCGCCATTCACGCCATGAGATTGATATTTGAGCAGCGTGATTGTGAGGCCGTTCTCCTGGTGGATACTTTCAAAACGCATTCAACATACTTAACCGCAAGGCTGCACTGCACAACATCAAGATCAAGTGTCCTAGCTTTACGATGTATGTTGAAAATTCGTATAGAATCCTCAGACCTCACATAGTAAACAACAAGTGCTTCTACGAGGTGATACCATCCTACAGTCGACCGAGGGAAAAACACAGGGAGACCCTGTTGCAATGGCAATGTATGCAATAGCCTATCAGTGCCCAACAAGAAATAAAGTATGAAACAACTGGGGTCAAACAGGAGACATGATGACCCTCACAGGAGCAGGAAAAGTGAGGAGATCAAAAAGTGGTGGGACCTGCACATGAGGTCCACAAATAGGTGCTCACCCAAACGCCAGCAACTTTCCTCACGTAGAAGCCAGACAACAAGAACGGGCAATGGAGGTTTTCGGCAAAAGTGAGGTCAAATAACCAAGGACGGCCAAAGACATCTAGCAAGCAGTAATTGCACCACAGACTTAAGACCCAGCACGCAGAGGAAAGGTGAATGAGTGTTAAGGAAATCCAAGCTCAATATCTGAGATTGCTAACACGAGCCATGCGGCCTTGCAGCATTCACACATGATTCGCCATCAACTACCTGATGCGTACCATCCCTGAGATCCGACCCTCCACCCTTTGAAGAAGCAATCAGAGTCAAGTTCATTCCCAAACTAGTGAAACACCACGACTTAACCCCAGTAGAAAGAACACTTTGCACTTCCACCAAGACTGGGAGGGATGGGACTAACTAATCCAGAGGAGATTGCTGACTTGAACATCAAATTCACTTAAGCTCACGGCAGCCCTCACTGACCACATAATAGCCCAGAATGCAACAGGGTGGACACCAGCGAAGTTAATAAGATCCAGAGATCCATTACAACAGATCGGCAGCACTGCCAAACGACATGTTGCAGCAACTATTGCTGCAGGTTCCAGAAAATCTGACAAAAAGTAGCTATAGCGCAGGAGGTGGGCGCTCGAACTGGTTAACTACGTTACCGATAAGGGCAATGGTTTCAGCCTTAACAAACAAGAATTTACAGATGCCATTGCTCTAAGGTACGGTTGGCCAGTAGATGGTGTTCTCCCAATGCGTGTGTGGCTATTCATGATGGCGATCACGCCATGGTTTGCAAGAAGGGGGCTTATATGCATGAGGCATGACGAGGTAAGGATCTCACAGCAAATATAAGTTGAAGGAAACCGTGACGTCATCATGGTAGAACCGACCTCCCTTCCACTGGATGGCGAGATCCTCCAACACAGGACTTCAAACACATCTAACGGCCCGTGTAGACGTCAGTGCTCGAGGATTCTGGACGCGGGACAGCGCCTCTTCGACATCAGGATTGATCCCATGGCCGCTTGTCGAACCCAGCTCTCGATGCTGCACATAGGAGGAACGAGAACGACAAGAGAAGGCATATGGGGAGAGAATTCAAAATGTCGATCACAGCTTCAATTCGCTAGTGTTCACAACCCTGGTGGATGGGCCCGTTCAAGATGCTTTTACGCCAGACTCCGGAGCGATCTCCGAACAGAAGCAGCAGCCTGTTGGCAGCCTGGATGAGATGTCGACTGTCTCTTCGGTTCGCCTTTGTTTCCTGCCTCAGGGGAACGAGAGCTGCCTCACAACTGCTGCAGATATTGACTATGAGGCTACAGTCACTTAATGCCGCATCAGATCTGCGTGTCAACTAATTTAACACAGATATGTATTAGACACAAAAAAAAATGAGTAGCAGTAGTAGTAGTAGTAGTAGTAGCAGTAGTAGTAGTAGTAGTAGTAGTAGTAGTAGTAGCAGTAGTAGTAGTAGTAGTAGTAGTAGTAGTAGTAGTAGCAGTAGTAGTAGCAGTAGCAGTAGTTATATATATATAGTAGCAGCTATATTCTGAACTGGTTAATCCATTATTCAAATCTTTCAAACGTTGAACTCATTATGACGTATTGGTTCTGGTTGGGCACGGTCAATACAGATTATTCATCCCAACGCGTGTGTGTAATAACTCATGAATGGCGACTACCATGGCCGTAAGAAGGGGGGCTTACAGGCATGAGGCAGCCAGATTGAGGTAGCGGGATCTCGCCGCGCTATGTTAGCAAACCGCCGGACGTCAGCGGCAGAAACCGGACCTTCCACGGATGGCGAGATCCTCCAACACAGGACTTCAAAATCGATATTCAACAGCCTGTGTGGACGTCAGTGCTCGAGGATTCTGGACGCGGATAGCGAGCCTTCGACATCAGGACGGATCCCGGCGGCCGTTTGTCACCGTAACCTAGCTCTCGATGCTGCACCATAGAGGAACGAACGAGCAAGAGAAGGGCATGGCGGGGAGAGAATTCAAATGTCGATCAAGGCAGCTTTACCCGCTAGTGTTCACAACCTGTGATGGGGCCCAAGCGCAAGATGCTTTACGCCAGACTGCGAGTTGGGATTCTCGAAACCAGCGGCAGCCTGTAGTTATGTCACAGCCGATGAGATGTCGACTGTCCCTCTTCTCGGTCGCTTTGCTCCGCTCATGGAACGAGAGCTTTGCCCTACTCCACAACTGCTGCAGATATCGACTATGTGTGCTAAGGAAATGAATGCCGCATCGATCTGCGGCTCAACCACTTAACACATAGGAGTAAAGGCTTATATTAGGATATTTTAACATATGTAAATAAATGGGGTATGAAGGTGTATATTAAAGAGTATTGAAATAACATATAAAAAAAAAAAAAAAAGTAGTAGTAGTAGTAGTAGTAGCAGTAGTAGTAGTAGTAGTAGCAGTAGTAGTAGTAGTAGTAGTAGTAGTAGTAGTGGTAGTGGTAGTAGTAGTAGTAGTATTAATTATTATTATTATTATTATTATTATTATTATTATTATTAACAGTGCTGTTATAGACATAGCTTGCGAGCAGTTGAGAACAATGTGTAGCGAAGGCTTAGTATATAGTGTATTATATCCACATTTTTCTAATGGACAGTCTTCCTTTTGCAACCCACTTTCATTTTCACATGGATGTCAGTCTGGCTTCCGTTATACTATATTATTTATCATACATTCACTACAAGGCCACAGTATGTCCTATTTGGTGCATTGGTAATTTAAAAGTGAAAAATTTTTATTTAATTAAATTATAAAAGAGCGCCTGTGTTATCTCTATGAATGATAATGGTGTGGATAGTGTGGGAGAAATGTTGGAGCCTCGTAAATGTGTGTGTGTGTGTGTGTGTGTGTAGAGTATATAATATTTTTTTATTATCGATTTGTAAATTATTATATACAAAAAGCAAACCAGAATAAAAAAACAACACAAGGACATACAATAGTTCTTATTCGTGATACAGTCTTATATATTTAGCTAATGGTTGAGATGGTGAACATTTACACTTCATAGAAAACTTCAATAAAACATTTAAAAGTTGTATACTGAAAGTTAACGACCAAGATAAAACAACTTAATTCATATTATAGCATTAGAAAGCAAATTGAAAGGAGGAAAATCGGGACAATATAACCCAGAAAAAACATTTTTTTTCTTCTTTAATATTTATTAAAAGTTTATCTAAACATCTGCCTGTCGGAGCTGAAATAAGTGACGATAAATAAGCGAGGTGCACAGAAAATATTTTTAATTCACATTTTTTCTCATGATAAACTGCTCCATTTGCAATATACCATTTGCAAGAACAAACAATTCGTATCTACGTAAAGTATAGATGTAACAAGTTATGGAACATTTATCCAGCTGGTAATATTGTGACATAAATGATTTTTGGGTGGCTATGTACAGCCTACAGCTGGAGCAATAGGGTGTCCATTAATGGATTATAAAGGTCATTGTTATATGTAAAACCGCAGATAATTATTCTTATTCTAACTAGTTTGATAAGGCTATGTTTACAATCTATATTTGTTCACCTGTCACTGGCTGAGTACGACGTGAGAGTGTTTTCGTTTTAGTATGCGAATTTTTGTGTATTCCTTTTTTTTAAATATAGCATTTAAAATATATGTACTTAATGTGTAAATCCAAGATTTTTTTAAGGCAAAAAAGAAACTTATATATATATATATATATATATATATATATATATATATATATATATATATATATATATATATATATATATATATATATATATATATATATATATATATATATATATATATATATATATATATATATATATATATATATATATATATATATATATATATATATTCAACACTTCACCCTGCCAGGATTCGAAACCACGGCCCCCGACTGTGACCAGGGAAAGCTACCTCTAGACCACCAGGGCACTAAAAGCAGTCCTAGACTCTGTTATATAGTGTTCTCGCTCACAGTCGTGTGTAGTTAATACCATTTTTCAGTTACTGATATTATCTTGACATGTGTAGTTTAATATTTCTTAAATAATTTTGATAGTATTGTTTTTTGAATGTTTGTGTCACTAAGTGAAACCAGAGTGATACTGTGATTTAATTCTTTTAATGCATCTAATTTTTCTTCATAATTACGATCTCAGGTATAACCTTTGTTCCCCAGAGTAGTGGTTAAGTTAGGTTAGGAAGTGTGCATCTGTTGGGGTGATATAATTTTGTTGAGTGCCCTTAAGGCCTATTCATTGTAGAGTTATTAATTTCTTATTTTTGAATACCATTTTCTCAGTGCTGGATATTATTTTGTTGAAAGCCCTTAAATCCTGTTTCATGTGTGCAAGCAACATTTGTTAATACTTAAACTTATTGTTCTCCAATGAGGCATTGCCTGAGTTTCTAATAATTTCAACATCAAGTATAACTTTTATTCCCCAGAGTAGTATTTTAAGTCCTGGTTAAGAAGTGCGCATATTGGTGCACCATTATTTGATAGTGTTTGTAGTGTTGGAGGGAATATAAGTGTAAATTTTACAGTGTATCTCATTCATCCCAGTCACAGATGCTATCCTTCCACGGGTCACGGACAAGTCATTTTGTTTAGTAGATTTAAGTGTTCTTGTGCTAGTTCGGGATTTTCTCAAAGGGGCGCTTCCACTGCAATTACCATCTAACAATCTTTAATAAACCCCAAGTCAAGTGAGAAATTAAAGTCCAGTAAATTCCGACCGGTTACATATATATATATATATATATATATATATATATATATATATATATATATATATATATATATATATATATATATATATATATATATATATATATATATATATATATATATATATATATATATAACCAGCGGTCGGTAGTCAGGTCAGAGGGTAAGGTGACCCAACCTTCTCACCTGGTTACAAATCTTCTTAATTACAAAATTGTCCAGTTTGTACATACCATTACTCAAATTCATGTTGACTGCTTCGGTATGTTTAATGAGACTAAATTCTATAATGTTCCAACTGTCAATTGAATTGCAAGGTAATATTGACGAGGCATTATCCCAGTCAATGCAATGCTTATTATTCCTCAAATGAACAAACAGAGCATTGGATTCCTGGCCTGTCCTAACACTATATTTATGTTGTTTAAGTCTAGTTACAAGATCTTTACCTGTCTGGCCTAAGTAAAACCTATTGCATTCCTTGCAAGGTACCTTATAAATGCAGCCACCTGTATTGTTGGGCGAGTTCTTGATTAACATTTGTTTAACAGTGCATGAGTTTTTAATTGCCACATTGACGTTCCAGGTTTTTAGTTGTACAGGAATTTGAGAGAAATTTTTGTGAAATGTTAATACTAAGAGATTCTTATGGTCATGGGTGGGCTTGGGATCGGTTCTATAGAAAAATGTCTTAGTAATGTTAAGGATCTAGGGTACTTAAGGTTCAAGCCAATATTATAGATATATTTATATTCCTCATCAATGAATTCCGGGCTGCAAATTCTCAAAGCACGTAAAAACATTGATGAAAATACTGACTATTTGACTCTATTATGGTGGGCAAAATAATAATGCATGTATGAACACACATTAGTAGGTTTCCTATAAATACTGAACTTAAAGGTGTTACCTATTCTGTGGGTCAGACAGTCTAGGAAAGGCAATTTACAGTCCTGCTCTAATTCCACATTGAATTTGATCGAGGGGGCTAAGTTGTTAAGTTTTGGCAGGAAATCTTTAAGTCCTCATTACATGGCCAGAGACATAATACATCATCAACATATCTAAACCAGACTGCTGAAGGTGGTAAAATATTACTGAATATTTTCTTTTCAAAGAATTCCATATATAGGTTGCTTAATACAGGTGAGAGTGGATTACCCATTGCCATACCAAATTTTTTAGCATAATATTCTCCATTGAATTCAAATTTAAAATCCTTAATACATAGTTTGATGAGTTCGATGAAGTCGTCTTTCGAGACGGGCAATGAAATATTATCCAGGGAATCTATGAGGAACTCTAGTATATCATCAACTGGGACCTTTGTAAAGAGTGATGTTTCATCAAAACTGACCAGTTTAAAATCATAATTAATATGTAAGTTATTGAATTTATCAACCAAATCCATATTATTCTTGATATTAGAGTTAGAAATGTTGCCAACTAGGGGATTTAGCAAAGAAACTAACCATTTAGATAATTTATAAGAGATTGACCCAACTGAGCTAATGATGGGTCTTGCTGGGTTATTAGGCTTGTGGGTCTTGATTACACCGTACATGTATGGCAGTGGAGGGGACGTTGAAGTAAGATGTTTAATGAGAGTAGCTTTGCCTCTCACTAGAGACTTCCGTTTTTTGTTGAACTGGGTGTTAACCGTGTTGAGAGGATTTTTTTGTGAGTTTAAAATATGTTGTAGTATCACATAAATGGTCATTCATTTTAGAAATACAATCTTGTTTGTTTAAAATCACTACTGTGTTGGCTTTATCTGCTTTAGTGACATGTAGATCCTTATTTTTCTTAAGGGCTTGGATTGCTTTGGTGAATCTTTCTGGACAGTTTGGAATACAAGGCTTAGACATAGATGCATACACAACACCTTTACACATGTTCACTTCTTCACTTGTCAAATTACTGAATTTCTCCAAATTGCTAAATGCTCTGGCTATGTCAACACTGTCGACTCCCTTGTTATCGCCATCAAAACTTAAACCATAGCCGAGGGCACACAAGGTATCATTGTCTAGTTGTTTAGAGGAGAGATTCACTACACAGTTGTGATTGGCATCCTTAGTCCAATCACTATTTCTAATAAGGAGTGCCAATTTGTGGTCTATCTTAGCTTGAAGATCAGAACGCTCACGTCTCAGGTTATCGAAACAGTAATCGAACATGAACTTTTTCCAATAACTTGGTATGGTCATATTAAAAACACATTTTTTTGTCTTACGATACGGAAACCTTCATCCACCTATATGCGAGGTTAAGGAGCATGTTTTTACGGGTATTGGTGGAGTTAATAATCTCTTAATGTTTCATGCCATTTCCCCAGTGCTTGATGGTATTGTTTTCTAATGTTTATGTGCCACTAATTGATGTCAGCTAACGAGGGAACAGTTTCTCAGATGAGGTTCATCCTTTCTGTTGTAAGCAATACTGTTGATTTAGTTCCTTTAATGCATTTAATATATCTTAATAATTTCAATATCATGTACAACTTTTGTTCCCCAGTGTAGTGTCTTAAGTCAGGTTTAGAGGTGTGCATCTGTTGGTGTACCATTATTTTGTTGAGTGCCCTTAAGGCCTATACATGGTGGAGTTAAAAAATTCTTATTTTCTATACCATTTTCTCAGTGATTGATATTATTTTGTTGAAAGCCCTTAAGGCCTGTTCATGTGCGCAAGCAACATTTCTTAATACTTTGAATTTATTGTTGTCTAATGAGGCATTTTCTAAGTTTCTAATAATTTCAATATCATATATAACTTTTGTTCCCCAGTGTAGTGTTTTAATCCAGGCTAAGAGGTGCGCATATGTTGGTGTACCATTATTGATTGTGTCTGTAGTGTTGGAGGGAATAGAAGTATCAAAATTTTACAGTGCATCTCATTGACCCCAATCACAGGTGCTATCTTTCCACGGGTCACGGAGAATAAATTTTTTAGTAATTTTAAGTGTGTTTGTGCTGGTTCAGTTTTTTTTCCACGAGGCGCTTCCACTGCATTACTACCCACTAATAGACCCCAAGTCAAGTGAGAATAATTTCCTTACCGGTTACAATCTATGTAGCAGAGCGTATTTGTATATTTCGTGGCTGGTAGTTGTGTGGTTGCGATAATGGACGTAATCATGGATTTGATGGAAACGGTAGAGTGTGTGACCTCAGTTCTACTCATGTTCGCCGTGGGAATGGGTTTGTTGTTGTTGACGGTGCGGGTTTACTCGAAGAAAGGGAGAGACAGCCGGGGTTTGGTACAGTTGAGGGAAGAGTTTGTGGAACGTATTGAAAAGCTAGAGGGGAAAGTCCGGGGAGAATATCAGCAACGTATAGAACAGTTAGAGGGGAAGCTCAATGCGGAATGTCAGGCATGGGCGAACCAAATCAAGGGGGAGTATGGAGTATATATACAACAGTTAAGGGGGAAGTATCACACACACTTGCAACAGTTAGGGGAGGAGTATCAGATCCAAGTGGAAAAGTCAGGGGAGGAACATCAACAACACCTAGCTCAGTTGGGGGATGCACTAGATAGGGTAGAGGTAAGGTATCAAATACAGCATGATGAGACAATGTGTGAGATTAGGAGGCACAATACTAGAGTGGGAATTAGTCTCGGGATCCGGGTCTAAGTTCGACGGTAGGACAGGAGTAGAGGTAGGGAAGTGGCTAAGAGAGATTGACCGAACCCTCAAGCTGCTAGACGGAGACGAAGCCGGTCGAATCCAATTCATAATAAAGCATCTTGCGGGGCCTGCGGCAGATCATGTATACAATGCACGCAGAGATTGGGAAACAATAGACGAGTTAACTCGCTATTTGAAGCAGCAATACGGCGGGCAGACGGCCACGTACGACGCCATTCAGAAGGTTATAAATCGGGAACAAAGGAGCAACGAAACGCTCCTTGAATATTATGATGCTATGCTCGATTTACACGACGAATTAAACCGCCATGAACAAAAATATGATAAGGTCCTGTTGGGAGATGCAATCACTCGGGGACTAAAGGAGGAAAAAAGCCGTATGTGGTTATCGGAGGAGATCCAAAAGAATCCTCACCGCAGTCTAGATGAGTGGATCACGGGGCTGAGAGAAGTGGAACACAAACGAGAGTCCTTGAGAGACGGAGCGCTGACCAAGGGAAGAGAAAACGGTCCACAGGCTGGGGGCTCGATCCCCCCGACATGCTATGCGTGTGGACAGGAGGGCCACCGCAGTTTCAATTGCAAGAACAGGTCCGGACCAGGAGAGAGTGCCCCAAGGGGATATGTGGCCAATGGCCAGTATCGGACTGGAAGTAATAATCAGAACTGGCGGTCGGGAAACGGCCAGGGCCAGGCAGTCCCCGCCAACCGCTCCTGGCCCAACCAATAGACTCCGCCGGCGATGTTACGAACCAGGAGAGAGCGGACCCGTGGTCAAGCGTGGTCCGCATGACAAATTTAATCACGACAGAAGATACCTTGAGGCTGAAAGCAGAGTGTCATAAGGTTTCGGTGCTGGTAGTGGGTCGTGAAATGTGGGGTTTAGCAGACACTGGGGCAGAAGTGTCGTTAATTGATGAAAACTTCTACCGTCGGGAGCTAGAGCCTGCAGGTGTGGTTTTGCCGCCCACTCGGGTAAGGGTAAAAGGAGGCGTCGGGGTGTTCAGTGCCGTGTGTGGGGTGTATTCGGGTCACTATGGTAGTATGTGGGGTGGAAGTTACCGATGTGGGGTTGTTGGTTTGTCCAGGGATTGAGACCCAGGGTAAGGGGCAATCGCATGTTGGGTTGTTGGGTATGAATGTGCTGGAGGAGGTTGCGGAGATCTGGCCATACATGTATCACTTGTGCAGGGAAGCCATAAGCACCGCTCAGTGGGAAGATTGCTTGAATGATGTTAGGAAGAAGTTATGTGTGATAGAGGCCACCAGTCTGGAGTATTGTACAACGGAGAGAAGGAAAAACCCAACCATCCCTCCCCAGAGTAGTCGGTTGCTGTAAGTATGTGTTCCCTCATTAATCCAGGTAGCTAGAGAAGAAGTAGTGATTGAGCCTCTAACAATGGAGGATGAAGGTTGGATGCCTCAAGGGGTGATAGTGTTGCCGACAGCCGTGAGAGTGGTGAGAGGCATGACCCAGGTGTTGGTGGCAAATCTGTCTGAGCGCCGGAGGAAATTGAGGGGCAATTGGCGGATTGGGAAGGTCAAAGTGCACATGGAGAATATGAATGGGGAATGAGGAACAAGAGCGTGCAGTTAGGTGTTTAGTAGACGAGCTTAGAGATATTTTTGAAAGGGAGGGCCAGCCCATAGGAAAGGGTATTGGGGTTCAGCATGAGATTCCAGTGACAACAGACAGGCTAGTTAGGGTGCCATACAGGATCCCTCCAAACCAGGTACCAGAGGTGAAGCAGAACATTAGCCAGCTGCTAGATGAGGGAGTAATCCAGTATAGTGAGAGTCCATACTCTGCCGCCATTGTAGTAGTGAGGAAAACGGACGGAAAGCTGAGGTTGTGCATTGATTACCGAAACTTAAATAAGGTCACGGTACGCGATGCGTTTCCTCTGCCTAGGATAAATAAAACTCTAGAATCTCTGACCGGGGCCCAGTTTTTCTCAACTTTCGATCTGGAGGCTGGATATCACCAGATAGAAGAAAGACCTTCAGACCATCCGAAGACTGCCTTCAGTACAATCTTTGGACACTTTGAGTACAGGCGACTGCCTATGGGATTGTCAAATAGTCCGGGAACCTTTCAGAGATATATGGAGCGGATTTTAGGGGATAAAATCTTCTCCTCATTGCTTGTATACCTTGAAGATGTGATGGTGTTTTCAAGTACAATAGATCAGCATATAGTCAGATTGAGAGAATTGTTTTGCAGGTTGAGGGAGAATAACCTAAGATTTAAACCTAAAAAGTGTGAAATAATGGCCTCCAAAGTAAGTTATTTATGATATCAGGTGTCAGCTGTAGGCATCACAGCTGATCCTAAGAAAATTAGGGTAGTAAGAGATTGGCCAGTCCCTCAGACGGTGAAAGAGATGCAGTCTTTTGTAGGGTTCGCATCATTTTATAGGAAATTTGTTAAAGGTTTTGCCCATATAGCTACCCCACTGCATGCGTTGATGCATGGGAAATCTAAGGATCGGGTAGATAGTGAGTGGGGAGAGGAACAACAACAGGCTTTTAAGAAACTGAAAGACAGGATGACTCAGACACCGGTGTTGGCTTGCCCAGATTTCACTCAGGAGTTTATATTAGAGACAGACGCAAGTTTTAGTGGGCTAGGTGCGGTGCTGTCCCAGCGGAAGGACGGCAGGCTGCAGCCGGTGTGCTATGCAAGTCGGGGCCTGAGGAAATCAGAACGTAACATGAATGACTATAGTTCTTGTAAGTTAGAGATGTCAGCACTCAAATGGGCAGTAGTAGACAAATTCATGGATTATTTGGCGGAAAAACGTTTCACGGTCTATACAGATAACAACTCAGTCATCGAGAGAAGCCTAAGCTAGGTGCAGTGGAAAGTAGGTGGAATGCGGATCTCCAGCAGTTTAACTTTACTATAGAGTACAAGCCGGGGAAAAACAACACGGTGGCCGATGCTCTATCTAGAATCCCGACGGAACAGGAGGAAGATAGTGAGGAAGAGTATACAGCTATGCAGGAAGTAGAGGAGAATGGGGCTGGAAGGAATGAACTGTGGACGATAGATGGGCTGCGTAGGAAGCAAGAAGGCATGAACTATGTTACAAAAATGCGAAGATGGCTGGCGGGTGAGCTGCCGGAGGACGAGGTACAGGTACAGCTTCAAAATGATGACTTCCACAAGATGTACCGAGCTAGGAAATCCCTGATCGTAAGAGAAGAGGTTATCTGGCATAGAAGACCCGCAGGAAAGAATCTATGGACGGAGGTGCCAGTGTTACCTCCAAATTTGCAGGAGGCATTGATTAGAGCCTACCACGACGAGTTTGGGCATCAGGGGCGAGATCGTACTCTGTCGCTGGTGCAGGAGCGAGGTTTCTGGCCAGGCATGGGAGAAACAGTGCGGGACTACATAGCCAGCTGCGAAAGGTGTGGAGTAGCAAAAGATGAAGTGACAAAACCCCAGCTGCATGTAGGGACGATTGAAGCTACCAAACCATTCGAGACACTGGCTGCAGATTTCACCTTGCTGGACAAACAGCAAGGATTGGAGAATGTCATGATAATTGTTGACATATACAATCGTTACACTTGGGCCTTTCCCACCAAAGACCAGAAAGCCTCGACGATTGCAAAGATCCTGGTGAATCGGATCTTCCTGGTAGTGGGTGTACCTGAGCGATTGCTGACCGATCAAGGCAGAAATTTTGGCTTGGTCCAACAAACTTGTGCCACGTTTGGGGTGAAGAAAATAAGGACATCAGCATATCACCCTCAGGGAAATGGTATGGTGGAACGGTTCAATAGAACCCTGCACGGTCTGCTGGCCACCCTAGAGGAAGGGGAAAAGAATAAGTGGCCCGAGCATTTGGAGGCAGTGGTGTCACAATACAACGCGACTCCGCACGCCACGACGGGGTTTTCCCCATTCCTTTTTTTTTACGGGAGAGAACCAAACCTGCCATTTGACCTTAGGCTGGAAGTAGACCCAGAGCCGGTAGATGAGTGGGTGATGGTGATCAGAGACCGGCAACGGAGGTTGCAGGAGGCCGTGGAGATCAATGTGCGGATACGTAAGGAAATAAACAGAAGGAAAAGAGAAGAGAAAGCCCACGAGAGTAACTGGGAAGTAGGCCAGGAGGTTTTGTTGAGGAACAATGCAAAAATAGGCCGGTGTAAGCTCCAAAACCATTGGTTTGACACGAGATGGCACATTGTTGAGGTCCTAAATCCAAGGCCGGGTTTATACCGCATTGAGCCCGGTGGGGAAGAAGACCTGGAAGCGAGAGTGGAAAACCGGAGCAACTTGAAGGTTGCTCCACCCCTAAGGCATCCGGGAGACCCGGTGATGGATGAATCTGAAGATGAAGAAGAAGAGGGGCCCCCACCCCAGTTGAGCAAGTTCAGAGAGGTCGATCGAGCCTCCAGTTGAAAGATGAAGACGAAGCCGACAAATTACAGTTTAGGTGTGCATGGTAATGAGAAAACGCAGGTTGTCGAGGGCGAGTTAGAGGAGTCGTGAGTAGGGCAGAGGGGATTGGAGAGATGGCTAGGTCAGAATTGTGCGTCGAGTAGTCATTGTTATCATGAGTTGGATTGAGTTGCTTCTCATGAGCGGGATTGAGTGTACGGTTGTAATGGCCAGGGCCTCAGTAATATGGACTGGTACATTGTCAGAGGGCTGGTCCGCCGCATGAGGTTCGGAGACGTAGATTGAGTCGATCGTTGAAGACGTGAGAGCGTTCGTTTGGACTGAGTATTGTTTTGACACTGGTTCCTCTTAGTTCAAGGGCCAGGCAAAAGGAGAGCATGTTTGATTTGGACTGAGTATTGTTTTGACACTGGTTCTCTAGTTCAAGGGCCAGGCCAAAGGAGAGTATGCAGGATTTGGATTTGGTATTATTTTTGACATTGGTTCTCTAGCCTGAGGGCCAGGCAAAAGGGGAGCGTGTTTGTTCTGGTTGGTTTTAATTTGGACTAGGCAAGAAATGGAGTTGCTGGCTGCGAGTTGGAATAGTGCAGACTTGAAGGTGGTTTCTAAGTTGTCTCTCAGCACATGAGGACAGTGCTGTTTTCTTTTAGGGGGGTCGAGTGTTAGCGGGAGAGAAAAGGGGAGAAGGGAAGATGGAAATGCTGCTTTTAGCACGTTGCAGGTGTGAGGTGCAGTTTATTAGAACAAGTATTTTAGGGGGTAGTGTGCATGTTTTTCTCAGCACATGAGGACAGTGCTGTCTTTTTTTAGGGGGGTTGATTGTAATATACAGAAATTTCAGTGAGATATTTGGAGACGCCGCGCCATATTGGTGATACTGAGTTTTTTAAGGTCGTCTGAGGGAACACGGCGCTCTTCAACCATAGTGGGAACTCTGGGAAACTGGCGACTTAATTTGTAGGCGAATTATGAAATTAAATATCAGTTATTAAGTTAAAAATGATTATAGATCGTTTCCCAGTCTGAAAATGTTACGTACGTCCTAATTAAGCTGTTAGTCGTCTGGTAAATAAGTCACTCTGTCAAACTGACGCCTTGTAGGACAGCGTGGCTTGGAGTCGTGAGAGGGGGTCAAGCTAGCAGGACCACCCCTGCGTTGCACCCAGGAGAGACGACCGCGTGAACTGGTTCCTTTGTTTATTTAACATCAGTATTAACAAGTACGTTTTATTCAATCTCAGACAAAGCTAGATAGGGCGATAGGAACAAACAATGAGTGAGTGACGGTAATGTACACGTCCACTCTCCTGAGTTGAGCCACTGCGGTGGAGTATGGCGAGAATTGGAGTGAAACCAGGTGTCTGGGTGTACAACTAACGACGTGGGACCACCGTCTGCCCTTGGTTGACGATCGTTCGGGGTCGCCAGATCTCCTCTACCTCGGCTCACAATATCACATATCTTCAAGCAGTTTAATGAAAACCTTTTACTTGCAGAAAGCTAAAGCTTTTCTCAATTGTACTAGGTCGTATTTGCTCACTCCCTTCCGTTTCATGGATGTACTGAGTATAAAATGAGGCCAGCTGAGTGAATGAATGGTCACACACTGATAACCAGGAGTCTAGTGGGTACTTAGAAGTACATTTCCAAGGTTGAGAAGGACTTGTTTGTGCCTTAAAATACGGATGCCTGGTTGGTTGTGCCTTAAGAAACTAAGGGTGCATGTGGAATCTATGTGAGAGGTTAAGGAGCATGTTTTCACGGGTATTGGTGGACTCAGTAACTTCTTAATATAGTGATAATATTTTTTCAGTTACTGATATTGTCTTGTGTGTAGTAAATACTATTTTTTCAGTTACTGATATTGTCTTGCTGTGTGTAGTTAATATTTCTTCCATAATTTTGATAGTATTGTTGTTAAATGTTGTGTCACTAATTGATGTCAGATAACGAGGTAATTGTTTTCAGATGAGGTTCCTCCTTTCTGTTGTAAGTGATACTGTGATTTAGTTCCTTTAATGCATTTAATATTTCTTTATAATTTCAATATCATGTATAACCTTTGTTCCCCAGTGTAGTGTCTTAAGCCAGGTTAGGAGGTGTGAATCTGTTGGTGTAACATAATTGATATAATTTTGTTGAGTGCCCTTAAGGCCTATTCATGGGCGCAAGCAACATTTCTTAGTACTTTGAATTTATTGTTGTCTAATGAGGCATTTTCTAAGTTTCTAATAATTTCAATATCATGTATAACTTTTATTCCCCAGAGTAGTGTTTTAAGTTCAGGTTAAGAGGTGCACATATGTTGGTGTACCATTATTGATTGTGCCTGTAGTGTTGGAGGGAATAGCAGTGTCTAAATTTTACAGTGCGTCTCATTTACCCCAATCACAGGTGCTATCATTCCACGGGTCACGGAGAATTCATTTTGTTAGTAAATTTAAGTGTTGTGTGCTGGTTCGTGTATTTTCTCGAAGGGGCGCATCGACTACATTTACCATCTAATAATAATAAACCCCAAGTCAAGTAGTGAGAAATTAAATTCCATTAATTCCGACCGGTTACATATATATATATATATATATATATATATATATATATATATATATATATATATATATATATATATATATATATATATATATATATATATATATATATGCATGCAAGTAAATCACTGTAGGTGCGCGTGATCTAGGTATATGCTGATAAACACAAGGAAAGAAGAAAACACGAAGTTCCCAAGCGCTTTCGTGTAATTCACATCTTCAGGGGTGAGTACAGACTAAAGAGAAGTACAAAACAAGGTGTATATATACAGAGGGGAGTGAGACCAGATATATATATAGATATATATATATATATATATATATATATATATATATATATATATATATATATATATATATATATATATATATATATATATATATATATATATATATATATATATATATATATCTTTGGCTCACCAATTCTTTTTCAGCGGGAAGTCAGGGTCTTACATGTTAAGCACAGCACGAAGCGAGGCAGTTAGCCTTAACAAATCAGGTCTGAGCATCTCCTCAGAGGTCAAACATAATGAGGTCAGTGTTTAGAAACACTACTGATACCGGGGTGCTAGCAGCTTTCCTCTGAGGTTACATATCCTGGGTGAGACAGAGAGTTTACAACCTTTGGACATGGAGCAACATACATAAAAACATAAGAAAATAAGGAGAGAATTCATCTAACATCCTCTCAGATCTTATAAAGTGTACATACTGTTGTGTGTAACTTCAATACACCAGAGAAAATAATGAGAACTGTTTGTGTCAAGAACCTGCCCATTTACCGTTCCAGAAATTAAGTACAATATGTAAGTGAAAAGAAGACTCAATATTATGTGTTGTTGTTGTTATTATATTATTTTAATATTAAATATCCTAATACAAAAGTAGCTACCCTAGCTGTGTTGAGTTAGTTAAGCAGCAGATATATGTGGCATTCAGTTACTGTTGCCTCATAGTCAATATCTGTGACTGTAGACGGCCTTGGGGCCGAAGATCTCGTTCCCATGAGGCAAAACAATGCAGACCTAAGCAGAGAGAAGGACACTTGACATCTCAACCAGGCTGAAACGTGGCCTCTGGGCTGCTCCTTCAGTTCAGATAACACCTCGACCAATCTTGCATAAGAGCATCTTGCTCGTGGTCCCATCCCGCCAGTGGTTGTGAACTCCACGGGAGTGAAGCTGCCGTGATTCATATTCTAAATTCTCTGGGCTTACGCCCTATTCTTGTCGTTCTTGTTCCTCTTGTGTTCAGCCTCAAGAGATAGTTCACAGTGACATGCGTGCTTAGGGTCAAATATCCTGATATCAAAGAAGGCTCGCTGTCCCTACATCCTCGAACACTGACGTCCACTCGGACTTCATTGGATGTCCAATGGAAGGAGGGTCAGTTCCATTGTAACGTCGTGGCAAGTTTTCTTCAACATATTCGCTATGACATCCCTTACTTCATCATGCCTCATGTATACATAACCATTTGGTCTGGTCGACTTCGCAGGATGTGCCACACCTGTATTTGGTGGGCATACCTTCTAATGGCCAACCTTACCTTAGAACAATGGCATCTGTAAATTCTTGCTTGTTAAGGCTAGCCCTTTGTGCTGATCGATAACGTTGTTAACCATTTTGAGGCAACCACCTCCTGTTCTGTAGCTACCTTTTTCTCATGTTCGCTGACAATTGCTGCATCAGTTGTTGAAGATTATCACTCTTGGTGTGCTGTCGTTCTGCCGTAATGGAACGTCGAATCTTTTTAATTCGTTGGTATTCACCTCGCTTGCTGCATTTTGAGCTCTTATGTGCTCAGTGAGGGCTGTCATGAGTTGGACAGAGTTCTGGTATTCAGTGGCAGCTAGCTCCTCTGGATTAGTAATTCCCATTCATCTTAGTCTTGGTGGTGGTGAAAAGAGCAACCTTTCTGCTGGGGCTAAGTGAAGACTTTCCACTAGTGTTGGAATAAAAGATATCTTGATGGCTTCTTCTAGAAGGTAGAGGAGAGGTCCGATTTCGGAGATAGTGAGCATCAGGTAGTTCCAGCGATGCTTGACTCATGAGTGAATGCCACAAACGCCGCGATGTGGCTCAATTTTAGCAATATCAGACAGAGCTTGGATTTCCCCCACCCATTCACTTACCTTTGCTTTTACGTACAGACTCGTTCAAGATTCCTCGAACACTGCTGGAGACAGCTGGCAATTCAAGGGCGTTTGTTTAGTATAGTACGTAGTAAAAATTATGAATAAATGTAAAAGTGATCGGCGATTGGTTACTTAGTTCCCCGTTGTTTAATTTAATGGCTGGGCTTTGTTGTTTCGTATTATATTATACTACGTACTATAGCAAACAAACGACCTTGAGTTGCCAAATGTCTCCAGCAGTGTTCAAAGAATCTTCAACGAGACTGTACTTGGTCTTGAAATCATTCGCGCCGATTTCCGCACATGGGTGTCTCTGGCCGTCCTTTGTTATTTTGACCCCAGTTTGTTGAAACACCTTTATTGCCCATGTCATTGTATTTGGGCTTCATAAGAACATAAGAATGGAGGAAACTGCAGCGGGCCTATTGGCCCATACTGGGCAGTCCCGGTTACACCCAACCCCTATTGCTCATATGAGCATCCAACCTATGTTTGAAGCAATTCAGCGTATTCGAGTTAATGATGATATTTGGTAACTTGTTCCATTCATCCACTACTCTGTTTCCAAACCAGTGTTTACCTATTTCACGCCTAAATTTAAATTTGTCTAATTTAAAACCATTGTTAAGAGTTCGCTCCTGGTTGGATAGTTTGAGTACCTTTGTAATGTCCCCTTTGTTTAGCCCTGCCTTCCACTTATACACCTCTATCAGGTCGCCCCTCGCTCTACGTCTCTCAAGGGAGTGCAAATTAAGATGCTTTAACCTGTCTCTATACTCAAGGTTCCTCATGCCCGGGATTAGTCTTGTCATTCTCCTCTGAATTCTTTCCAAGGATTCTATATCCATTCTGTAATACGGTGACCAGAACTGAACTGCGTAATCCAGGTGTGGTCTCACAAGAGCAAGATACAGTTTTAGGATGACCTCGCTAGTCTTGTAACTAACACTCCTTTGTATGAACCCAAGTACTTTATTAGCCTTGTTACGAGCAAAAACACATTGTTTACTAGGCTTAAGGTTCCTACTTATCATTACTCCTAAATCTCTCTCGCAGTCGGATTTCTCTATGGCATCGTTGTTCATCTGGTATCTGGTTTCCCTGTTTACATCTCCTATGCTGAGTACTTTACATTTGTCCACGTTGAATTTCATCTGCCATTTTTCAGACCATTCGAAAAATTTGTTTAGATCTTCCTGTAGTTTTGCCGAGTCCTCGTCAGATTTGATAACACGTCCTATTTTAGTGTCATCAGCAAATTTACTTATGTTGCTGTCAATGCCGATATCTATGTCGTTTATGTATATAATAGATAATAATGGTCCAAGTACTGAGCCTTGGGGAACTCCACTTGTGACGTTGCTCCAATGGGACTTAGTGCCGTTAATGCTCACTCTCTGTTTCCTGTCCTGTAACCACGCCCTAATCCATTTAAGGATGTCACCTTTGATGCCATAATGAGAAAGGATTGATGGCATTTGGTTGGTACCCTATTTGTGGAGCACGTGTTGTTATGTAAGATTTTTTAAGGATTGAAAAGTAATTTAAACTTTTTCTAGGACTCTTTGACATTTAAGGTGTGATGCGGTAGTCAAGTTCTGAGATGCATCTATAGTTTTGTGAATTTTTTATCAACATGTCATTTACAAAGTAGTGTTCTACTCCAACAGGAAATAATTTTCTTTTTGAAGTACAGACAAGGAAGACTCATGTTCCTGGTTAAAAATAATCATAAATTCATCGGTAGTTAAAGTTACATTTTCCTCCGAAAATAGTTCATGAACACCAATTAAGTTCAGGTCATCTGAATTATGTTCAGTAGCTTGGGACCTGGTTACAGAACACGTAATTACATTTTCCTCTGAAAATAGCCCATAAACAGTGACTGGATATATCACAAGTAGGAGATAACGGAGAGTTCTCCTTCCTTACCGTGAAATTTGCTTTAGGAGGTTTTTTTGACAATCCTACGTTGAGGAATCACTAATGAGCCAGCAACATCATCCCCTAAAATTAAATCTACAGTATACCTTCAACAGTCATTCCTATGTCACAGACTCCTACCCAAAAATCACCATTAACTAGCCTGAATGTAAATACACACTATGACAGAGTAACTAGACAAGTCTTGTAAAATCACATCTTCACCTGTTTAGTAACTTTCAATGGAAGGCAAGGCGCCTTTTCTAAGGATACTCCAAGCACCTGCAGTGTCCCATTAAATAACACTTTCGTTGAGACAGTCATTTTCCTTATCGATACAATCCCCTTAAACTTAAAATCTCTAAATAGATCTAAAAAATTTGGTTCACTCACAACATAATTTTCCTGATCTGTTAACAGTGCAATTCATTGCTTCTGAAGGATTCTTAATATTCGCAAGTGACTGAACTTGTGCATTCAGAATAAGCTTGACTTTTCAACTAAGCTTGGGCTTACACCACTTAGGTACATAACTGTACGAGGCGAACTGTGGTGTTATGGTCAGTATGCTCGCCACGCAAGCGAGTGGACCGGGGTTCAATCCGCGGGCAGGGTGAAACTATTGGCAAATTTCTTTACGCCATTTGCCTTTGTAATTAAGAACCTGGATGTTATTCGATTTCCGGATCGTGTTCCGGGGTAATGGTTAGCCAGTGGAGTTGTCTGGTCTTCTCGAACTATTCCTCGACACTGGGTCATACAACTCGTTAACTTAGAGTATGGCTGTTGTGGTGCCGACAGCTTCTACGTACACCTTAAACAAATTGAAACCTATAGGTGGCCCTTAATGGGCCGGCCATCCTCGTTACACGAGAGGCAACCGTTATTATAACTATGTATTTTCATGATTCTATGAAATACACTAGTGTGACTGTTAGAATTATCATAGTTATTATATGCACATTGACTTAACTGTTATCATTATCATACATATGTAGCGTACATTAGGATTGTGTGAGAATTTCCGCGTGAGTCATCCTCAACAAAGCGCTTAGACTTTTAGAGTCATCGACTCTTGAGTCAATGCGCAAGTCTTCGCTAGCCTAGCTGCTATAATGGCTTCACGTAAATCTCTTTCGTCTAGATAAGTACAGGCGGGTTTCAGTCGGACTTTTCTCTTAAATTGTTCAAGTAACATCATTTATTTAAATTGATTAAATGTGGAGATTTTGCTTGCTTTTATCCATTTATCTTAGTAACAATTTAACTCGTCAGCAAATTCTGAATAAGTAGTGTTAAGCGCATTTTTTACTGGCGTCAGTGGTTTTTGACTGTACTGACATGTGCACGAGTAAATGAAGGATTTATTTGGAGAAACTAAGGTAATTATGAATCTAGCCTTAATGTTCCTTTTCTCTTAATTTAAAATGTCTTAAATCCTACTTGCCTAGTTGTATTAAATTAAACTTGCTCTCTTATTCCAATTTTCTTAATGTAAAAATTTCACGTTCCTAATCATGTTTAAGTTGCTGAAGTTTGATCTCTAAGATAGTCAACTCTGGGGGGCCACTGTGCATGCATAGTCTAAAGAGTAAGTGCTGTTTCTCCGAGACAAATTTACTCCTCATATGAACGATGGAAGTATCTCTTGATTGACTAGTTGTTTGTTAGCAGAGCTTGTGTCAACCTCATAATAACATGATAACATACACCAATGTTCTTTATTAATACATACCTTCTGGAGTTTGTCAGCAAAAGTGTCTGCTATAAAAGTTTCAACGCTGTATGTGCGGCGCTACAGCACATACAGCGAGGAAGAGCATGAACAAACTAAGGACGATGTTCACAGGCCACTTAATTTCGAGATTTGGAAACATTCATTGACCACCAAAATCGCCCCAAACATCTTCTTATGGGGTTACTTAAATCTCAGGTGTATTCTACCCGTTCCAGGTGTATCCAGGAACTCAAAAGTAACATCACACAAGGAATTACAGGAATTGATTGCGCTTTATCACGACGAGATATGCAGAACTTCACGGCAAGATTACGGCAATGTATAGATTGCTGTGGAGCTCATCTGTACCATGTAATTTCCAAACGGCAACATTTGTTGTATTCATTGATATTGTTTTTCTCATAAAATTATAATAAATATTCTTGTTAATGCTTAAAATGTTTTACTGCAATGAAAACCGTCAGATCCTCGCGCCCCATCCTGTAAATATATGAGTTAAGAGGTGAAAGAAGATTATTAGGGATTGAACAAAAGTGAGGAAACTGAAATACAGTAGGAGTAGAAGGAATCTGGGCTCAACCAGATAGCTTCATCTTATCTATTGTTTATTATCATTGTTTTGCTTCCTCGGGTCGTCAGACGTTTGTATTAGTATTGGTTTATTTGTATGGTGCTGCTAATTATATATTTTTTTTTACCGTGGTGAAGTTAGTGAGCCCTCCCAGGTCCTTGTGTGGCTGCGAGGGTAGTCACATTTTATTTTAATTGCTAATGTGTTAGTTAAATGTTAGTTGTGTTAGTCTAAAGGAGAGGCCTGCCAGGTTCTTAATGGAGCTGTTAAGTCACTCTCATCTTTTTTCTCTATTAATGTTTTATGTGTATATTGGGGCAGGAGGTGGTTCAATTACTTTCTTTCTGGATGATTCAAACCAACTGTGTTCTTGGATTTCTTCATTATCTATATTATTTATCCAGTTTTGGTAAGTTTCTGTGTTGAGTTCAGTCACTTTCTTCCAAATATTTGCGGCTTTGTTGTGTAATTCTACATTCATTACTAGGAGGTTTGCTCTCTTGTGCAGCTGTTCATTAATGATGAAGTCTGTATATTTTATGTAATAAATAAATCTGAGGGCTATATTTTGTACTGTTTGTAACCTTTTAGTGTTCGTTTTACAAAGGGTGTTCAATGGGATGGGTGAGTAGTCCATAACTGATTTGACAAGGGCTATATAAATCTTTCTTTTGTTATGTATGCTAAGGTTCTTAAATCGTTTTATTTTTTATAGTCTTATTCTTGCCTGTCGCTCTTTATCTTTTAAGTAAGTTATATATCCTCTTTTTGTTAGTTTTAGTCCAAGCATTCTGCCTTCTGTGTCATACGGGTATAGTTCTTGGTCGACTATTATTGAACTTGTTTTGATCTTGGCTATTGGTATTATCTTGAATATTCTTATTTGTCCTGATTTTATATTTTTTCTCAAATTTATTTATGTTTTTTTTATCGCCGTGTAGCGTGCCATAAATTTACAGGGATTGAGAGAGGCTTATATACACAGGGTGACCTAACAAAAGATCAGGTAAGGTCAATAACATAACATCCACTAATCCACACACCACCACCACCGCAAACATTGTAATTTTGGATATAATCGACTATAATGATAAGATTAATTCATTAATAAGTGATGAAAGCACTTATTGTGGGCTTAGAAAAGATCCCCTGGAAAATATGAATAAGTTATCTAACTCCAAAATGAAGGAGTTATTGAAAAAGAATCCAGATCTCATCAAACAGCTCTCTCAAAGCAATCCTACTTTACCGTATATGTATGGATTGATCAAAACACATAAGCCTAATAATCCTTTACGTCCTATCGTAAATTCTGTAGGTTCTGTTAAGCACAAATTTTTCAAGTGGTTGGTTAGGATGCTATCCCCTCTTACACGCCAGATATCTAATTCACATATACATAACACCAGTGATTTAAGTGATAAACCTAAGAAACACAATGAACCATGTGAATTAATAAGTTTTGAGGTAAATTCACTTTTCACTAGAGTACCAGTGAAAGATCTACTTTCATTCCTTAAAGATAAATTGCATCTGTTAGATTTGACTATTGAACATGATACATTTCTCAAATTGATAGGGTTATGCATTACTGAAAATGTTTTTAGGGTAAATGGAAAGTCTTACAAACAAATATTTGGCATGAGCATGAGTAATTGTCTTTCTGCTTCTTTAGCCTGTATTTTTATAGAGTTTTTTGAGGCTAGAATACTACCCAATATAGGGGACTTTATTCCTGCATGGTATTGATATGTAGATTATGTTCTTTGTCCTTGGCCAAGAAACAGTGACCCACTGGAATTTTTAGACAAGCTTAATGATCTTGTCCCTCGTATTATCTTCATAATTGAAAGAGAAACAAATGGATCCCTTCCATTTCTTGAAATGCTTATCATTAGAAATGATCACAACTTTAAATTTAAGGTGCACAGAAAGCCTACATAGGTAGACAGTTTCATACATTTTTTATCGAGTCACCTTGAGTCTACCGAAATGTCAGTTTTTTCTGCTATGTTTTAGAGATGTTTGCGTATTTGTGACCCTGAATTTATTGAAGAAGAACTGCAACACATTCAGTCCATTGCACAAAAACTTGGGTCCTATTCATTGTTTGTTGATCGTTGTCTTAAAAGGGCTAAAAATCCTTTTATTGTACTCAAACTCGAGAAGTTACTACATCTAAAATTATTTTGCCTCTATCATATCGCAACGAATTTGTCCCGTTAGTTCAGTCCCTTAAATTATTGAAAATTTGTGTTGTTTTTAAGTATGACTCTACTATTACTAGTATGTTAATTAGGAATAGCCCATCATAGGAACAGGTATAATTTAATGCACATGAATTTTACGAGGACTTTAGATGGTGGAAACTTAATAAATGCCATAATAAGAGAAGTGCAGTGATCACGTATGTTAGAGCATATTAAGTACGTAAGATTTAGAGTGTCGGACCTAATAACACTACTAGACTCGGCCTGTATGCCACAAAAGAGTCCTAAAAGTGGTTGTCGGTGACATTTTTTAGTAAAAGTTGGTAACATAACCAGTTGTACGTGTTTTGCCAATCTGAACACAAAAAATGGATTTACCAAGCTGAATGTTGAGTGTAAATGCTTCAAAATGCAAATTCAAAATGGCCACTACCACAAATATATTAACACCAATATCTCTGCTCTTGGGGCATCTAGAAAGTTGATTTTTGTGGCCATGTCTATGTTTTCATGGGTGGAGAATCCAATTATGACATCTTCATTTCCATATGTGACAATTTTGAACTTCGTTAAGGAATTTTTAAATAGTCACTATTACAATATAGTACACATTTTCGCATATGGTTGCTTGTTAAATATGTAACTCCATTATAGAGGCCAAGTTATGTTTTGTAGGGTGAAAAATACAGCTATAATAATTCTGTATATATGCTTTACATATGAAGGTGTCATTTTGAATCTGAAAATAGTTTTTTAGTGCTGTCATCAAGCCACCATGTCAGTGTACTTTAACATACTTATTTACGAGTTTATAAATGTTAGGTATAATACGACTTATCTTAGAGTATGCACTAGGCATAGTTTTATAATTTTCTCAGTCTGCATGAAATGACCACAAAATTAATCATTGTTTTTATTGATGCAGATCGTCTCAGGCTCATACAACACACATTTGTATGTTCCAGTGCATTCCGAGGTATTCTTCCGACATTTCCAACGCAGTGTTCCACAACCACTTATGCACTGGCAGAAAATTATCCCCATACACTCTTTTGGCGCAGGGTCGATGGTCATCAAAACAGGCAACAGATCTCCATCAGTCAGTGTCCATTCCATGGAGTCTGGCAATGGAATATCAGATGTTGCTCTGTTTGCCTGGTTCCAAATCAGTGCTTGAAAATGAGCTCTCCTGATGTGGTATCCTAAGGCATTACTTGTTGGAGACATAGTTTCAGCACTGTTCAATTTTCCAAACAAGATCAGGCTTGTGTCATCTATTGATTTCACATCTCATTTTAATTTGCATAATTTACAAATAAATCTTTCTGCTTCCTTCACCTTGTGTTCTGTAAGTTATCCCTCTCCCAGACCACGGAGCTGTGCGCAATAATCCTAAAATGCTGCCCATGCAGACCTTTTGGTGTGGCCACTTATGTAAGATTGACTGTAGTGTCACATTCTGTAATTGCGTGAAATGGCAATAGTGATGGCATGCATTCAGGTGGTAAATTGTCAACAACATCCTTTACAGCGATAAATCGTCGTTTTGTTGCTTGTTATTTGAAAGGAATAAGCAACTAAGAGAAACAAAACATATGTATCCTTTACAAATACAATTACAGTGTCGGCATCAGCATGTATTGCATGTAGGACTACTCTTGTGTCAGCTTTAATTCTATTGGCTGATAGTCTGGAAACACTAATATCTTTGGAACACGGCACTTCCTGTTAATATTTAAATCCTCCTGTAACTACCAAACATTTGTTATCCAGGGCATTGGCAATTATTTTATCGGAGAGGAATTCCGTCAAATCTTGCTTGCTTTCATTAAGGGCGAGGAAGTTTGGGGTGTACTTTTGTGGAACGGCTTTGTCTTGTGACTGACTTATCGAGTATTTACTGTATCTGTCAAATATGACGTAAAATTTTTGGCAAGAAGTTCCAAGCTGCAAAACTACCCTGTCCGTTAATAATCAATCAAAGAACATCAACTATAAAAATGTCAGCCAAGATTGACTTATTCCCAGTGAATAATGCTCCATTTATTTCAGTTAAGAAGACAGGTACTAGTAGTAGCTCATGCTTCAGAATACCCTGCATCTTAACCTCCCGACCACCTTCATACGTTGTTATTAAGCGTTGTAGTCCAATTTTATCTACTTTCAGATTGGTTTGTTTACCTTTTTTCATGAGATTTACTTCTTATATCATAAAAAAATAACTTAATGTGGCTGTAATGTTTCGTTTTATTAGATCATAAAATTTATGACATAATGTGTCGGTGACTATAGGTATTCAAAACTAATTTTTGACCAAATGGATTGAGACATTTAATATCACTTAAATCTTCTCAGTTGTTAAATTTGGGACTCAACTAACACATTAAAAAGGCGAACCTTATTTTTTGTTGTCAATTTCCTTGCACGTGATGTTCGGAAATGTTTGCCAACTATTCCATACACGACTACGGTCAATTCTCCCTGGAATTAAAAAATAACATTGAAGTCATTTTAATATCAACCAATGTGGATACGATCTTACAATTAAAATTAAAATTATTTCCCCTTAATAAAAATGTATGACCTGAAGTCTTCGTCTGAAAAAAGAAAATGTATCATGTTATATCACATTGAAGTCTATTGTTACGAACCACGCCATCTATTGTGTCATGATCTACTTACCCAGCACCACGAGCAACGCCATCTAGGGACGCGACCCGAGTATGACTAGTCTTAGTCACCACTCCGGGTTTCCCTTCTCCATATCCTGGTTGTTGCATCACCTCCTCCAACTCTTCCTCATCAGCTCCGGATCGAGGAGAGTTCAGTTCACTCTGGGAAGTGACCACACTTAGATTACCTATCCTGGAAACCTACGGCACAATGACTACCTACCATCTTCTTCAATACTCAGCCCTACTAGGCAGACACTTCAGCACCGCACTTGAGTATTTGTAACCCTATATTACCTCCCACCTCCACTTGCTTCAGATTGTTGTATGTTGTATAAATATGTATATACTGTTAAGCCAATGTTGCGTATGTTTAGGTTAAGTATGGTTAAGGGTAAATTATAGAAAGTTGGATAGTTTGTTAAGGAATTTATTGTACTTTATTATACACAACGAAAACTCGCATCCTTTGTCTACCCTTTTATAGTCCGATTGTCTTTGTTTGTTTAGTTTTTTTATTGTCGTTGCCTGTTGGGATCTGGGTAGACTTTTAACTATATTCTAAACCAGTTTCTAAATCTCCAACTCGTAACAAATGGCGACCATGACAGGATACGACCTTAAGTGCCATATTTCTTCCCCCCTTGTTACTCCTTGTTAATTATTCCTCCCAGTCACTTCTGTTCACAATTGCTTTACCGTGGTTTAAAGTTCCCTTCATATGTGTGTGCATATATTGGTATTATCGTACAGTAAGAGTGACAGACGTAGGATATTAGGTTCCGAGTGTCATAAGGCTTACCTGTTATTACACGTAGGCAGTCGTGTAGTAAGTCTTATCGAGTGTAGGGAAGAATCCGGATCTGTTTAATGCCTTACCCTCGCTCCAGAGTAGGCTGTTCCATAGTCACTAGTTTAGGGTGAAGTGATATCTTGGGACGCCCCTCTCTACCAGGACCCCATAATTATAAAGCCTCAATTATTGTTCTTCTCATTATCTCATTCGGGGTCAATAAAAATGTAACTCAAGGGTTGTTTATCCGGATCTTTATATTAATGCCATAATACGCCCTTCCTGTTTCAAGTATCTTTCCAAGTCTCTTATCCTTATCTAAGGATCTTATCAGAAGAATAATATTCATAAGTATAATTTCCCTAGGTATAACTTGGGTAGTTTCCGGGAATTTCTGGTTATCTACTGCCGTGATATTTTCTAGGGTAATCCACATATCTTATCTTTTTGGCAATTAGTTAATTTATCTAGGTTTTCTTAACAATGACCACCTCAGGTTTTGATCTCCAGAATTTTATTGAAAATCCTTCCGTAGCTAAATTACGTGTTAATATCCTAAAAAGAATGGAAAGTGTTACGAACCCCTCCACCCAGCACTACGAAGCACGCCATCTATTGTCCTGATCTACCTACCCAGAACCACGAGCAACGCCATCTAGGGACGAGACACGAGTATGACTCGTCTTAGTTACCACTCCGAGGTTTCCCTTCTCCCTATCCTGGTTGTTGCGTCACCTCCTCAAAGTCTTCTTTGTCAGCTCCAATTCGAGGAGAGAGAACTTGGCTCTGGGAAGTGACCACAGGATCATCTATCCTCTAAACCTACGTGCAGTGACTACCTACCGTCTTCTACAATACTCAGCCTTACTCGTCAGCCATCTCAGCTCCTCACTTAAGTACTAGTATCTTGTATTAATTTCCCCACGTCCACTTGCTTCGAGATTGTTTTATGTTTATTAATATGTATATACTGTTAATGTTTAGGTTAAGTTTGGTTAAGGGTAATTTATAAGCTGAATATTTTGTTAAGGGATTTATGGTACTTTATTATATACAACGAAAACTCGCATCCTTTGTCTACCCTTTTATAGTCCGATTGTCTTTGTTTTGTTTTTTTTGTTACCTGTTGGGATCTGGGTAGACGTATAACTATATTCTAAATCCCCAACTCGTAACAAATGGCGACCGTGACAGGACACGACCTTAAGTACCATATTCCTTCCTCCCTTGTTACTCAGTGTTAATTATTCCTCCCAGTCACTTCTGTTCATAATTGCTTTACGGTGGTTTAAAGTTTCCTTCATATGTGTTTGCATATATTGGTATTATCGTACAGTAAGAGTGACAGACGTAGGATATTAGGTTCCAAGTGTCATAAGGCTTACCTGTTATTACACGTGGCAGTCGTGTAGTAAGTCTTATCGAGTGTAGGGAAGAATCCGGATCTGTTTAATGCCGTACCCTCACTCCAGAGTAGGCTGTTCCATAGTCACTAGTTTACGGTGAAGTGATATCTTGGGACGCCCGCTCTACCAGGACCCCATAATTATAAAGCCTCAATTATTGTTCTTCTCATTATCTCATTCAGGGTCAATCATACCATTTATCAGGGTTGTTAATCCGGATCTTTATATTAATGCCGTAATACGCCCTACCTCTTTCAAGTATATCAGGGTTGTTAATCCGGATCTTTATATTTATGCCGTAATACGCCCTACCTCTTTCAAGTCTCTTATCCTTATCTAAGGATCTTCTCAGAAGAACAATAATCATAAGTGTAATTTCCCTAGGTATAACTTGGTTAGTTTTCGGGACTTTCTGGTTATCCACTGCCGTGATATTTTCTAGGGTTATCCACTTATCTTATCTTTTGACCATTAGTTAATTTATCCTATTTTTCTTAACATGGCCACCTCAGGTTTTGATCTCCAGGATTTTATTGAAAATCCTTCCGTAGCTAAATTACGTGTTAATATCCTGAAGAAAGAATGGAAAGAAATAGCCAACTATTACAATATCCCATTTTCACAGCAACTGACTAAGGAAATGTTAAAAAAATCATGTGATTGAAGTGCTGGTTCAACATGAAGTTTTAAAAGAATCCGCTGTTGACAGATTAACGCCCATGTCCAAGAAACTTCAACCACTATCCACCACCCCTCCTCACTCAGAAGTTGCTTCAGGTCTGGCTAGCCCTCAACAAGAAACACAACGAATAGACGCCTTAGAACTGGAACGAGCTAGGTTCGAGTTCCAAATCAAAATGAAAGAACTCGAGTTGGAGCAGGAGTCGGAACAGGCCAAGTTGCAGCATGAAGAAAAGTTGGAACAGGCCAAGTTGGAACAGGCCAAGTTGGAGCAAAAGTTGGAGCATGAGGGAAGGTCGGAACAGGCCAAGTTGGAGCATGAGGAAATGATGGAACGGGCCAAGTTGGAGCAGGAGGTTAGACTGAAAGAACTACAGGTAAGAGAGATAGAAGTCACCTTAACATCGGAGTTTAGATCAAAAGAAGTGGCATTAAGAGAAACTAGCTGCTTTTAACCCTGCTACTGCTTCTTCCCTTGTTCCCGGGTTTGATGAATCCGATATGGACGGGTCATTTAGGACTTTAAGAAAATAGCCGGGAAGAATGAGTGGCCAAAGGACCAGTGGGTGCTGCAAGGTCTTTAAATTGAGCAGGGTGGGGGCTCAGAGGAGTTTATAACTGTTTAGACCAGACTGATGACTGCGATAACGTAAAAAAGAATATCCTCACCTCTTATGCTATCACGCCAGATGGATACCGGCAGAAGTTTCGTAAACTAACTAAACCATTTTCCCACACCTTTGTTGAGTTTGCTCAAGAAAAGCTTAGGTTTTTTAAGAAGTGGTTAGAGGCTACAGAGACCTCCACATTTCAGGATTTGTTAAATTTGGTAGTCCTGGAGGAGTGGAAGAGCAAGATACCATTTCACATCTTGAAGCATGTGGAGGAGCGTGGAGAGGTTAATTTAGGGCGTGTTGCTGAGCTGGCTGCCGACATGTTAGGTCCTCCTCTGATGATAACCTTGGGGACGTGAGTGGTAGGTCGAAAGGTCCCACACCTACCCCCCCCTGATGCAACCAAGTTTACTTGTTCTTACTGTAAAACCCAGGCCATACGATCCAGACTTGTAAACACCCAAAGTGTCGAATTGCTAAAAGTAGTTCCCTGGATCCCAAATCCAAACCAATAGCAACCACCAATGTGGAAAGGCCCCATCAGGATCTCTTCTCTTCATTCACCTATGAGGGAAAATTTTCAATCATAGAGGGGTCTCGTTCTTTCCCTATTCGTATACTACGTGATACGGGCGCAGCACAATCTATCCTCCTGTTTAACGTCATTCCTGATATATCTACCGCATTTACTAATGAGAGTGTTCTAATTTCAGATCTCTCATCCCATTCTTCCTATCCTTTAGCTAAAGTGCACCTCCAATGTCCCTTGATTACTGGGAAGTGCAAATAGCCATAAGGAAAGACCCAATGCCTGTGTGCGGCATTCATTTATTATTGGGTAATGACTTGGTAGGAGATCTAGTGGTTCCTAACATAAAGACAGTCGACTCTCCCTTACCTGTCAACTCCACCACTGACCTTAAAGAAACTATTCCTCATCTTTTCCCATCTTGTGCTGTCACCCGGTCACAGAGTGTGCGAAATGGGCCCTCTTCGTCTAAAACCACCTCTAATATCTTCCTACCCACAGAAGATCTGTACACTAAGACCATTAGTAGGGATGAGCTCATTACAGCCCAACAATCTGATCCATCTTTGTTCAAACAGGTGATGAAAGACCCCAGTGTGGACCATTGTACATCTTCGGCTTACCACCCACCGTCCCAAGGTTGCTTGGAACGGTTCCATCAAAACTTTCAAGTCAATGCTAATAAACTATCTCCCCTCAACTATATAGTCCATACTCCTGATCGCAGAAAAGATTCACAACTTGTTCACATTAATCTCATGAAACTTTACCATTCCAGGCAGTCAGAGGAAGACATCCCAGAGGCTATAAGCCTACCTGTATTGCATACGGTTTTGTCAGGGCCGGAGCCGGAGACAGATGACATGGATCTATTGGAGAATTTAGACTTCCCTCTACCTAAAGAAAACCCTGCTAACAGTCACATACTCAACAACTTGGATGAGTATTTTTCTGTTCTGAATCCATCTCAAGCAAAAGATCTCACTAAGTTATTATCAACATTTCCTAAAGTCACATCAGACCTCCCAGGGTTTTGCAATATACTTAAACATGATATTAAGCTAATCTCGGATGATGTACAACCCATTAGGCAATCAGCCTATCGACTAAATCCACAAAAAAAAGAGATTATGAAAAAGGAGGTAGATTTTTTGTTAAAACATAACTTAGCTGAGCCTAGTACCTCCCCCTGGGCTTCACCTTGCCTTCTCATTCCAAAACCCGATAGCACTTTTCGTTTCTGTACCGATTATCGTAAAGTGAACCAGGTCACTGTCTCAGACTCCTACCCTTTACCTTTGATTGAAGATATAATAGACAGCATAGGCTGTGCAAAATTTATTACGGTGGACTGTTGAAAGGATATTATCAAGTGGGACTCACGGATAGGGCAAAAATAATCTCAGCATTTATAACTCCATTTGGTCTTTTTCAATATTTGGTTATGGCGTTTGGCTTTTCTAATGCTCCGGCCACATTCCAGAGGGCAATCAATTACCTGATTCAGGACCTAGATGGGACGTTCGCCTACCTGGATGACCTGGTGGTGGTGTCGGACGGCTGGGACGAACATCTGGTGCGTTTGGAGATACTGTTCGCACGACTGCAAGAGACTGGATTCACCATAAACCTGGCTAAATCTGCTTTTGGCTGGGCCTCAGTGACTTACCTGGGACATATCGTTGGGCATGGTATGGTGAGACCCATGGACGCAAACGTTAAAGCCATCTTGTCCTTCCCCACTCCAAGGACGAGGAAGGAACTCATGCGCTTCCTGGGGATGTGCGGCTAATACCGCCGGTTCTGCAGTAACTTCTCCAGCATGGCCGGACCCCTCACAGACCTTACCAGTTCTGCTGTCCCTTACATCTGGAACCAGAGGTGCGACCAGTCTTTCCACCGCCTCAAAACCTTCCTTGCCTCCAAGCCTGTAGTCCATCCCCCTGACTACACCTTGCCCTTCCATCTGCAAATCGATGCAAGTGGTGTCGGAGTGGGGGCTGTGCCCCTACAACCGGACCCAACCACTGATGTCCTCCACCCTGTGGCATACTACTCCGCCAAGTTGAAAAAACATCAGACCAACTACTCGACCATATAGAAGGAGGCCCTGGCTCTGGTGTTGGCAATAAAGAATTTGAATGTTACCTCCAATCTCGCCCACAAACAACCCTAGTCTTCACCGACCATAACCCTCTCACGTTCATCCAAACCAACAAGACCTCCAACCAGCGACTCCTCCGCTGGGCTCTCCTCACCCAGCCCTATAATCTACAAGTCCGGCACATAAAGGGGGTGGACAACCTGATTGCGGACTCTTTATCCCGCGCTCCAGTGGAAATGCAGCAGCTACTCTCCAGACGCACCAGGTGATCACCTCCTTCGCGCCCGCGCTATGGAGGTCTTTGGAGGGGGGGGTGTTACGAACCACGCCATCTATTGTGTCATGATCTACCTACCCAGCACCACGAGCAACGCCATCTAGGGACGCGACCCGAATATGACTAGTCTTAGTCACCACTCCGGGTTTCCCTTCTCCATATCCTGGTTGTTGCGTCACCTCCTCCAACTCTTCCTCATCAGCTCCGGATCGAGGAGAGTTCAGTTCACTCTGGGAAGTGACCACACTTAGATTACCTATCCTGGAAACCTACGGCACAGTGACTACCTACCATCTTCTTCAATACTCAGCCCTACTCGTCAGACACTTCAGCACCGCACTTGAGTATTTGTAACCCTATATTACCTCCCACCTCCACTTGCTTCAGATTGTTGTATGTTGTATAAATATGTATATACTGTTAAGCCAATGTTGCGTATGTTTAAGTTAAGTATGGTTAAGGGTAAATTATAGAAAGTTGGATAGTTTGTTAAGGAATTTATTGTACTTTACTATACACAACGAAAACTCGCATCCTATGTCTACCCTTTTATAGTCCGATTGTCTTTGTTTGTTCAGTTTTTTTATTGTTGTTGCCTGTTGGGATCTGGGTAGACTTTTAACTATATTCTAAACCAGTTTCTAAATCCCCAACTCTTAACACTATGTACAACACATACTTTAACTATTAATGCCCGCGATTGTGGAAAAATCACTTTCATATTTAAATAACTGCCACAGTCATGAGAAAGACTGTGTTTTTTTAATTTTTCTGTACCACATAAATTGTAGGTATAGCCACCAAAATACTCTTCCTACATTGCTTGTAAATTGAGATATTACCATTACAAAAATTGGATGTTTTAGCGGCCATCTTGAATTGCCATTTTAAAGCATTTTATGTCATAATTCAGCTTGGTAAAAAAATTTTTGTGGGGTTTAGCAGCCGAAAATACATATATGTAGCTTATTTTACAGTAGTAGGTAGTAGGCAGCTATCAAACAGGGAGGTACTACCGCCTGGGAAGATATTGGAAGCATAATGTGCTGTCTATGGTAGATCCTGCTGCCATTGGCATTACAAAAATTGTGATCAAGTCCCAGGTTGCTGATCCGACTTTCTGCCTCATTTACACATAATTGCAGGTTTCAATTTTTTCTCTTACTATTGACAACACAACATACATATATAGTTTCTCACTTTTGATTATTTTCTTTTAATTTTTGTATTTCTTTATGGTTCTTTATTATTATTATTTTTGTATCGCTATCATATTTTTTTTTTAATCTTACTTGTGTGAATTATTATTATTATTATTATTATTATTATTGTTATTATTATTATTATTATTATTATTATTATTATTATTATCATTACATTTTCGGCCCCCAGGCCCCGATGTGGGATATGGATCATAGTCTATACTAAGAGTGGCGTAGCAAATCAATTTCACTATTATCAGTAAAGCTGAAAGGGCCACTTAGATGAGAGAACAGTACAAATATGCCTTAGCAGTAGGTAGTAGATACGTAGGTGGAGATAGGGAGCTGGAGTTTCACAGTGGAGAGACTTGACGGCGACACACAGGATCGGAGGAGTTGCTGGACAAGGGATAAGTGAATGAGTAATTAAGAGAATGATCAATCAATCAATCAATGACTAGTGACAGGGGTGAAGGAGGTTCAGTGGAAGGATAAAGGTGGTGAGGGAAGGGAGATTGTAGTAAGGAGAGGATAAATTGCCGTCCTGATTAGTGGAGGCAAATTCACGACCGGATTCGGCAGCAGGAGACTGGTGGCGGCAGGTTGTCTGGCAGTGTTGACGGGTAACTTGATTCTTCTGTCTTCTTTCTTGGTGTTTCTTGTTACTGATTGGCGGACTGCTATGGGTCTTGAGTTGTGGGCTTGTTATGTTAAAGACAAAGATATTCAATTCTTCTTCTTTTTTCTTTTCTTGGGTTATTCACTCTCTAGTGTCTTGGTCTTGTTCTTCCTCATGTCCATGATGTTCGTAAATGTTGAGGAAGTCTGAGGAGGTGATCCTGCTGAGCTGAGATTCTGGGTCAACGGGCTCGTTATCTGGTTTCTTGATAAGTTGTGGTTTGATGACTTCATGGTTCTTTATGTCTTGCTTTTTCTCTCTTTTTCTTCTTTCTTCTTCTTTTCTTGTTTTTTTTTTGTTCTTGGGAGTGAACAGCAAGGAGAGCCTCCTTGTATGTAAGTTTCTTGTCTTGGTGGATCCTCGCTATCTTGCACTACTCCCGGTGTTTCCACACTTGGAGCACACATCCTCCTGAGCCTTGCACTTGGTGGTTGTGTGTCCGTAACTCTGGCATTTATAGCAGCGTTTGGGCCTGCTGAAGGGTTTCACTGGCACGGTTTCCCAGGCCAGTTGAGTTTCTTTGCGTAACATTTCATGGTGTCCTACAAGGGCAGTTGTTTTTGAAAGATTTTTAGACACCAGAGTTGTTCCTTGGGAAGTTCGTTGATTTCTTCTGAGTCCATAAATGCTACCGGCAGGTAGGGCTTTATATGTGAAGGCCACTCCTTGGTTATTTAGCGACCTGTGACGTCACGTTTTCACTTTGAACAACGATGATTAGTCGAGAAGTGATGATCTTGTGTATGACAACTTGCATGGTGAGGAGGAAGGAGGAGAGAGGAAGGCGCCGGCTTGACAGGAGATTAGGTTCCCACGAATTTAAGGTGGCGAGATATGATAATACACTGTGCAGTTTATAACTGGAGAACACTGTTGAGTCTGAACATCTGAACGCTTGGGCACTGGTCTAATTTCGTTCTTAACGCTGCCACCATTGTTTTAGATGCTCATGACTGTTATGTTCTTGTGGCAATCACGAAAACTTTCATACTCAGTAAGATGTTCTTTGTTCAAGATTGTTCTTATCTCATAATGTTTGTTGGGATGAAGCACACATTTTTAGTTTATAGCAGGCGAATGAGCATTTAGCTGTTTGCTTATATTCACTTAGAGAGGAAGGATTATCCCTGGAGGATTAATGGCTCCTTCAACTAGTGGTTGTAGTGGCTTCATGTCAGGTGATCAACTGTCGTCGCCTGGCACATGGTGTTAGGTCAGTTAGAACTATGGAGCGGGCAAATCAGCTGAAAGTCATTCGAGTGTTGCGTGACATGGAAGTGATTTTTTTGCTCAAATGCTAATTAGCCCAGGTGATGTGATTAATTACAATACCAGGTGTAAATAAACTACATTTATATAATAGTCAACTGTGAATATAGATGACAGAGGCTAATAGAAGCAGTGGGCTCAGAAGAGGAGTAAACACGTCAATATTTACATAGGAAAAGATTGCGACAGATATCATGTACCGGTGGTAAACAAATTAGCACCTGAAACATAATAAGGAAATTTAGACAAATGTAGATAACAACAGAAATTTTAGATTTGATAGAGCAAATAAGGAGATTCTAAACCGTTAGAAGGCAGTGGCAAAATCTAGTGTTTTATTCTGTCTTCCGTCAGATGATTTTATACAGCTGAGAGAAACCCTTGCCCTCTAAAGGGTAGAGCCTATCTCGCTTAAAGAATGTAGACACAGATATGTATAGAGAATAAAACTATTTGATAAAAATAAAATACACTAAACCAAAAAGAGTACTGTACTGGTTGAACAGATATTACCAGGAAGTAGATGATTTAGGTAGGTCAAAAGGGTGAAGGGAAATGTTATGAGAAACAAAGATAGACAGTAGCTATTGGAAATGACGACAGTGTTGGAGAGGTTGGAAGAATGCGTAGGGGAGTTGTATAAGGATGTAAGAGGGGAAAACTGGAAACATGTTAAAGTGGATGGACGAGAGGTATACAGGGGCGAAGATAAAAAAATACAAAAGTGAAAAGTGAGCGAACTTCTGGAGAAGACGGCATAACGGTGGAAATGATGGAGGCAGCAGGAAAATTCGCAAATAAAGAAAGTTATGCAAATGTATAATAAAATCTATGACACAGGAGATATATCACTTGTAATGAAAAGGTCAATATTCATTACTTGATCTCAAAAACAAACAAAAAACAACTATAGAACATAAAACGCATAGAACGATAAGTCAAACGAACGATAAAACAATTTCAGAATTATAATGCACAGAAACGGAGGCAACATAAGAGAAGTTCAATATGGCATATGACATAAGAATGATAGTGGAAATAATGATTGAGATGCCCAAAGGACCTGGATCTTCGCTTCAAAGACAAATAAAAGGTGTTTGATAGTGGAAAATTATAAAGTATTCTGGCGGTAGCCTGAATAAAATGATCAAGTGCGGGTATTGCATCAAAAGGGCTAATCGAGATACTGTAGGTTTTAACTCATTGACTACTTGAAATAACAAGTAGTAGTGAAGATAGAAAACAACAGAACACATTGAATGGAAATAAAAATAGCAGTGAGCCAAGGATGTGTACTCCGGGTTTGCTTTTACTCTATTGAAAGAGAACATTCGCTGAACGCTGGTCATACTGGTCGGATGTGTCAACCTTGTATTCTGAGACAACATTGATGATTTTCACTGGCTGCCTGAGCTTTGCACCATGCATGGGGCAAGTGGTGGGCAGAAGCTTGTGAAGGCTTTGGCTAGAGAAGAAAAGATTGCAATATTGAACAGCATAGAAGACGACCTGCGACTCTCAAGTAACGAATCGGAAGCAGATGATCCGCGGCCAACAACAATGGAGGTGACAGTTTTCAAGGGGTGATTAATAAGAGAGACAGGGAAAGGAGGCGAGAGTTGGCAATGAAAAATGAAGGAAGTGAACTTGATGAGATTATGAATGATAGAAAGAAAAGGAATGCACACGCGGAAATTGAAAGTGAAATTGAAATTCTTTATTGACAATAAAACTATTACATCAAAAGGACAGGGTAGTATACTACTCCCACCCTCACCTTTGCCATCCCCTTCTGGACTTACAAAAAGATATAAATGTTATAACAAGACAATAATTATTTTTACAGAAATGAAATAAGTTCATTTTGACGTGAACAGTTAATGTAATCTTACACAAAGTTAAATGTCATATTCTTGGAACAAAATTTGTATGCATTGCAAGAATTATTTTAATCTTTCCATTATTAATCATCCAACAAACTTTTTGTTTTTAAAGAAGTGATCTCACTGTTCCTGTAAGGTTGGATTTTTTCACATCCTAATACATAATGTTGTAGTGTATGTGCATCCCTAAGATGACACAGTTGACAAGGTTGACCTACCCCTCCAATTATCAGCCAGTAATATTTGTATCCTATTCTTAGTCTCATTATAACAGTAACAACAGATGGTAAGTTAATCCTGTAAGTTACATTGGTGTTTTATAAAACATACAAATAGTGTTGAAAACTCTCGCTGCATATGACAATCACTTCTCTTCCTGATTTTCCCCATTCCCATTTTTTTTCAATTCCCTCTTTATCGTTCTAATTCTTACATTGCTAACAATATCGATATACATCTCTTCTGCATCTTTTTGGGCCAATTTGTCAGCCTTTTCATTTAAATGAATCCCCTGTAATAGCCTGTCGCGATCCCACTACCCTTTATACTTGGGGAGTGAATCCTACCCCAAGTTATTAACAAATAAAGGTACAAATAGGGAACACGGCAATAATTATCTCCACCAAATACCAACTCAACTAAATGTACTTGAAAAAGTAAGAACAGTTGAAATAAGTGAATCACAAAAGGGAAGATAATTAATTAATTCAATTTATGTTCTAAAGGGAGTAATGACTAGCAAACATGAATTTAAGTGAATAAGTAATTGTATAATAAAATAAGAGTGATGCCGGAAGGGCGAAACTATACTGTAAGGAGTTAGACCAAACAAATATTACTTAACATTACTATATTACACAAGACATACGAAATATATATATACAACAATCAATACAAAATGATTATCCCTACCAAACAGGAGATACCTTACCACCAGGATCCCTTCCTAGGCCTAACTAAACGTGTCACTAATACCTGATACCCCTAGGGCATTGCAGAGACTTGATAAAGCACTTAGACAAAGGTCAAGGCTAGAGAACGAATAGACACGTCTAACCTATGCCACGGATTTTCGCTACTGGGGAGCGTGGCGTGGGTACGCCGTGGAGGAGCGTCTCATATCACGTGATCTAGACATTTGCTGGATATTTTATATAATTAATTAATATTACTCTTGAGTTGACTTAACAGAGTAAGACAATGATGCATATAAATTACATACATAAATATACAATTAACCTAAGTAGCTAAGAACAATAATAATATAATAAGTACAATTAACAAATTATGAGTAGCTTGTGTGAAATGGAAGCGTGAACAGATGCAGCGAGTTGCCGAGCACTCAGGCACGTGACACCTCCCCCAAAAAAGTGAGCTTACAACTAACTGGAAGCGAAAATGGATATACAGCTACACAGTGAAAGTAATAACTAACACAATTGGTTTAAATCAATATGAAGCAAAATAATTCATAATATAAACACAAGGTACTCAATGACAATAAAACAAAAAATAATTTGCATATAGACATAGTTACTAAATAATCAGACTCGAGAAAGTGCATCAGCCAACACGTTCTCTTTTCCGCGGATATGGGAAATGTTCAAGTTATAGGGCTGAAGTGATAGAGCCCACCTCAAAAGTCTTTGGTTGGTATGTTTCATCTTGTCAACAAAAGTAAGTGGGTTATGATCAGTGAACACTTGAATGGGATAAGCAGTGCTGCCAATATATACTTTGAAGTTTTCTAGTGCCATGATCAGTGATAAAGCCTCCTTTTCAATGGTGGCATAGTTTCTTTGATATTTGTTAAATTTTCTAGAAAAATAGCACAGCGGATGAAGCACTTGATCACTCTCACCCTCTTGCAGAAGCACAGCACCGGCGCCAATTTCACTGGCGTCGACATGGAGAGTGAACTGTTTCTGGAGGTCAGGTGCAAGTAGTACAGGAGCATTTGCCAGCAGGGATTTAAGATTCTCAAAAGATTCCTGGCAAGCCGTAGTCCACTTGAAGGTTTTCTTGCCACTCAGCAGGTCAGTCATGGGAGAGGCAACGGAGGAGAAGTTTGGACAAAAACGGCGGTAGTACCCCGCCATACCCAGCAACCTCATCACACTCTTCTTATCGCCTGGCACTGGATACTGTTGAATTGCCTCAATTTTGGCTGCTATAGGCTGGACTTCCCCTTGTCCGACCACATGCCCCAAGAAAGTGACGTGGGCATGGCCGAACTCAGTTTTGACGAGGTTCACCGTCAGCTTGCTTGCAGCCAGTACGGAGAAGAGGGCTTGTAGACGACTCATGTGATCTTCCCAGGAACTGCTGAAGACGATGAGGTCGTCTAGGTAACAGCGGACACCTTCCAGACCAGACGTGATGAAATTCATGAGGCGTTGAAAGGTTGCAGGGGCGTTCCGCATACCAAACGGAAGGACTGTGAATTGGTACAACCCCTCAGGAGTGACAAAAGCAGAGATGGCCCTGGAGCGTTCAGTCAGTCTTATCTGGTAGTAGCCCTGGAGGAGATCCAATTTGGTCACGTACCTTGCCTGTCCAAGATCGTCGATCACATCGTCGATGCGTGGCAAGGGATAACCATCGGGTTCAGTGACGGCATTCACCTTGCGGTAATCCACACACAGCCGCATTGACCCATTCGGCTTTGGAACTAGAACAACAGGGGATGCCCATGGACTGATGCTGGGTTCGACGAGGCCTAGCTCTTGAAGACGCTGTACCTCGGCTCGCACACAATCCCGCTTGAAGGCATTAAGACGGTAGGGACGCTGTCGGATTAGCTTGGCTCCCCTGGTCTCAACGTCATGCTCCAGCACTGAACAAGAGAGTGGGTAATCACCAACTATAATAAGATACTCCTGTAATAGAGACTTTATATTATTGGCTTGGTCACTAGAGAGATGACACAACTTAGCACTGGGGTCCTCCAAGATAGTAGAGTTTTCAACTTTTACACTAGACCCATTCATTATTTCAGAAAAACACTGATCCTTATCATCCTTACACTCTGGCACAATGATACAATTTGGCAAGGATTGATCAACACAAGCAACTGCTTTTCCCAGGGTTTCGTTACGAACATGATATGACTTTAAAAGATTGACATGGATAAGGCGTTTTTTCTTACGCCGTTCAGGGGTGCTAATCACATAATTCACGGACCCCTGTTTTTCTAGTACTTCATATGGACCACTGTATTTGGATTTAAAAGGGTGATCATGTAAGGGCAGGAAGGCCAACACCTGCTCCCCCACTTGGAATTCTCTAGGTTTTGCCTGATGGGCCTTATCAAAATGCAGTTTCATTTTCACCTGAGCACACCTTAAGTTGGACTGGGCAAGTTCTACAGCCAGACGCAACTTCTCCTTGAATTGGACCACATATGAAGCTAAGGGCGTCGCGCTCTGATCACTCAACCAACACTCTTTTAACACCTTAAGAGGCCCTCGTGCCTCATGTCCATAGACGAGCTGGAAGGGCGAGAATCCTAGCGACTCTTGTTTACTGTCCCGAACAGCAAACAAAAGCAGATCAACTCCCTCGTCCCAATCCTTCCCAGTCTCCAGACAGAAGGTGCGCAGCATGAGTTTTAGTGTCTGGTGAAATCTCTCTACCACCCCCTGTGACTGAGGGTGATAGGCCGAAGACCTCAACTGCCGGACTCCCAGGGTTTGCATTACCTGATTAAACAACCGGGAAGTAAAATTGGAACCCTGATCTGATTGCACCACTGTAGGAAGGCCTACTTGAGTGAAGAAGGTGGTTAAGGCTTTGATAACATTCTTCGCTGTGATGCGGCGCAAGGGAATGGCTTCAGGATAACGGGTTGCACAATCAATAATGGTTAGCAAGAACTGATGACCACGAGGGGTCTTAGGTAAGGGACCGACACAATCTATGACCACCTTACTAAAGGGCTCTTCAATGACTGGGATAGGCTGCAGATGGAATGGTTTAACACTGGGGTTCGGTTTCCCTGCTACCTGACAATCATGGCAAGTGCGACAGTAAGAGCTGACGTCTTTCTTCATCCTAGGCCAAAAGAACTGGGATAAAATTTTTGCATAAGTCTTCCTAACTCCTAAATGACCACCCACCCCATCATGAGCGATACTAAGTACGTCCTGCCGCAAAGGTTTGGGAATAACAACTTGATGATGAACTAACCAAGGGTGATTGGCAGGAGAATTGGAGGGACGGAACTTCCGCATTAATACACCAGACCTAGTGTAGTAGCAATTTGATTCTTGCTCAGCATCTGTCTCAGTGACTGACCAATTGAGAAAACCTACCAGCTCAGGATCCCCTGCTTGTAGCTCAATAAACTTACTCCTAGTGATGGGAGAGGAACCAAAACTAGTGACATCTGGGTTCCTATCTCCATCAGAACTACTCTGGAGGTTATCTGGTGGTGAGGAATCCTCAAAGAATTCACTGAGACCAAGATCAGTATGGTCCGGCTGAACAAGATTATCCTCGGACTTCTCACAGTCCTGGAGGGAAACTTCATCAACTTCACTAGTCTCTTCTACTTCTGTACTGCGGCTCATGCTACGGGTCACAGCACACGCAGGGAACAACCCTGGAAAGTCTACTTCTAACTGCACAGTATTATTCTCGGCAGTGGGACAAGATGAGATCACAACATTAGGGAACATCATGTCACCAACGAGGTCATTTCCTATCAATAGAGAGACCCCTTCTACAGGTAAGCTATCTACTACTCCTAACGTGACATAGCCTGACTTTATGGATGACCGCAGGTACACTTGACAAAGGGGAATACGCGACCCACCGGTCAAACCGTTCACCAGCACCCAGCTACCAGTATAACATGAATCCAGGAATGGAGCAGCTTCTTTAGTAACAAGAGATAAGGCTGAGCCTGTGTCTCTCAAGAGTTTAACAGAAATGGGTTGACTGAATTGATCCAAAGCTAAGGAACCAGGAGAACAAAATGGTTCAAAGGTTGATATCATAGAAGAAGGGGAAGCATTCAGGGCAACAGTCTGACTGAGGGCAGTGACACAGGGCTCCAATAATTTCTCTGATTGCTCGGCCACCCTGACCAAAAGAGTGGGGGATCCATGGTGAGAGGAATTTCTTTTCTTTAACTTGAGACAGTCGCTGATGAGATGTCCTGGCTTCTTACAGTACCTACAACTAGAGTTTCTCTCACCAGTAGGAGTGGATCCACCTGTCCCATGGACCATGGGCTCACCCGGGGTAGATGATGCAGAACCTGAGGGTCGGGTCGGTATGACAAGAGGCAGGGACCCCGATGTAGATGTTGGTGTGGGCCGCCTGAAGGAAGTGAAGGACTGGGACATGGGAGCATAAGACCTGGAATTTACATTTCTATTAGTTAAGGAATAATGGTCAGCCACTGGACCAGCATCAGCCAGAGTACAGATACTTCTCTGATCCAAGTGTGCTCGAATGTCACCTGGGATACACTTTCTAACCTCCTCTAGCAGGATTAGTTCAACAAGCTTGTCATGTTCTACATGGGCAGACTCACTTTCAATCCACCTCCGACAAAGAACCTGTTTCTGCCTGAAGAACTCCACAAATGTTTGTTTGTCAGTCTTCCGGCAGTTACGGAACTGTTGCCGGTAGGCTTCAGGAACAAGTTTATACGCGCTCAAAACCGCGGACTTAACAAGGGCATAGTCTAGACATTGATCCTCAGAGAGGGCAGAAAAAACATCTAATGCTTTACCAGTGAAAGATCTATAAATAAGTTGAGACCATTGAGAAACAGGCCACTTGTTAAGTCGGGCAATTTTCTCAAAAAGAGAGAAGAACTTGTCTGGTTCTTCCTCATTAAATTTAGGAATACTGTTGAGACATTTGTCTACACTGAATGTTGAAGTATTACTACCTTGAGCCAAACCTCGTTGTTTGAGAGTTTCCAGCTCCACCTCGAGTCTTTTGAGTTCAACTTGTAAGGCCAAATTACTTGGTGTAACAATTTCCTCTGAATTTCCCGACGGTTGAGCTATGATTTCATTGTCAATAAGGTAGTTGAGGACAGCCTCTTCTAAACTAGACTTATTCATGGAAGAGCGGCCTTCTACTTCATAATAAGCAGCGAGGGATTGCCACTCTGCCTTAGTAAGCCCCTTCAGTACTTCGTCTGAAGGTGAAGCCAAAAAGCTTTCCAGGTCAAACATGTTGAATTCAAAATCGAGTAGCGAAAAAAAAGTAACGGTGGCAGCTAAGCTAACTAGCTAGCTAATTAATAATGTCAAAATGCAATAAACTGTGAAACACAGCAAGGGATTAACCAAACACCTGGTACACAAGATAAGGGTTAACTCACCAGTAGCTTAAGCAATAACAGGAGCAATATAAATGAACACTGTGAACACAGCAACTTGCATCCAAAAATACTTAGCGATGAAACAACACCTGGCGAGTAACAACACTTGATATGAAGCAACAATGGTGGTTAGCTCCCGGACACAGGCCCCCACTTGTCGCGATCCCACTACCCTTTATACTTGGGGAGTGAATCCTACCCCAAGTTATTAACAAATAAAGGTACAAATAGGGAACACGGCAATAATTATCTCCACCAAATACCTACTCAACTAAATGTACTTGAAAAAGTAAGAACAGTTGAAATAAGTGAATCACAAAAGGGAAGATAATTAATTCATTCAATTTATGTTCTAAAGGGAGTAATGACTAGCAAACATGAATTTAAGTGAATAAGTAATTGTATAATAAAATAAGAGTGATGCCGGAAGGGCGAAACTATACTGTAAGGAGTTAGACCAAACAAATATTACTTAACATTACTATATTACACAAGACATACGAAATATATATATACAACAATCAATACAAAATGATTATCCCTACCAAACAGGAGATACCTTACCACCAGGATCCCTTCCTAGGCCTAACTAAACGTGTCACTAATACCTGATACCCCTAGGGCATTGCAGAGACTTGATAAAGCACTTAGACAAAGGTCAAGGCTAGAGAACGAATAGACACGTCTAACCTATGCCACGGATTTTCGCTACTGGGGAGCGTGGCGTGGGTACGCCGTGGAGGAGCGTCTCATATCACGTGATCTAGACATTTGCTGGATATTTTATATAATTAATTAATATTACTCTTGAGTTGACTTAACAGAGTAAGACAATGATGCATATAAATTACATACATAAATATACAATTAACCTAAGTAGCTAAGAACAATAATAATATAATAAGTACAATTAACAAATTATTAGTAGCTTGTGTGAAATGGAAGCGTGAACAGATGCAGCGAGTTGCCGAGCGCTCAGGCACGTGACATAGCCCCTGTTTCATAAACAGAAGAATTATATATATGGGTTAATTACATTCGATTTATATACTGATTCATCCCATGTAACTTTCCACTCACTATGAGGTAACATGTTCAGTGCACGTGATAAGGTGTGCCCACGGGAAGCTGCGTCATATTATGCTGAGTTAAGGCATTAAGTAGCCGGCTCCCTGGCCACCTAAAAACGGCATTACTACTCAACCCCTCAGACAAGAAGGACGTGATTAAACGGTCAATTTACATACCCCCCGTCCTTCTCTTAACACTCATAGTTACAGTGATTAAATTACGGTTGATTTTCACACTGGAATTGTATCAACAGCAGATCCTCAATAAAAGGAGAAACAGACAATTGGGTTTCGCTACTCTAACCCAATGTAATAAATATGATCAGTCCTATATACATTACGACTAGTTCATAGGTGGCAGCTAGTTTGGTTACGGATACGACATTCCGGTCTGAATACACATTCTACATACCAAGGCATCAGTATTTACCGAAACAAGAAAACAATAAACAGTGACGTGTTACATGAAATATCCGAGCGTATTGATATATCCCGTAGTGAGACGATTATAGTTGAGTGTTTTCATTCTGCCTCCCAAAGTGGTGTGCAGAATTATTTACAATAACCGATACTGAGTTATTGTTGACTTAATATCTTAGGAGAGGTTGGTAATACCCCTCTCTGGCAACACAGTGTGGCTGGGAAGGAATTTGCGGAATCAGCATTGGCCATCCTGTTTACCGGCGTTTACAGTGTTGCCACATAACCACAAGTTTCACTGTGTAGTAACACGGGACCTTTCACAAGTGTCTGGACGACTGTTGTGGCTTCGTAATAGATGATTGCAGTTCTTCCGGTGCCCCAGAGAGTCCTTTATAAGCAGGGCTTCTGACGGTTTGGGCACACAGCAGGCGACATCGTAGCAGCGAGAGGAGATCTGATTCTTCGTCGTCAGCGGTTTGGACATCAAGTGGAAGTGACCTCCCCTGTCGTGAAGTGGATTCACCAGGCGTACGTCATTGCAGGGCGTCTCGTGGTTGCTAGGCGACCACACTCAAGAGGAGCGCGCCGACCGACCTTGGGAGGGCGGCAAGACCCACCCACTTACCACACCCTACCTCTGCCTACAGCTGTCCAAGTGAGAGGGCCTGAGGTACCCACCCAACTAACCCCCCACCTGGGAACAGCTCTGGATGGCATTTTCTATGCAGACGTCCAACTCCTGCATTAGGTACTTAAAGGTTCACATACTTTATACACACATTTACATAGTCAACGGCATATCTTAACACTGATAGGACATCGGGCAGACTATATCGTTGTTGTAAGTGTCTTACTTATTTTAATACGTACTGACTTTATATGTTTTTCAGTGGTTAATACCAGTTCCTGTAAATGAGAGGCAAGTGTGTTGTTCTTACTGTAAATCATTGTGTGACCCATTTGACACTTCATGGATAAATTTTCAAAGTTATGGTCTGAGCACATTACCGATTTAGCGGAGCTTTTTGCTGACGATTCACATAGTGATGATAAACGTCACGTTTCTACTGCAGAGGTTACATTAGGGGGGGGGGGAGCCAGAAGCACCGTTTGACGATTCTGGCAAGAGTAGTGTAAGGGCGGTAACGATCTTCCTGTTCGTTACCGCGATCTTCCTGCTCGTTACCGCTGCTCACTCGCTCGTTTGCTGGCGCGACCCCCACTTGGGGGGGGGGGGGTTGGACGGAGGTGAGGAGGTCGCTGCTACCAGTGTCTCCGGCAGACATTACCCAGATTTCAAACCAGACACACCTCCCCCGCTGCTCTTCCAAATTTTGGTGGTGTTCTCACCAAAGGCTCTGGACTCGTGGGCTGTGTCCCCAGACCTTCACCTATCAACTGTCAATCTCTGGACACCTATCCCCAACCACTATCTCGGCTGCCACGACTGTCAGTTCATCTCCTCCGTCTGTGCCCCTGTGTTTCTCCTGCTGTAGCAAGACATAAGCCACCACAGCTCGAGTGAGGAAGCCTGTCTGGACCATCCCCAGGGCCGCTGCCGTAGGAAATATCTGTTCATTGTTTGATTCTATTGTTTGCTTGATTCCATTAATTGCTGACTCCCATTAATTGTTTGATTCCATTAGTTGTTGACTTTCATTAATTGTTTAATTCCATTAATTGTTTGATTCCATTAATTGTTTGATTCCATCAGTTGTTGACTTCCATTAATTGTTTGATTCCATTAATTGTTGAACTTCCATTAACTGTTTGACTGCATTAATTGTTGATTCTCATTATTATTTGACTCCCGTATTTTTTATTTGATATTTGTTGAGTGGTGTCAGAGTTTTGTGTTATATTATTATAGGAAAGAGATGTCAATCTCGAACGGTTGTTTGTTATCCCTCAGAAAACCATGGTCCTTGACTTTCCTTTTATAAGATCCTGATTAGGCTGGTAAGGGATTTCTATCCCTAAGTTCCAGGCCTTTAAAAGTAGTGAGGATCTGATAAAGAAGTCATTTGACGATTTAAACCGACGGATCCTACAATCTGGTAATCAGTATAGTACCTCGCCTGATAAATCACAGGCTGTTCCTCCTCCTCTTCCGAGTTACAGTGTGTCAACTAACTTGGCGTTACCTGCCCCTTTGACTGAGCCTTCAATTAGGAGTAAGCTTGGTAGAAGCTGTATTAGCGTTAGAAGCAGTTATCCTTCTAACGCTAATACAGCTTCTTCTAGCGCTAATATGGCTGCAGCTAACGTGAATATGTCCACTAGCTCCGCGAATGTGTTTCACGTGATTCCACATGGTGATCAGGTACGTGATTTTACTGGATGATCACAGAATCACGCAATTCATCCGTGCATGCGAAGATACAATGCACAACATACATCTTACGGATGACTGTGAGAAGAAAGCGTTCGTTCGTTTCCCATATCCCGCAGGGTTCATTTGCTGGTACGTACCTGAATGCGTATGGTTTGACAGACCCCGATTATGAAAAGTTCAAGTGGACTCTAATTGGTATTTTCGAGTCTGGGTCCCACTTGGGTCAGTCGCAATGGATCTTTCGCTGGCTTGATCGATTAGCCCCGGCGGTTCACGGAGAATCCCCGATGGGGGCTGTCTCTATTGCTGGAGAGGTCAGACAAAGCATGGAAGCAATATTCCGAGGATCAAAGTGGTACGACGACGAGGGTAAGATGTCCGCAGAAAACGTGGAAACTTTAATTGAGTTGGTTAGTTTTCTGATGGTTGTTCGTCGCCCCATCTATGGTCGAGCCCAGGAAGTGGAATTTGTTCATCCTACTGTTATGGTGGATTACGCTAACAAGCTGGCACCTAAGATCACTGGACCTCTGACAGCACGTACTTCCTAGGCTACGGCGCCCCCCACCCAGTAGCGCAAATGCAGCCGTTGGCTCCGATCGCACCTCAACACCAGGGTTACAAGCATCGACTATCTTTGAGATGCACCCATTGTAATAAGAGGAGCCATACGATCGATGATTGTTACCAGCTCCAGGGTGGTGGTGTTAGAGTACCGGAGAGAACCCATCCCCCAACAGGCGCTAGGCAGAAGCAGGGAGTGCCAAGGACGTACACGGAGGCGGTTAAGACTACGTCTCCACCTGGCCAAAGATCAGGAGCATGGTGTGCATTCCACCGGTCAGCATCTCACAGCACAGATGAGTGTGACATAATGATAAGGGCCAGGGGTGTGGACTCTGGAGTAACACAGCAGCGTAAAGCGCGCCGTTACCAGGATAAGAGGTCGGGGGAAGGCCAGCACCTGTCAAAAAACGGGGAATGATAGGTATATTGGTGCCTACTTGCCACAACATTTCTGTGGCATCCTCATTAGTAGCAGCGCTCAGTAAAGTGGAAGTGTTGTCAGTACCAGTGAGAGTGGGAGAAATCAGATTGGCTCCGGATATAGATACGGGTGCATGCGCCAATGTTTTAGCCTTGACATCCTATCTAGAGTTACAACGTAGATTCCCTCATCGAGATTTTATATTTAGACCTACTGACGCCGATCTCGAAGGATTATCCGGCACGCAGCTGAGTATTGAAGGAATGGTGACTTTACCACTTAGATTTTCAAGACGTGGTACTCCCTTCTATGCGGACTTTTATGTGATCCAGCAATTTAATTTGCCAGCTGGCGGATTAATTGGTCTCCCAACACTCAGAACGAATAGTATAGATGTTCGTCCACGTAATAATGCTATTACGTCTGAAGGTGTTTGCTACAACGCTATGCACCATTGCTCTCCGCAAGGTCGAAAGTGTTGTCCTCCATTTCCACACGGAGGAAGGCGGATAATGTGTCAAAGCGAGCCTCAGACCCTCACTTTCCCAGCGTGATTATTGCAGCAAGAGTTGGAAGATTGTGCCTGCAATTTTGAAGAGTACTCTTCACTATCAGAATGAGGAATTCACCAAGGCCTCTGTGGAATTACCTGACGTGTATACGGGGACTGATATTTTATGTCTCCCGGAAATGTGCAAGGTAAAGGGTTTGTCGTGCGAGTCGACGTTGAGCACAATACGACCTGGTGGTTTGACAGACGTTCTAGTTCTGAATAGAACAGGCGTTCAGAGGATATTGAAGAAAGGATGTTATTTGTGTGATTTTCTGGGATATCACAACAATATTGAATTAAAGCCTACGGAATTCCCAATTGGTAGTATTGTTTCTCAATCCCAACAGACTGGGCAGGAGAGGATAGATCAAATAGCGCCACATGGATCATCCTCAGGGCAAAACACGCCTCTTAGAGCTGCTTGCTGACTACAGAAATGTTGTAGCCTTGCCAGGGGAAAAGCTAGGACAGACAGATTTAACGTCCCATCACATATATTTAAAGGAGGGCACAAATCCTATCTATGTACCAGCTTACCGACTACCACATAGCCAGCGCGCTGTATTTCAGGATATGGTTCAAGATATGTTGGATGAGAATGTTATTACGCATTCTAAGTCCCCTTTCAATAGCCCTTTATTCCTAGTCCCAAAGAAGGATGGTGGTTGGCGACCAGTTATTGATTTTAGGCGCGTTAATGAATGTACGATCCCGGATAGGTACCCTATGCCTGTCTTGAGTGATATATTGCAGTCCTTGAGCAAGGATAATGCTGTATTTAGCAACTTAGATTTGCTTAGTGGGTATTGGCAGATACCACTTGATGAGAAATCCCAAGAGGGTACGGCGTTTAGCACACCTCTGGGCGACTTCGAATTTCTATGGATGCCTTTTGGTCTCAGGAATGCCCCACTGACATTTCAAAGAATGATCAACACCCTGTTTGCCGGATTGATAGGTACCACAGTCGGTGCATATTTGGATGATCTAATAGTAGTCAGTAAGGACGTTGATTCCCATCTGATTAAACTGCGTGAAGTGTTAGAAAAACTTTCCACAGCAGGTCTCAAGATTAAACTTTCAAAATGTGATTTTTTGAAATCCTAATCCATTTCCTTGGTCATGTAGTTGACGGTGACGGCATTCATACAGTTGATGATAAAGTTAAAGCTGTCTCTCAGTTCCCACGACCTACATCGGTTGATCAAGCGCGTAGTTTTCTTGGTTTATCTGGATATTATCGTTCTTTTATTAAGAACTATGCAACATTGGCATCACCCCTAACAAGGATGCTCAAGAAAGATGCAATGTTTGTGTGGGATGCTGAACACGAAAATAGCTTTGCGGCATTGAAGATAGCGCTTACCAATGCCCCTGTTCTGGCATTCCCTGATTACACACAAGCTTTCACTCTGTGTACTGACGCTTCTGGATAAGGAATCGGAGCCGTAATCATGAAAGTGGATTCGAGAGGAAAGTTTAGAGTGATAGCTTTTGCAAGCCGTAAACTTAATGATGCTGAAACATGTTATTCAGTAACGCATTTGGAGACGTTAGCTGTTGTGTGGGCACTGAAGAAGTTTAAAGACATTATCTTTGGTTATAAGATAACTGTGTTTACGGATCATGCGGCAGTGACTGAACTGTTCCATGGCAGAAACTTATCAGGCAGATTAGCACGCTGGTATCTGACAATTCAGGAATTTGACCCCGAGTTTAGGTATTTACCGGGAAGGGCGAATGTTGTCGCCGACGCTTTGTCTAGAAATATAGCACCAGTGATGCCTGTATTAACGTTTACTCTTTCACAACTGGAGGATGAGCAACGACGCGACCCGTTATGCAGTCATTTTTGAGTTAGAACCGGGAAAGCATATTAAACTCCCCAAATTAATTCTTCCCTTAAGTCAGTTTGAATTACAACATAACATACTCCATGGATCGAAACAGATGCCTGAGGGTACTGTTTCTCAAATAGTCGTACCTGATACGTTGTGTGAAACGATTATAACGTTGTTCCATGATGTTCCACAGGCAGGTCACCAAGGACGTGACAAATGCTTGGCGGAATTAAGAAAGAAGTATTTCTGGAACACAATGAAGAAAGACTTAGAATTACACATTGCTAAATGTTTGGCATGTGTTCAACATAAGGGTACTACAAGGTCACCGGCACCGATTCTACAATATCATACACCAGACCGTCCGTTTGACACATTCGCTATAGACTTGTTACAACTTCCGAGGAGTCATAAGGGATCCTCGTACGTCCTAGTGTGTGTGTGGATCATTTATCTAGATTTGTGGTTTTAGTCCCACTGAAGGATAAAACAGCCGAGTCCATGGGACAGAGTTCAAGAATCCGCTAGTGGCGCAAATATGTGCCCAGTATGGAATACAACGAAGTTTTGTGACAGCCTATCATCCACAGGCTAATGGCCTTGTTGAGAGGACCAACCGCAAGATCCTGGAGATACTGCGCCCGATAGTGTGTGATTTGCAGTACACATGGGAAGACTGGTTACCGCAGGTTGCAGCGTCTATTAAGGGGTCGATTAATAGCTCTGCGGGCAAATCACCCAACTACATTGTTTATGGTATAAACAAACGTCTGCCTTATGATGTACTTACGGACACGCCAAACCCTGTTTATAATATCGATGATTTCGCGGCAAAACAAATCCGTGTTTTTACGGATATTCATAGCCAAGTACGAACACATTTAGCAGCGTCACGCGCTGAAATGCTGGTCAAGCAACATAAACAAGCTAAACCTGTCGTGTTAGAGATAGACGATGCTGTTATGATGAGAGAACCTGAAAGGAACTCCAAGCTTTCGGCTAAGTTTTCGGGTCCATTCCGCATTATCGCCAAGGAAGCGGGCAACAAATTTAAAATTTGGAAGCCTAATGCACTGATCACAGATGTCGTGCATGCGGATCGTCTTAAGAAGACCCATGAACATGTATTACCCACAGATGGTCATGATGTAATAGACACCTCTTTGCAGACTGTACAGAAGCAGAGTGTCCCTAATGAATATTGTATGAAGCTTCGTTCTGCAAGCAGATATTAAAACAAATGAAATTTCTTACAGAATCGCTTGATTCATCAATGTGTTGACAAATGAAATTTCTTACAGAATGGCTTGGATCATCGATGTGTTGCTCCTACTGTGTTGTGGCACCGTTGTGTTGAAAGACATGTCCACATCAGTCCTCAAGCCTGGTGCTCTAGTTGCACCCTTTGGACGCGTTCTCATAGTAGAGGACGTGGTGAACATCAAGTATGAGTTGCATGGACTGCTCAAGCTTCCCCGTCAGATGGAAACCGTCGACACGCAACTACAGTCAGCATTGGCAGTCCTAGATGATCTCCGTTCAGCTCCTAATGTATCGTCAATGGTTAACAAACTGTTGAGCTTCAACAACTTCGTCTCAGGACCCTTCACAAGCTTCTCGTCGCTGTCGGAAGAAGGATACCAGCGTCTGAGGCTGATCTTGCAAAGGAAGTGCATTTTCAAGCACGACAAAAGTGGGGTTTATTTAATTTTGTGGGTCTTATACAAAGCACTCTGTTTGGCACAGCGACTGCCGACGATGTAGCTAAGTTAGGGGACCGCATGAACATTGTCGATCAAGCTGTGTCTAAGCAGAATCGTGTTATATCTCAGACATTCCATGCGGTTACTGCTTTAGAATTAAAGGTTAATGCGATAATATCGGAGTCTAACCATATATCGAGGGTTGTGTATAAATTACAGAATTCAGTCCCTACGTCAGGGTGGCTCCTTTATTTTTCTGAATATTTGCATGCTGCGCAAAGATTCGGTTCAGGATATCATTACTAATAAAAATGAACTAATCGACAGAATATTAGATGCAGGGATAGGGCGAGTGGACGCAAAGCCTGTGCCTGTGCAGACTCTTCTTGATGCATTACAGATTGCCAAGTTGACGTATCATTTAACTCCTATTTTTACCGATCATGAGGTGGAATACTATTACCCTCTATTGGATTCGACTCTCACGCACATTGCTATCCTTATCCACATACCTATGTTAGGACAACATAACTTTAATGCATGGCATTTAGAACCCTTCCCTTGGTTCGTTAACGACGCACTGTATGCTCTGGATAGGCCTAAAGAACTTTTACTTGTAGATGATGAATATTCTTTATTGGCGTTAGATGATTCTAGGGTACTATCGCGGTGTAAGTCGTTATATTTACACTTACACGTATGTCCAGCCTATATTTTCACATTTATTCCTGCTGCAGAAGGGATATGTGAATTGGCGGTCATACAAACTGATGCACTCACAGTGCTTACACAATGCAGCTATAGGCCAGTTAGTCTTAAAACTGTGTTTCACGCTCATCTCCATAATGTGCAGTACTTTTTTCTTTCCTAATGACACTACCGTTATTTTAAAATAACACGATGGTGGTGAACAGTTAGTTGTGAAAGGTCATTACAAGGCTCCAGATTACTGTGAAGTAACTTGTAGTTCATTCCGGACCTTGCCTACTCATCAGCATTTTGCTTTGAATTTAAATCTCACTTCTGATTAAATTCCCTTGTTTCCTGTTATGAATTTTACTGTTAGTGATCTTCAGATTGTTTCAGAGAAATTAAAAGTTATTTCCTACTTGAAAGAGACCCAATTTGCTGATAATAATCTGCCATTTTATTTTTCACAGGGATTTGCAATACCAAGTTTAACAATTCCCACAATAATGTTAATTCTGGCAGTTTTGTTTCTGTTTTGTTATTATAAGTCAGTGTCATCTAAGTTGACAATTGTCAACAACATTCTAACCCGTAAGACATTTAAGTCTAGGACCCCTGTAGTTGATGAAAACCCTACAGTTTCAGAGTCCCCAGCTTAGTGTTTACATATATGATTAGGTTTATGTATAGGATGTAATCTGCGAGTTTATTTAGTCCTCGCGTAGCTTGGAAGGCAGGTGACCGAGCGATGTAATAGCCCCTGTTTCATAAACAGAAGAATTATACAAATAGGTTAATTACATTTGATTTATATACTGATTCATCCCCTGTAACTTTCCACTAGCTATGATGTGACATGTTCAGTGCACGTGATAAAGTGTGCCCACGGGAAGCTGCGTCATATAATGCTGAGTTAAGGCATTAAGTAGCCGGCTCCCTGGCCACCTAAAGCGGGCATTACTACTCAACCCCTCACACAAGAAGTGCATGATTAAACGGTCTATTTACATAGCCCCCGTCCTTCTCTTAACACTCATAGCTACAGTAATTAAGTTACAGTTGATTTACACTCTGGAATTGTATCGACAGCAGTTCCTCAATAAAAGGAGAAACAGATAATTGGGTTTCGCTACTCTAACCCAATATAATATATATGATCAGTCCTATATACATTACGACTAGTTCACCCCACATGTGATGGAATCCATACAAATTGCACAGTGCATTTCATTTCTTGCATTACTATGACCAGTCGTTTACAAATATTAACAACATGAAAGTTACATGGATTTTTAGTCTGCAAGGCTTCCAATGCACTTTTCCTGTCAACAAAACCTGAAGCCCTTCACAAAT
>NW_024733734.1:841545-849045 GCF_018991925.1 Homarus americanus | reverse complement strand
ACAGCTGTGATTCCTGGTGGATTAACAAGTCTTGTCCAACCACTGGATGTTTCCTTAAACAAACCATTTAAAGATGCGGTAAGAGTGAAGTGGAACAACTGGATGATAGAAGGCGATAAGACATACACAAAGGGAGGCAACATCCAAGCTCCATCACTAGCAACATTATGTGAATGGATTGTAGAGGCCTGGGATGCAATCAGACCAGAAATTGTGGTGAAATCTTTTAAGAAATGTGGGATTTCGAATGCTCTTGATGGAACAGAAGACGACTTGTTGTGGGATTATGAGGCTAATGAGAGCGTGAATGAGGATGAAGATATTGATGATCCTATGGCTGATGATGGTGTTGATCCATATGACGATGCTGTTCAAGGAGAGGACTGGGAGGAGCTGTTTGGTGCTGCAGATGATGACAAGGAAAATGATTTTGATGGATTTTAATAAAAATATTCAGAAATATGGTATCGTAGTATTTATTCAAGTCAATTAGGATAGAATATTATTGTAATTCAACAGTTTTTAACTGAAAACCATTCGAAAAGCGATTACGGCAAAATCTTTTGAACGACGAAAGAAAGTGAAAGTCATTGTTTTCGTCACAATTTTATCCCACTTTCCACTGTAATACGTACGTCTTTTCAGCAAAAATATTACATTTCCATATTTATTTCTGAGAATATATTCATTCAGGCACAGTTAAGGTAAAATATACTTGTGATGTAATATTTTAATGAAAATATTTATAAATAAGGTATCGTATTTTTCTTTTGTTTCAAATTTAATTAACAAAGATTGATGTTTCAAATTTAATTTAAAAAAATTTATGTATCCATAAATAAACTTTTAAAAATGAATACTTTATGTTTTACATACTCCTGTGCATACCATACCATACCATACCATACATTTGGCTACTTTTTTGACTTTGCTGTGATGGCGCGAGAGTCTCTGCCCTGGCAACTGTACCAAGAGCACTCACAGTGGTGGTGTGGTGCGTGGATTTCCATTGACACTGGTAGTTACTGGTAAGCAGTACTTTCCACAGCCTAATGAGCTATTGCCAAGTCTATAGGGGTGGATACAACTTTTGCCAAAAGGATTTGGGGTCTTAAGAACTAAGTGCTATACTGCAGTTGTACATACTGATTCAGTAATAGCAACAATATGTATATGTATATATATATATTTCCTTATATAATAACTAACTGTATATATATATACTACTTCTAACTATATATATATATATATAATAATAGCAACCAATAGCATATATATATATATATATATATATATATATATATATGTATATATATGTATATATATATATATATATATATATATATATATATATATATATATATATATATATATATATATATATATATATATATATATATATATATATATATATATACAGTGAACCCTCACTTTGCGCGGTCAATTGAACCCACGGAGGCCCGCGTAAAGTGAACAACATAACATATGGGATTAAATTAAATAGAGACCGGCTGACCCCCAAACTCCACTTTTTCCGACACAATACCTATGTTCTAGTAAAAATAACATCTTAATTTTATGATGGTACATGCACACAATTAATACTTAAGAGAAATAGAGAAATACAGTCGCCAAGTTAATGTCCATTCAAATAATGGACTCAACTCCCTCCCCCTCTTCTCACACTACACTCGTTGGCTCTTCCCTCTCTGAGAAATTTTTGGGGTAAAACCACTAGATTTTAAGGTATAGTAATAAATATTACCTCAAACTAAAGTTAGGATAATATAATTGACATTGCTGGATTCCTTGTAAGACCAGGAATATTTTGAATATAAATGTCATATTTTGTACAAAAGATAACATATTTACTCAGAGTAAACAAAATACTTACATTAGATCTAAAATTTGTATGTCTAATGCAAAATCTATGATGTTTACTTTCAAAATGATCATCAAATTGTAAGAATTCCAGCAATGTAAATTATATTCTGGCTGGGTAATTTATATGAATTTTATGAGCTAAAACAAATAGCTTCAATTAATAAAAAAAAAATATTCTTCACGACACTATCTGTCAATCAAAGTACCCCACCTTGTCTACCCCCCTCTTCCAACCACGCCAGATAGTCGGTCGGTCCCTCCCTCCCCCCCGCCCCCCACCAACCCTCCCTACCAGTATATATATATATATATATATATATATATATATATATATATATATATATATATATATACAGTATATATATATATATATATATATATATATATATATATATTGATAAATCTGCAGGAAAATGGAAACAACGAATTACTTGGCTTTAAATCTTTATTCAAGACATCTTCGAAGCAACTGTTTGCCTCTGAGATGTCTACTGAACAAACAGCAAACCATTGATAATGATATCAAAAATTACCTCTCTCATATATATATGCCTATATATATATAACAACAACTTATATAGCAATAATATATCACTATATATATATATATATATATATATACACACACAACTTGTACATTTTCAAACTGTCTGTTGCTCCTGTTTCCACAAGACCTACCTCTCTTCTCCACCCCCACCTTCAAACACCCTTGCATTTAGGTACAGTACCCTGTATTTTATATTCTTTTGGATATTAGAACCCTCAAAGAAGCATGATCGATAGATAATTTACCTTGTTAAAATACATGAATTCTTTCAGATTGTTCTGTGAGGACAGAGATGGTGTTGGTAAGTGTAAGAATGTTCCACCTGGTACTGTTGTGGATTCTGGGATCACACATCCAAGTGAGCGAGATTTCTATCTCTGCTCTCATCAAGTAAGTTCACCTTTATTCTGATATATTTATTTTAGAGTAGAAAAATAAACACTAGAATGTTGTATGCAGTGTTGTACGTTGACGCCGTTAATTTAACGCAGTCAATGGACGGCGGCAATTTTTTGTTAACTCTTCAGGGGTGAGTACAGACTGTACTCACCCCTGATGATGTGAATTACACGAAAGCGCTTGGGAACTTCGTGTTTTCTTCTTTCCTTGTGGTTATCAGCATATATATATATATATATATATATATATATATATATATATATATATATATATATATATATATATATATATATATATATATATATATATATATATATATATATATATATATATATGCTGATAAGTTATCAGCCCTACTGATAACCACAAGGAAAGAAGAAAACACGAAGTTCCCAAGCGCTTTCGTGTAATTCACATCTTCAGGGGTGAGTACAGACGAGAGAGAGAAATACAATTCAAGGTGTATATATACAGAGAAGGGTGAGACCAGGTCCACAATGGTCAGGTATTAGGTAATGACCCTACTAATCTTTAAATAGCACACAAAGGTTATCTTGATAAAATCACACGGGAAAATGGAAACAACGGAGCACCTTAGCTTTCGTCTTTATTCAAGACATCTTCAGAGGCAACTGGATTACATGGACAGAGAGAGGCTTAAATATACAGGGTGACCTTAAAAAGATGAGGTCAGGTCATAATGATGTCATCCACTAATCCCCACACCAACACACACGTAGAGGAGCTTAAGAGAAGGGGGGTGACGATGAATTAAAACACATTCGTTCCATTGCACAGAAACTCGGGTACCCTTCTGTGTTTGTTGATCGATGTTTTAAAAGGGCTAAATAATCCTTTCATTCCTCTCAAACCAGACAAGTTCCTACACTTAAGAATATTTTGACTGCCCTATCGTAATGAATTTGTCCCGTTAGTTCGGTTCCTCAAGCTTCTAAATATTAATGTTGTTTTCAAGTATGACTCAACCATTACCAATATGTTAATAAGGAATAGCCCAAGTTTGAATGTAAATGGAAGTGTTTATTGTATTCCATGTAGCAAATGTAATTGTAATTATGTAGGACAGACAGGAAAAACACTGCAGCTCAAAATCAAACAACATAAGTATAATATTAGAACAGCATCTGAAAGCAGTGCCTTGTTCGTTCATGTTAGGAATAATAATCACCCCATTGCTTGGGAAAAAAGCTTAGAAATATTTAAATCATCTTGTGTCACAGAAAGACTTCTGGTTGAAGCTAGTTTGATTAAGGAATTAAAATTAATAAACCTTAGTGATGGTCAGTTCAAAACTGATAATATGTTACATAAATTTATTTGTCAGTGGTCCAAGGTTAAAATGCTTTGAAAACCTTAGATCTAGGTGTATGATAGTTATTTTGTGGGTCCCTTATTTTTGACCTGACCTGACTAGTCACGTCACCCCCCTTCTCTTAAGCTCCTCTACGTGTGTGTTGGTGTGGGGATTAGTGGATGACATCATTATGACCTGACCTCATGTTTTTAAGGTCACCCTGTATATTTAAGCCTCTCTCTGTCCATGTAATCCAGTTGCCTCTGAAGATGTCTTGAATAAAGACGAAAGCTAAGGTGCTCCGTTGTTTCCATTTTCCCGTGTGATTTTATCAAGATTTATCTTATCCACGTTTTCATTGTGGATTTACATGAAATATATATATATATATATATATATATATATATATATATATATATATATATATATATATATATATATATATATATATATATATACAGTCAACCCTCACTTTACGCGGTTAATGTAACCCGCAGGGTCCCGCGTAAAGTGAATAACATAACATATGGGGTTAATTGAAATAGAGTCCGGGCCGACCCCCAAACTCCACTTTTTGACGACACACAACTATGTTGTAGTAAAAATTTTATCTTATCTTTATGATGGTATGAAAAAACAAATAATATAGAAGAGGTTAGGTTAGGATAAATAAAGGTTAACATAGGAAAAATAAAGGTTAGGTTAGGAAAACTAAAAGTTATGTGGAACACTTACGTTAGTAGAAGAGATGGGTCGGCATACGGGGATGGAGGCTGGTTCCGAGGAAGAGGGCAGATTACTGGCCCTCAGGTGAATCACCATTACTAGGTGAATCACCATCACTGTCACTTACAGTTGTCAGGGCTTCCCTGACAAATCCCTCAAAGTCATCTTCACTGTCACTATCACTGGCTTGGGCTGGCTGTGGTGGGTTGCGGGCGAAGAAACAGTGGCGTAGCTAGAGTGAGTGCCGCCCGGGGCGGCCCTTGAGTTTGCCGCCCCGTGCCCCCACAAAAAATACATATTGCACAGTGACTCACTCTTATATATATATATATATATATATATATATATATATATATATATATATATATATATATATATATATATATATATATATATATATATATATATATATATATATATATATATATATATATATATATATATATATATATATATATATATATATATAATATAATATATATATATACGGTATATATATGCGGTAATAATATATATATGTAATAATATATATATATATATGTAACAACAATATATGTAACTATATAACAACTTAACCAATAACAATAATATATGTATAATATAACAACTATATGCTATATATATATATATATATATATATATATATATATATATATATATATATATATATATATATATATATATATATATATATATATATATATATATATATATATATATATATATATATATATATATATATATATATATATATATATTAAATAGTTTGTGTACCATTATAATATTACTGTACTTTCACATACTCAAATATAGTATGCTTTAAATACACACCAAACATACTTAAACTTTATAAGTTAATCCTCGTCGTGTCTGACCTAACACCTGACCCACACCACATGAGCTCACTGGCATACTTGTTTGAAGTTGTTTCCTTAATCCTCAACAGGTTACAGGTTGTGTGTGTGGCCGGGGGGGGGGGCGCATAGCAAGGGTGTAGCTCATGACGTGGCCGTGATGATGTGGGTCAGGTGTTAGGTCAGACACGACAAGGATTAACTTGCCGCCGATACAAAGGGATGGATTAACGTCTCCAGTAGCTGCAGATATGGGTGATGAGCAGACCCAAAAGTGCCACCCCCCAAAAGTGCCGCCCGGGGCGGACCGCCCCCCCCAGCTACGCTAGTGCGAAGAAATCTGTTATGCTTTGCTGACGGCTGGTGTTGATGTTGTCGTGATACACCTTGATGTAGGGCTCCATAGTCTGCAACAGCTGGGTAGTGAAGATTTCATACCTGTTTGCGTCAGGGTCGTCGGAAAGGAGGAGCTTGGCTTTCTCGATACACTCGATGGCACCCCTAACATTACTATGGGATAAGTGTTGTTCTTCTTGGGATGACGCACCACCTGCCTCTTCACTGACGTCGTCATCATCATCAGCTACCATCTCCTCGTTAGTCACATCAGGTTCCATTATCACCTCCAGGATGTCGTCGTTGGTGGTCTCGGAGAAGCCTGGAACTGTAACAGTCTGCGCAGCTTCTCTGGCAAGGTCCACTGCTACTGCAACAATCTGAACCTCACCAGTCACAGATTGACTCCTCCTCTCACCTGGTATTCCATGCAACACATGTCTCCATGCGTGACGAATTGTAGCAATAGACAGCTGATCCCATGACTCCAACAAGAAGTCCACAGCTTTCTTGATGTTAAATACTCTCCGGAATTGTTTGAACAGTATTTTTTGCTGTGCCAACTGTTGATCCTCATCTTCTTCGCTCTTGCTATCGGTGGTGGTGTCACTCAGGTTGCGCAACTCTTCCCTGGTGTTGGTGTAGTCGTTCAGGAGTTTGAATTTTTTCGTAGAGAATGCAGCTTTTACATTACAGATTAACTCTTGGTCCATGGGCTGTAATATAGACGTAGTGTTGGGAGGAAGGAAGACCACTTTTACCTTGGGGTGACGATCTAACAGTAGGGGCGAGTGTCCTGGTGCGTTGTCCAGCAGCAACACAATCTTGAATGGCACATTCTGTTGCTCACAGAATTTCTTTACATCGGGAACAAAATAGTCATCAAACCAGGAGAGGGACAGTGTAGAGAACATCCACGCCTTACGTGCGGTCAGCCAGTGGATATTTAGCTTGGTCATGTCCATGGTTTTGTAGGCGTGCGGCTTGCGTGCTGTGTGGATCACCGATAACTTGAGCTTACTGGTACCGGAGGCATTGGTGGTAAACAGGACGGTGATGCGTTCCTTCTGCATCTTCCGGCCCCGAATCTTGCTGGCATTCTTTACAACGAAGGACTTGGAAGGTAGCTTTTCCAGAAAAGACCAGATTCGTCCATGTTAAACACCTGGTCGTCGGTGTACTGTCCTTCCTCCATAATCTCACGTAAAAACGGAGGAAATTCCCTAGCCGCAGCACGGTCAGCACTTGCTTCTTCACCACCAATGTTTATATTGGTGATCTTGTTCCGGATCTTAAACCTCTGTAACCACCCAGAGGAAGCATTAAAGGGTATATAAAAGGAACAGTGTGAGCAGTTTTTTTCAACTTTTAATTGAATTAATTTATTATTTCCAGGGTATTCAAGGTACCAGCAAACCAACTCATTACCATATTCTGTG
>NW_024733734.1:605893-841445 GCF_018991925.1 Homarus americanus | reverse complement strand
TGTAAACGACACACTGTATACCCTAGATAGGCCTAAAGAACTATTCTTAGTAGATGAAGAGTATTCTTTGTTATCAATAGAGGATTCTGAGGTACTGTCACGGTGTAAGTCGTCTTATCTACACCTACACGTATGTCCAGCCTACATGTTTGCATTTATTCCTGCTGCAGAGGAAATATGTGAATTGGCAGTCATACAACCAAATGTACGCACAGCGCTAGCGCAATGCAGTTATAGGCCAGTTAGTCTAAAGACTGTGTTCCACGCTCATCTTCACAATGTGCAGTATTTGTTCTTTCCAAATCTCACTACTGTCATTTTAAAATGCCATGATGGTGTTAAGCAGCTAGTTGTGAAAGGGCATTACAAGGCTCCTGATTACTGTGAATCACTTGTAGTACAATACGGACCTTGCCTACTCATCAGCATTTTGCTTAAAATCGAAAACTCAAGTCTGCTTTAATTCAACTTCCTATAATGAATTTCACTATTAAGGATATTCAAATAGTATCAGAGAAAGTAAAAGTTTTAGCTTTCTTGAACGAGACACATTTTGCTGATTTGAAAAATAACTTGCCATTGTACCTATCACGGGAATTTGCACTACCAAGTCTTACAATTCCCTCTATTTTGTTAATTCTGGCAATTATGTTCCTGTTCTGTTATTACAGGGCAGTGTCATCCAAATTCAACATTGTTCATAACATACTAACCCGTACAACACTAAAGTTTAGGTACCCTGTAGTAGCTAATATCCCTACAGTAGTAGATTCCCCAGCTTAGTGTCTACATATCTGTTTATAACATGGTTAGGGTTGTCTAGGATGTACTGTACTCTGTGAGTTATTTAGGCCTCACGGAGCTCGACTGGTAGGTGACCGAGCGACGTAATGGGCCCTTGTCTCATCAACAGAAAATATTATATAAATGGGTCAATACATCTGATATTATATTCAGATTTACCACCCTGTAACTTTCCACTGTCTAGGAGTAAGACATAAGCTGGACACGTGAGCGGGCAACTCTCCCAAGAGGGAGAGACCCATAGTCAGCATTTCTATAAGCCGCACAGCGAGGCCCTCACTCTTCAGTCGCTCACATCAACTTATATCGTAAGGACGTGACCTAACGTTTATAATACATAAACGCCGTCCCTTTCTCATTCACTCCTATACAGTGGGACTTACGGTCGATCTACACTCAGGAATTATATATACAACGCTTTTATAATAAAACAAGGAACTACCGTTTGGGTTTCGATACTTAAACCCAAATAATAAATATATGTGAACGGCCTGATTAAGTGCACATGCAGCCGATTCATGGTAATGATCATAGTCGTGCTTGTTATAATCATAGTCGTGGTTGTTATAATCATGGTCGTGGTTGTTATGATCATGGTCGTGGTTGTTATAATCATGGTCGTGGTTGTTATAATCATAGTCGTGGTTGTTATAATCACAGTCGTGGTTATTATAATCATGGTTGTGGTTGATATAATCATAGTCGGGGATGTTATAATCATACTCGTGGTTGTGATCATAGTCGTGGTTGTTATAATCACAGTCGTGGTTGTTATAATCATGGTCGTTGTTGTTATAATCATGGTCGGGGTTGTTATAATCATGGTCGTTGTTGTTATAATCATGGTCGGGGTTGTTATAATCATGGTCGTGGTTGTTATAATCATGGTCGTGGTTGTTATAATCATGGTCGTGGTTGTTATAACTTTGGTTGTGGGTGATATAATCATAATCGTGGTTGTTATAATCATAGTCGTGTTTGTTATAGTCATGGTCGTGGTTATTATAATCATAGTCGTGGTTATGATCATAGTCGTGGTTGTTATAATCATGATCGTGGTTATTATAATCATGGTCGTGGTTGTTATAATCATGGTCATGGCTGTTATAATCATGGTCGTGGTTGTTATAATCTTGGTCGTGCTTGTTATAATCATGGTCCTGGTTGATAAAATCATTGTCTTGGTTATTATCATAGTCGTGGTTGATATAATCATAGTCGTGGTTGTTATAATCATGGTTGTTGTTGTTATAATCATGTTCGTGGCTGTTATAATCATGGTCATGGTGGTTATAACCATGGCCGTGGTTGTTATAATCATAGTCGTGGTTGTTATAAGCATGGTCGTGGTTGTTATAATCATAGTCTTGGTTGTTATAATCATAGTCGTGGTTGTTATATTCATGAACGTGCTTATTATAATCATATTCTTGGATGTTATAATCATGGTTGTGGTTAATATAATCATAGTCGTGGTTGTTATAATCATGATCATTGTTGTTATAATCATGGTCGTGGTTGTTATAATAATGGTCGTGGTTGTTAAAATCATAGTTGTGGTTGTTATAATCATGGTCGTGTTTGTTAAAATCATGGTCGTGGTTGTAAAATTCATAGCTGTGGTTGTTATAATTATGGTCGTGGTTGTTATAATCATGGTCGTGGTTATTATATTCATAGTCGTGGTTATGATCATAGTCGTGGCTGTTACAATCATAGTCGTGGTTGTTATAATCATGGTTGTGAGTGTTATAATCATTGTCATTGTTGTTATTATCATATTCGTGGTTGTTATAATCATGGTCGTGGTTGTTATATTCATGGTCGTGCTTGTTATAATCATAGTCGTGGTTGTTATAATTATGGTCGTGGTTGTTATAATCATAGTCTATGATCATAGTCGTGGTTGTTACAATCATAGTCATAATCATAGTCGTGGTTGTTATAATCATGGTCGTGGTTGTTATGATCATGGTTGTGTTTGTCACAATCATGGTCGGGGTTGTTATAATCATAGTCGTGGTTGTTATAAGCATAGTCTTGGTTGCTATAATCATGGTTGTGGTTGTTATAATAATAGTGGTGGTTGTTATATTTAAGGTCGTGCTTGTTATATTTATGGTCGTGCTTGTTATAATCATAGTCATGCTTGTTATAATCATGGTTGTGGTTGATATAATCATAGACGTGGTTGTTATAATCGTGGTCGTTGTTGTTATAATCATGGTCATGGTTGTTATAATCATAGTCGTGGTTTTATAATAATATTCTTGGTTATGATCATAGTCGTGGTTGTTATAATCATTTTCGTGGTTGTTATAATCATAGTCGTGTTTGCTATAATCATGGTCATTGTTGATATAATCATAGTCGTTGTTGTTATAATCATGGTCGTTGTTATTATAATCATGGTCATGGTTGTTATAATCATGGTCCTGGATGTTATAATCATGGTCGTTGTTGTTATAATCATAGTCGTGGTTGTTATAATCATAGTCATGGTTGTTATAATCATGTTCTAGGTTGATATAATCATAGTCGTGGTTGTTATAATCATGGTCGTTGTTATTATAATCATGGTCGTGGTTGTTATAATCATGGTCCTGGTTATTATAATCATGGTCGTGGTTGTTATAATCATAGTCGTGGTTGTTATAATTATGGTAGTGGTTGTTATAATCATATCTGTGGTTGTTATAATCATGTTTGTGTTTGAAATAATCATAGACGAGGTTGTTATAATCATAGTCGTTGTTGTTATAATCATGGTCGTGGTTGTTATAATTATAGTCGTGGTTGTTATATTCATGAACGTGCTTATTATAATCATATTCTTGGATGTTATAATCATGGTTGTGGTTAATATAATCATAGTCGTGGTTGTTATAATCATGATCATTGTTGTTATAATCATGGTCGTGGTTGTTATAATAATGGTCGTGGTTGTTAAAATCATAGTTGTGGTTGTTATAATCATGGTCGTGTTTGTTAAAATCATGGTCGTGGTTGTAAAATTCATAGCTGTGGTTGTTATAATTATGGTCGTGGTTGTTATAATCATGGTCGTGGTTATTATATTCATAGTCGTGGTTATGATCATAGTCGTGGCTGTTACAATCATAGTCGTGGTTGTTATAATCATGGTTGTGAGTGTTATAATCATTGTCATTGTTGTTATTATCATATTCGTGGTTGTTATAATCATGGTCGTGGTTGTTATATTCATGGTCGTGCTTGTTATAATCATAGTCGTGGTTGTTATAATTATGGTCGTGGTTGTTATAATCATAGTCTTGGTTATGATCATAGTCGTGGTTGTTACAATCATAGTCGTGGTTGTTATAATCATAGTCGTGGTTGTTATAATCATGGTCGTGGTTGTTATGATCATGGTTGTGTTTGTCACAATCATGGTCGGGGTTGTTATAATCATAGTCGTGGTTGTTATAAGCATAGTCTTGGTTGCTATAATCATGGTTGTGGTTGTTATAATAATAGTGGTGGTTGTTATATTTAAGGTCGTGCTTGTTATATTTATGGTCGTGCTTGTTATAATCATAGTCATGCTTGTTATAATCATGGTTGTGGTTGATATAATCATAGACGTGGTTGTTATAATCGTGGTCGTTGTTGTTATAATCATGGTCATGGTTGTTATAATCATAGTCGTGGTTTTTATAATAATATTCTTGGTTATGATCATAGTCGTGGTTGTTATAATCATTTTCGTGGTTGTTATAATCATAGTCGTGTTTGCTATAATCATGGTCATTGTTGATATAATCATAGTCGTTGTTGTTATAATCATGGTCGTTGTTATTATAATCATGGTCATGGTTGTTATAATCATGGTCCTGGATGTTATAATCATGGTCGTTGTTGTTATAATCATAGTCGTGGTTGTTATAATCATAGTCATGGTTGTTATAATCATGTTCTAGGTTGATATAATCATAGTCGTGGTTGTTATAATCATGGTCGTTGTTATTATAATCATGGTCGTGGTTGTTATAATCATGGTCCTGGTTATTATAATCATGGTCGTGGTTGTTATAATCATAGTCGTGGTTGTTATAATTATGGTAGTGGTTGTTATAATCATATCTGTGGTTGTTATAATCATGTTTGTGTTTGAAATAATCATAGACGAGGTTGTTATAATCATAGTCGTTGTTGTTATAATCATGGTCGTGGTTGTTATAATTATAGTCGTGGTTGTTATAATGATAGTCGTGGTTGTTATATTAATGGTCGTGCTTGATTTATTTATGGTCATGATTGTTATAATCATAGTCGTGGTTGTTATAATCATGGTCGTGGTTGTTATAATCATGGTTGTGGTTGTTATAATCATGGTCGTGGTTGTTATAATCATATTCGTGGTTGCTATATTCATGGTTGTGATTGCTATAATCATAGTCGTGGTTGTTATAATCATGGTAGTGGATGTTATAAGCATAGTCTTGGTTATGATCATAGTCGTGGTTGTTATAATCATAGCTGTTGTTGTTATAATCATTGTCGTTGTTGTTATAATTATGGTCGTGGTTGTTATAATCATTATCGTTGTTGTTATAATCATGGTCTTGGTTGTTATAATCATAGCTGTTGTTGTTATAATCATTGTCGTTGTTGTTATAAACATGGTCGTGGTTGTTATAATCATTGTCGTTGTTGTTATAATCATGGTCTTGGTTGTTATAATCATGGTTGTGATTGCTATAATCATAGTCGTGGTTATTATAATCATGGTCGTGAGTGTTATAATCATTGTCGTTGTTGTTATAATCATATTCGTGGTTGTTATAATCATGGTCGTGGTTGTTATATTCATGGTCGTGCTTGTTATAATCATAGTCGTGATTGTTATAATTATGGTCGTGGTTGATATAATCATAGTCGTGGTTATGTTCATAGTCGTGGTTGTTACAATCATAGTCGTCGTTGTTATAATCATGGTTGTGGTTGTTATTATCATGGTCGCGGTTGTTATGATCATGGTCGTGGTTGTCACAATCATGGTCGTGGTTGTTATAATCATAGTCGTGGTTGTTATAAGCATAGTCTTGGTTGTTATAATCATGGTTGTGGGTGTTATAATAATAGTCGTGGTTGTTATATTTATGGTCGTGCTTGTTATATATATGGTCGTGCTTGTTATAATCATAGTCGTGCTTGTTATAATCATGGTTGTGGTTGATATACTCATAGTCTTGGTTGTTTTTAATCGTGGTCGTTGTTGATATAATCATATTCTTGGTTATGATCATAGTCGTGGTTGTTATAATCATAGTCTTGGTTATGATCATAGTCGTGGTTGTTATAATCATAGTCATGGTTGTTACAATCATTGTCGTGGTTGTTATAATCATATTCTTGGTTATGATCAGAGTCGTGGTTGTTATAATCATAGTCGTGGTTGTTATAATCATGTTCGTGGATGTTATAATCATAGTCGTGGTTGTTATAATCATGGTTGTTATAATCATGGTCGTTGTTGATATAATCTTAAACGTTGTTGTTATAATCATGGTCGTTGTTATTATTATCATGGTCGTGGTTGTTATAATCATGGTCCTGGATGTTATTATCATGGTCGTGGTTGTTATAATCATAGTCGTGGTTGTTATAATCATAGTCGTGGTTGTTATAATCATGTTCGTGGTTGATATAATCATAGTCGTGGTTGTTATAATCATTAACGTTGATATTATAATCATAGTCGTGGTAGTTATAATGATGGTCCTGGTTATTATAATCATGGTCGTGGTTGTTATAATCATAGACGTGGTTGTTATAATCATAGTAGTGGTTGTTATAATCATATCTGTGGTTGTTATAATGATGTTTGTGTTTGATATAATCATAGTCGTGGTTGTTATAATCATAGTCGTTGTGGTTATAATCATGGTCGTGGTTGTAATAATCATGGTCGTGTTTGTTATATTCATGGTCGTGGTTGTTATAATCATGGTCGTGGATGTTATAATCATAGTCTTGGTTATGATCATAGTCGTGGATGTTAAAATCATAGTCGTGGTTGTTATAATCATGGTCGTGAGTGTTATAATCATGGTCTTGGGTTGTTATAATCATATTCGTGGTTGTTATAATCATAGTCGTGGATGTTATATTCATGGTCGTGAGTGTTATAATCATGGTCTTGGTTGTTATAATCATATGCATGGTTGTTATAATCATGGTCGTGGTATTTATAATCATGGTCGTGGTTGCTATAATCAAAGTCGTGGTTATGTACATAATCGTGGTTGTTATAATCATGGTCCTGGCTGTTATAATCATGGTCGTGGTTGTTATAATCGTAGTCGTGGTTGTTATAATCATGGTCGTGGTTGTTATAATCATATCTGTGGTTGGTATAGTCATAGTTTTGTTTGATATAATCATATTCGTGGTTGTTATGATCATGGTCCTAGTTGCTATAATCATGGTCGTGGATTTTATAATCATTGTCGTGGTTGTTATAATCATGGTCGTGGTTGTTATAATCATAGTCGTGGTTGTTATAATAATAGTTGTGGTTGTTATAATCATGGTTGTTGTTGTTATAATCATGGTCGTGGTTGTTATAATCATGGTCATGGTGGTTATAATCATGGTCGTGGTTGTTATAATCATGGTTGTGGTTGTTATAATCATAGTCGTTGTTATGATCATAGTCGTGGTTGTTATAATCATAGTCGTGGTTGTTATAATCATGGTCGTGAGTGTTATAATCATGGTCGTGAGTGTTATAATCATGGTCTTGGTTGTTATACTCATATTCATGGTTGTTATAATCATAGTCGTGGTTGTTATAATCATGGTTGTGGTTGTTATAATCATTGTCGTGGTAATTATAATCATAGTCGTGGTTGTTATAATCATGGTTGTGGTTGTTATAATCATAGTCGTTGATATGACCATAGTCGTGGTTGTTATAATCATGGTCGTGCTTGTTATAATCATGGTCGTTGTTATTATAATTATGGTCGTGGTTGTTATAATCATGGTCCTGGTTATTATAATCATGGTCGTGGTTGTTATAATCATAGTCGTGGTTGTTATAATCATGGTAGTGGTTGTTATAATCATATCTGTGGTTGTTATAATCATGTTTGTGTTTGATATAATGATAGTCGTGGTTGTTATAATCATAGTTGTTGTGGTTATAATCATGGTCGTGGTTATTATAATCATAGTCGTGGTTGTTATAATAATAGTCGTGGTTGTTATATTCATGGTCGTGCTTGTTTTATTTATGGTCATGATTGTTATAATCATAGTCGTCGTTGTTATAATCATGGTCGTGGTTGTTATAATCATGGTTGTGGTTGTTATAATCATGGTCTTGGTTGTTATAATCATATTCGTGGTTGCTATAATCATGGTTGTGATTGTTATAATCATAGTCGTGGTTGTTATAATCATGGTCGTATATGTTATATTCATGGTTGTGGTTGTTATAATCATGGTCGTGGATGTTATAATCATAGTCTTGGTTATGATCATAGTCGTGGTTGTTGTAATCATAGTCGTGGTTGTTATAATCATGGTCGTGGTTGTTATAATCATGGTCGTGGTTGTTATAATCATAGCTGTTGTTGTTATAATCATTGTCGTTGTTGTTATAATCATGGTCGTGGTTGTTATAATCATTGTCGTTGTTGTTTTAAACATATTCGTGGTTGTTATAATCATGGTCGTTGTTGTTATACTAATGGTCGTGCAGGTTACAACCATAGTCGTGGTTGTTATAATCATGGTCGTGGTTGTTATAATCATGGTCGTGGTTGTTATGATCATGGTCGTGATTGTAACAATCATGGTCGTGTTGTTATAATCATAGTCGTTGTTATGATCATAGTCGTGGTTGTTATAATCATAGTCGTGGTTGTTATAATCATGGTCGTGAGTGTTATAATCAAGGTCGTGAGTTGTTATAATCATGGTCTTCGTTGTTATACTCATATTCATGGTTGTTATAATCATAGTCGTGGTTGTTATAATCATGGTTGTGGTTGTTATAATCATAGTCGTTGTTATGATCATAGTCGTGGTTTTTATAATCATAGTCGCGGTTGTTATAATCATGGTCGTGAGTGTTATAATCATTGTTGTGGTAATTATAATCAACGTCGTGGTTGTTATAATCATGGTTGTGGTTGTTATAATCATAGTCGTTGTTATGATCATAGTCGTGGTTGTTATAATCATGGTTGTGGTTGTTATAATCATGGTCGTTGTTATTATGATCATGGTCGTGATTGTTATAATCATGGTCCTGGTTATTATAATCATGGTCGTGGTTGTTATAATCATAGTCGTGGTTGTTATAATCATGGTAGTGGTTGTTATAATCATATCTGTGGTTGTTATAATCATGTTTGTGTTTGTTATAATGATAGTGGTGGTTGTTATAATCATAGTTGTTGTGGTTATAATCATGGTCGTGGTTGTTATAATCATAGTCGTGGTTGTTATAATAATAGTCGTGGTTGTTATATTCATGGTCGTGCTTGTTTTATTTATGGCCATGATTGTTATAATCATAGTCGTGGTTGTTATAATCATGGTCGTGGTTGTTATAATCATGGTTGTGGTTGTTATAATCATGGTCTTGGTTGTTATAATCATATTCGTGGTTGCTATAATCATGGTTGTGATTGTTATAATCATAGTCGTGGTTGTTATAATCATGGTCGTATTTGTTATATTCATGGTTGTGGTTGTTATAATCATGGTCGTGGATGTTATAATCATAGTCTTGGTTATGATCATAGTCGTGGTTGTTATAATCATAGTCGTGGTTGTTATAATCATGGTCGTGAGTTTTATAATCATGGTCTTGGTTGTTATAATCATATGCATGGTTGTTTTAATCATGGTCGTGGTTGCTATAATCAAAGGCGTGGTTATGTTCATAATCGTGGTTGTTATAATCATGGTCCTGGTTGTTATAATCATGGTCGTGGTTGCTATATTCATAGTCGTGGTTGCTATAATCATGGTCGTGGTTGTTATAATCATATCTGTGGTTGATATAGTCATGGTTGTGTTTGATATAATCATATTCGTGGTTGTTATGATCATGGTCCTAGTTGCTATAATCATGGTCGTGGTTTTTATAATCATAGTCGTGGTTGTTATAATCATGGTCGTGGTTGTTATAATCATAGTCGTGGTTGTTATAATCATAGTCGTGGTTGTTATAATCATAGTCGTGGTTGTTATAATCATGGTCGTGGTTGTTATAATCATGGTCATGGTGGATATAATCATGGTCGTGGTTGTTATAATCATGGTTGTGGTTGTTATAATCATAGTCGTGGTTGTTATAATCATAGTTGTGATTGTTATAATCATGGTTGTGGTTGTTATAATCATAGTTGTGGTTGTTATAATCATGGTTGTGTTTGTTATAATCATAGTCGTTGTTATGATCATAGTCGTGGTTGTTATAATCATAGTCCTGGTTGTTTTAATCATGGTTGTGGTTGTTATAATCATAGTCGTTGTTATGATCATAGTCGTGGTTGTTATAATCATGGTCGAGGTTGTTATAATCATGGTCGTGGTTGTTATAATCATGGTCGTCATTGTTATAATCATGGTCCTGGTTGTTATAATCATAGTCGTGGTCGTTATAAGCATGGCCGTGGTTGTTATAATCATAGTCGTGGTTGTTTTTTTGATGGTCGCTCTTGTTATAATCATAGTCGTGCTTGTTATAATCTTGGTTGTGGTTGATATAATCATAGACGAGGTTGTTATAATCATGGTTGTTGTTATCATAATCATGGTCATGGTTGTTATAATCACATTCGTGGTTGTTATAATCATAGTTGTGGTTGTTATAATCATGGTTGTGGTTGTTATAATCATAGTCGTTGTTATGCTCATAGTCGTGGTTGTTATAATCATAGTCGTTGGTTGTTGTGGTTGTTATAATCATAGTCGTTGTTATGATCATAGTCGCGGTTGTTATAATCATGGTCGAGGTTGTTATAATCATAGTCGTGGTCGTTATAAGCATGGTCGTGTTTGTTATAATCATAGCCGTGGTTGTTATAATCATAGTCGTGGTTGTTTTTTTGATGGTCGTGCTTGTTATAATCATAGTCGTGCTTGTTATAATCTTGGTTGTGGTTGATATAATCATAGACGTGGTTGTTATAATCATGGTTGTTGTTGTTATAATCATGGTCGTGGTTGTTATAATCATATTTGTGGTTGTTATAATCATGGTCGTGGTTGTTATAATCATGGTCGTGGTTGTTATAATCATATTCGTGGTTGTTATAATCATGGTCGTTGTTGTTATACTAATGGTCGTAGATGCTACAACCATAGTCATGGTTGTTATAATCATTGTCGTTGTTGTTTTAAACATATTCGTGGTTGTTATAATCATGGTCGTTGTTGTTATGCTAATGGTCGTGCAGGTTACAACCATAGTCGTGGTTGTTATAATCATAGTCGTGGTTGTTATAATCATGGTCGTGGTTGTTATGATCATGGTCGTGATTGTTACAATCATGGTCATGTTGTTATAATCATAGTCGTGGTTGTTCATAAGAATGGTCCTGGTTGTTATAATCATGGTCGTGGTTGCTATATTCATAGTCGTGGTTATGATCATAATCGTGGTTGTTATAATCATGGTCCTGTTTGTTATAATCATGGTCGTGGTTGTTATAATCATAGTCGTGGTTGTTATAATCATGGTCGTGGTTGTTATAATCATATCTGTGGTTGATATAGTCATGGTTGTGTTTGATATAATCATATTCGTGGTTGTTATGATCATGGTCCTAGTTGCTATAATCATGGTCGTGGTTTTTATAATCATAGTCCTGGTTGTTATAATCATGGTCGTGGTTGTTATAATCATAGTCGTGGTTGTTATAATCATAGTCGTGGTTGTTATAATCATAGTCGTGGTTGTTATAATCATGGTCGTGGTTGTTATAATCATGGTCATGGTGGTTATAATCATGGTCGTGGTTGTTATAATCATGGTTGTGGTTGTTATAATCATAGTCGTTGTTATGATCATAGTCGTGGTTGTTATAATCATAGTCGTGGTTGTTATAATTATGGTCGTGATTGTTATAATCATGGTCCTGGTTGTTATAATCATAGTCGTGGTCGTTATAAGCATGGCCGTGGTTGTTATAATCATAGTCGTGGTTGTTTTTTTGATGGTCGCGCTTGTTATAATCATAGTCGTGCTTGTTATAATCTTGGTTGTGGTTGATATAATCATAGACGAGGTTGTTATAATCATGGTTGTTGTTATTATAATCATGGTCATGGTTGTTATAATCACATTCGTGGTTGTTATAATCATAGTTGTGGTTGTTATAATCATGGTTGTGGTTGTTATAATCATAGTCGTTGTTATGCTCATAGTCGTGGTTGTTATAATCATAGTCGTGGTTGTTATAATCATGGTTGTGGTTGTTATAATCATAGTCGTTGTTATGATCATAGTCGCGGTTGTTATAATCATGGTCGAGGTTGTTATAATCATAGTCGTGGTCGTTATAAGCATGGTCGTGTTTGTTATAATCATAGCCGTGGTTGTTATAATCATAGTCGTGGTTGTTTTTTTGATGGTCGTGCTTGTTATAATCATAGTCGTGCTTGTTATAATCTTGGTTGTGGTTGATATAATCATAGACGTGGTTGTTATAATCATGGTTGTTGTTGTTATAATCATGGTCGTGGTTGTTATAATCATATTTGTGGTTGTTATAATCATGGTCGTGGTTGTTATAATCATGGTCGTGGTTGTTATAATCATATTCGTGGTTGTTATAATCATGGTCGTTGTTGTTATACTAATGGTCGTAGATGTTACAACCATAGTCATGGTTGTTATAATCATTGTCGTTGTTGTTTTAAACATATTCGTGGTTGTTATAATCATGGTCGTTGTTGTTATACTAATGGTCGTGCAGGTTACAACCATAGTCGTAGTTGTTATAATCCTGGTCGTGGTTGTTATAATCATGGTCGTGGTTGTTATGATCATGGTCGTGATTGTTACAATCATGGTCATGTTGTTATAATCATAGTCGTGGTTGTTATAATTATGGTTGTGGTTGATATAATCATATTCGTGGTTAATATAATCGTGGTCGTTGTTGTTATAATCGTGGTCATGGTTGTTATAATCATGGTCGTGGTTGTTATAATCATAGTCTTGGTTATGATCATAGTCGTGGTTGTTCATAAGCATGGTCTTGGTTGTTATAATCATGGTTGTGGTAGTTACGATAATGGTCGTGGTTGTTATATTCATGGCCGTGCTTCTTATATATATGGTCGTGCTTGTTATAATCATAGTCGTGCTTGTTATAATTATGGTTGTGGTTGATATAATCATATTCGTGGTTAATATAATCGTGGTCGTTGTTGTTATAATCGTGGTCATGGTTGTTATAATCATGGTCGTGGTTGTTATAATCATAGTCTTGGTTATGATCATAGTCGTGGTTGTTCATAAGCATGGTCTTGGTTGTTATAATCATGGTTGTTATAATCATACGATTAATGGTCGTGGTTGTTATAATCATAGTCGTGGTTGTTATTATCATGGTCGTGGTTGTTATAATCATAGTCGTGGTTGTTATAATCACAGTCGTGGTTGTTATAATCATGGTCCTGGTTGTTATAATCATGGTCCTGGTTGTTATAATCATAGTAGTGGTTGTTATAATCATGGTCGTTGTTATTATAATCATTGGTCGTGGTTGTTATAATCATGGTCCTGGTTGTTATAATCATGGGCGTGGTTGTTATAATCATCGTCGTGGTTGTTATAATAATAGTCGTGGTTGTTATATTCATGGTGGTGCTTGTTTTATTTATGGTCATGATTGTTATAATCATAGTCGTGGTTGTTATAATCATGGTCGTGGTAGTAATAATCATATTCGTGGTTGCTCTAATCATGGTTGTGATTGTTTTATTTATGGTCATGATTGTTATAATCATTGTCGTGGTTGTTATAATCATCGTCGTGAGTGTTAAAATCATGGTCTTGGTTGTTATAATCATATGCATGGTTGTTATAATCATGGTCGTGGAAGTTATAATCATGGTCGTGGTTGCTATAATCATAGTCGTGGTTATGATCATAGTCGTGATTGTTATAAGCATGGTCATTGTTGTTATAATCATGGTCGTGGTTGTTATAATAATAGTCGTCGTTGTTATAATCATGGTCGTGGTTGTTATAATCATGGTCGTGATTGTTATAATCATGGTTGTGGTTGTTATAATCATAGTCGTTGTTACGATCATAGTCGTGGTTGTTATATCATATTAGTGGTTGTTATAATCATGGTCATGGTTGTTATAATCATGGTCGTGGTTATTATAATCATAGTCGTGTTTGTTAAAAATCATGGTTGTTGTTGTTATAATCATGGTCGTGAGTATTGTAATCATGGTCGTGGTTGCTATAATTATAGTCGTGGCTATAATCATAATCAAGGTTGTTATAATCATGGTCCTGGTTGTTATAATCATGGTCGTGGTTGTTATAATCATAGTCGTGGTTGTTATAATCATTGTCGTGGTTGTTATAATCATATCTGTGGATGTTATAGTCATGGTTTAGTTGGATATAATCATAGTCGTGGTTGTTATAATCATAGTCGTGGTTGTTATAATCATTGTCGTGGTTATCATAATCATAGTCCTGGTTGAATAATAATAGGCGTGGTTGTTATATTCATGGTCGTGCTTGTTTTATTTATGGTCGTCCTTTTTATAATCATGGTCGTAGTTATGATCATAGTCGTGGGTGCTATAATCATAGTCTTGGTTGTTATAATCATGGTCGTGGTTGTTATAATCATGGTCGTCGTTTTTATATTCATAGTCGTGGTTGTTATAATCATGGTCGTGAGTGTTATAATCATGGTCGTGGTAGTTATAATCATATTAGTGGTTGTTTTAATCATGGTCATGGTTGTTATAATCATGGTCCTGGTTGTTATAATCATAGTCTTGGTTATGATCATAGTCGTGGTTGTTATAATCATCGTCGTGAGTGTTATAATCATGGTCTTGGTTGTTATAATCGTATGCATGGTTGATATAATCATGGTCGTGTAGTTATAATCATGGTCGTGGTTGCTATAATCATAGTCGTGGTTATGATCATAGTCGTGATTGTTATAATCATGGTCGTGGTTGTTATAATCATAGTCGTGGTTGTTATAATCATGGTCGTGGTTGTTATATTCATCAATAGTCATGGTCGTGGTTATGATCATAGTCATGGTTGTTATAATCATAGTCGTGGTTGTTATAATCATAGTCGTGGTTGTTATAATCATGTTCGTGATTGTTATAATCATGGTTGTGGTTGTTATAATCATAGTCATTGTTACAATCATCGTCGTGGTTGTTATAATCATAGTCGTGGTTGTTATAATCATGGTCGTGAGTGTTATAATCATGGTCGTGGTAGTTATAATCGTATTAGTGGTTGTTATAATCATGGTCATGGTTGTTATAATCATGGTCGTGATTGTTATAATCATAGTCGTGGTTGTTAAAAATCATGGTTGTTGTTGTTATAATCATGGTCGTGGTTGTTGTAATCATGGTCGTGGTGGTTATAACCATGGTCGTGGTTGTTATAATCATAGTCGTGGTTGTTATAATCATGGTCGTTAGTATTACAATCATTGTCATGGTAGTTATGATCATATTAGTGGTTGTTATAATCATGATCGTGGTTGCTATAATCATAGTCGTGGATATGATCATAATCGTGGTTGTTATAATCATGGTCCTGGTTGTTATAATCATGGTCGTGGTTGTTATAATCATAGTCGTGGCTGTTATAATCATGGTCGTGGTTGTTATAATCATATCTGTGGTTCTTATATTTATGGTTGAGTTTGATATAATCATAGTCATGGTTGTTATAATCATAGTCGTGGTTGTTATAATCATGGTCGTGGTTGTTATAATCATAGTCGTGGTTGTTGTAATAATAGTCGTGGTTGTTATAATACTTGTCGTGGTTGTTATATTCATGGTCGTGCTTGTTCTATTTATGGTCGTCCTTTTTATATTCATGGTCGTAGTTATGATCATAGTCGTGGTTGTTATAATCATAGTCGTGGTTGTTATAATCATGGTCGTGAGTGTTATAATCATGGTCGTGGTAGTTATAATCATATTAGTGGTTGTTTTAATCATGGTCATGGTTGTTATACTCATGGTCGTGGTTATTATAGTCATGGTCGTGATTGTTATAATCATGGTCCTAGTTGTTATAATCATAGTCTTGGTTATGATCATAGTCGTGGTTGTTATAATCATGGTTGTTTTTGTTATAATCATGGTCGTGGTTGTTATAATCATGGTTGTGGTGGTTATAATCATCGTCGTTGTTGTTATAATCATAGACGTGGTTGTTATAATCATGGTCGTGAGTATTATAATCATTGTTGTGGTAGTTATAATCATATTAGTGGTTGTTATAATTATGAATGTGGTTGTTATAATCATGGTCGTGATTGTTATAATCATGGTCCTAGTTGTTATAATCACTTTCATGGTTATGATCATAGTCGTGGTTGTTATAATCATAGTCGTGGTTGTTATAATCATGGTTTGTTGCTGTTATAATCATAGTCGTGGTTGTTATAATCACTTTCGTGGTTATGATCATAGTCGTGGTTGTTATAATCATAGTCGTGGTTGTTATAATCATGGTTGTTGTTGTTATAATCATAGTCGTGAGTGTTATAATCATGGTAGTGATTGTTATGATCATAGTCGTTATTGTTATAATCATGGTTGTGGTTGTTATAATCATAGTCGTTGTTATGATCATAGTCGTGGTTGTTATAATCATAGTCGTGGTTGTTATAATCATGGTCGTGAGTGTCATAATCATTGTCGTGGTAGTTATAATCATATTAGTGGTTGTTATGATCATGGTCGTGGTTGTTATAATCATGGTCGTGGTTGTTATAATCATGGTCGTGACTTTTATAATCATGGTCCTGGTTGTTATAATCATAGTCGTGGTGATGATCATAGTCGTGCTTGTTATAAACATAGTTGTGGTTGTTATTATCATGGTTGTTGTTGTTATAATTATAGTCGTGGTTGTTATAATCATAGTCGTGGTCGTTATAAGCATGGTCGTGGTTGTTATAATCATAGTCGTGGTTGTTATAATCATAGTCGTGGTTTTTTTTTCATGGTCATGCTTGTTATAATCATAGTCGTGGTTGTTATAATCCTGGTTGTGGTTGATATAATTATAGTCGTGGTTGTTATAATCGTGGTTGTTGTTATTATAATCATGGTCGTGGTTGTTATAGTCTGGTCGTTGTTGTTATACTCATGGTCGTGGTTGTTATAATCATGGTCGTGGTTGTTAAAATCATGGTCGTGGTTGTTACAATCATATTTGTGGTTGTTATAATCATGGTTGTGGTTGTTATCATCATGGTCGTGGTTGTTATATTCATAGTCGTGGTTGTTATAATCATGGTCTTTGTTGTTAAAATGATGATTGTGGTAGTTATAATAATAGTCGTGGTTGTTATATTCATGGTCGTGCTTCTAATATATATGGGCGTGCTTGTTATAATCATAGACGTGCTTGTTATAATTATGGTTGTGGTTAATATAATCATATTCGTGGGTAATAATATCGTGGTCGTTGTTGTTATAATCGTTATCATGGTTGTTATAATCATGGTCGTGGTTGTTATAATCATAGACTTGGTTATGATCATAGTTGTGGTTGTTATAATCATAGTCATGTTTGCTATAAACATCTTCATGGTTGTTATAATCATAGTCGTGGTTGTTATAATCATGGTCGTTGTAATTATAATCATGGTCGTGGTTGTTATAATCATATTCGTGGTTGTTATAATCATGGTCGTTGTTATTATAATCATGGTCGTGGTTGTTATAATCATAGTCGTGGTTGTTATAATCATGGTCGTTGTTATTATAATCATGGTCGTGGTTGTTATAATCATGGTCCTGGTTGTTATAATCATAGTCGTGGTTGATATAATCATGGTCGTTGTTATTATAATCATGGTCGTGGTTGTTATAATCATGGTCCTGGTTGTTATAATCATTGTCGTGGTTGTTATAATTATCGTCGAGGTTGTTATAATAATAGTCGTGGTTGTTATATTCATGGTCATGCTTGTTTTATTTATGGTCATGATTGTTATAATCATAGTCGTGGTTGTTATAATCATGGTCGTGGTTGTTATAATCATATTCGTGGTTGCTATAATCATGGTTGTGATTGTTATAATCATTGTCGTGGTTGTTATAATCATGGTCGTGGTTGTTATATTCATGGTCCTGGTTGTTATAATCTTGGTCGTGGATGGTATAATCATAGTCTTGGTTATGATCATAGTCGTGGTTGTTATAATCATAGTCGTGGTTGTTTTAATCATGGTCGTGAGTGTTATAATCATAATCTTGGTTGTTATAATCATATTCGTGGTTGTTATAATCATAGTCGTGGTTGTTACAATCATTGTCTTGAGTGTTATAATCATGGTCTTGGTTATTATAATCATATGCATGGTTGTTATAATCATGGTCGTGGTAGTTATAATCATGGTCGTGGTTGCTATAATCATAGTCGTGGTTATGATCATAACCGTGGTTGTTATAATAATGGTCCTGGTTGTTATAATAATGGTCGTGGTTGTTATAATCATAGTCATGGTTGTTATAATCATGGTCGTGGTTGTTATAATCATAGTCGTGGTTGTTATAATCATAGTAGTGGTTGTTATAATCATGGTTCTGTATGTTATAATCATGGTCGTGGTTGTTATATTCATGGTCCTGGTTGTTATAATCTTGGTCGTGGAAGTTATAATCATAGTCTTGGTTATGATCATAGTCGTGGTTGTTATAATCATAGTCGTGGTTGTTATAATCATGGTCGTGGTTGTTATAATCATAGTCGTGGTTGTTATAATCATAGTAGTAGTTGTTATAATCATGGTCCTGTATGTTATAATCATAGTCGTGGTTTTTATAATTATAGTTGTGGTTGTTATAATCATAGTCGATGTTGTTATAATCATGGTCGTGGTTGTTATAATCATAGTCGTTTTTGTTATAATAATTGTAGTGGTTGTTATATTCATGGTCGTGCTTGTTTTTTTATGGTCATGATTGTAATAATCATAGTCGTGGTTGTTATATTAATGAACGCGGTTGTTATAATCATGGTTGTGGTTGTTATAATCATAGTCGTGGTTATTATAATAATAGTCGTGGTTGTTATAATCATGGTTGTTGTTGTTAAAATCATGGTTGTTGTTGTTAAAATCATGGTCGTGGTTGTTATATTCATGGTCATGGTGGTTATAATCATGGTCGTGGTTGTTATAATCATAGTCGTGGTTGTTATCAGCATGGTTGTTGTTGTTATAATCAGTCGTGGTTGTTATAATCATAGTCGTGGTTGTTATATTCATGGTCGTGCTTGTTATAATCACAGTCGTGATTGTTATAATCATGGTTGTTGTTGTTATAATCATAGTCGATGTTGTTATAATCATGGTTGTTGTTGTTATAATTATGGTCGTGAGTGTTATAATAATAGTCGTGGTTGTTATAATCATGGTCCTGGTTGTTATAATCATAGTCTTTGTTATGATCATAATCGTGGTTGTTATAATCATGGTCCTGGTAGTTATAATCATGGTCGTGGTTGCCAGAATCATAGTCGTGGTTATGATCATAATCGTGGTTATTATAATCATGGTCCTGGTTGTTATAATCATGGTCGTGGTTGTTATAATCATAGTCGTGGTTGTTATAATCATGGTCGTGTTTGTTATATTCATGGTCGTTGTTGTTATAATCATGGCCGTGCGTGTTGTAATCATAGTCTTGGTTATGATCATAGTCGTGGTTGTTATAATCATATTCTTGGTTGTTATAATCATGGTCGTGAGTGTTATAATCATGGTCTTGGCTGTTATAATCATATGCATGGTTGTTATAATCACGGTCGTGGTAATTACAATCATGGTCGTGGTTGCTATAATCATAGTCGTGATTATGATCATAATCGTGGTTGTTTTTAATCATGGTCCTGGTAGTTATAATCATGGTCGTGGTTGCTATAATCATAGTCGTGGTTGTTATAATCATGGTCGTGGTTGTTATAATCATAGTCGTGGTTGTTATAATAATAGTCGTGGTTGTTATAATCATGGTCCTGGTTGTTATAATCATAGTCTTGGTTATGATCATAGTCGTGGTGTTAATAATCACAGTCGTGGTTGATATAATCATATTTGTGGTTAATATTATCGTGGTCGTTGGTGTTATAATCGTGGTCATGGTTGTTATAATCATGGTCGTGGTTGTTATAATCATGGTTGTTGTTGTTAAAATAATGGTCGTGGTTGTTATATTCATGGTCATGGTGGTTATAATCATGGTCGTGGTTGTTATAATCATAGTCGTGGTTGTTATGAGCATGGTCGTTGTTGTTATAGTCAGTCGTGGTTGTTATAATCATAGTCGTGGTTGTTATATTCATGGTCGTGCTTGTTATAATCACAGTCGTAATTGTTATAATCATGGTTGTTGTTGTTATAATCATGGTCGTGGTTGTTATAATCATAGTCGTGGTTTTTATAATTATAGTTGTGGTTGTTATAATCATAGTCGATGTTGTTACAATCATGGTCGTGGTTGTTATAATCATAGTCGTGGTTGTTATAATAATTGAAGTGGTTGTTAAATTCATGGTCGTGCTTGTTTTTTTTATGGTCATGATTGTTATAATCATAGTCGTGGTTGTTATAATAATGATCGCGGTTGTTATAATTATGGTTGTGGTTGTTATAATCATGGTCGTTGTTGTTATAATCATATTCGTTGTTGCTATAATCATGGTTGTGATTGTTATAATCATAGTCGAGGTTGTTATAAACATGGTCGTGTTTGTTATATTCATGGTCGTTGTTGTTATAATTATGGTCGTGCGTGCTATAATCATAGTCTTGGTTATGATCATAGTCGTGGTTGTTATAATCATATTCTAGATTGTTATAATCATGTTCGTGAGTGTCATAATCATGGTCTTGGCTGTTATAATCATATGCATGGTTGTTATAATCACGGTCGTGGTAGTTATAATCATGGTCGTGGTTGCTATAATCATAGTCGTGATTATGATCATAATCGTGGTTGTTATAATCATGGTCCTGGTAGTTATAATCATGGTCGTGGTTGCTATAATCATAGTCGTGGTTATGATCATAATCGTGGTTATTATAATCATGGTCCTGGTTGTTATAATCATGGTCGTGGTTGTTATAATCATAGTCGTGGTTGTTATAATCATGGTCGTGGTTGTTATAATCATAGTCGTGGCTGTTATAATAATAGTCGTGGTTGTTAATATCATGGATGTTGTTGTTAAAATCATGGTCGTGGTTGTTATATTCATGGTCATGGTGGTTATAATCATGGTCGTGGTTGTTATAATCATAGTCGTGGTTTTTATGAGCATGGTCGTTGTTGTTATAATCAGTCGTGGTTGTTATAATCATAGTCGTGGTTGTTATATTCATGGTCGTGCTTGTTATAATCACAGACGTAATCTTTATAATCATGGTTGTTTTTGTTATAATAATAGTCGTGATTGTTATAATCATGGTCTTGGTTGTTATAATCATAGTCTTGGTTATGATCATAATCGTGGTTGATATAATCATGGTCCTGGTAGTTATAATCATGGTCGTGGTTGCTATAATCATAGTCGTGGTTATGATCATAATCGTGGTTATTATAATCATGGTCCTGGTTGTTATAATCATGGTCGTGGTTGTTATAATCATAGTCGTGGTTGTTATAATCATGGTCGTGGTTGTTATAATCATAGTCGTGGTTGTTATAATAATAGTCGTGGTTGTTATAATTATGGTCCTGGTTGTTATAATCATAGTCTTTGTTATGATCATAGTCGTGGTGGTAATAATCATAGTCGTGGTTGATATAATCATATTCGTGGGTAATATTATCGTGGTCGTTGGTGTTATAATCGTGGTCATGGTTGTTATAATCATGGTCGTGGTTGTTATAATCATAGACTTGTTTATGATCATAGTCGTGGTTGTTATAATCATAGTCATGGTTGTTATAATCATCTTAATGGTTGTTATAATCATAGTCGTGGTTGTTATAATCATGGTTGTTGTTATTAAAATCATGGTCGTGGTTGTTATAATCATGTTCGTGGTTGTTATAATCATGGTCGAGGTTGTTATAATCATAGTCGTGATTGTTATCATCATAGTCGTGGTTGTTATAATCATGGTCGTTGTTATTATAATCATGGTCGTGGTTGTTATAATCATGGTCCTGGTTGTTATAATCATGGTTGTGATTGTTATAATCATTGTCGTGGTTGTTATAATCATGGTCGTGGTTGTTATATTTATGGTCCTGGTTGTTATAATCTTGGTCGTAAATGTTATAATCATAGTCTTGGTTATGATCATAGTCGTGGTTGTTATAATCATAGTCGTGGTTGTTATAATCATGGTCGTGAGTGATATAATCATGGTCTTGGTTGTTATATTCATATTCGTGGTTGTTATAATCTTAGACGTGGTTGTTATAATCATCGTCGTGACTGTTATAATCATGGTCTTGGTTGTTATAATCATATGCATGGTTGTTTTAATCATGGTCGTGGTAGTTATAATCATGGTCGTGGTTGCTATAATCATAGTCGTAGTTATGATCATAATCGTGGTTGTTATAATCATGGTCCTGGTTGTTATAATCATAGTCGTGGTTGTTATAATCATAGTTGTGGTTGTTATAAGCATGGTCATTGTTGTTATATTCATGGTCGTGGTTGTTATAATCATAGTCGTGGTTGTTATACTCATGGTCGTGGTTGTTATATTCATGGTCGTGCTTGTTTTATTCATGGTCGTTGTTGTTATAATCATGGTCGTGGTTGTCATAATCAAGGTCGTGATTGTAATATTCATGGTTGTGGTTGTTATAATCATAGTCGTTGTTACAATCATAGTCGTGGTTGTTATAATCATAGTCGTGGTTGTTATAAGCATGGTCATTGTTGTTATATTCATGGTCGTGGTTGTAATAATCATAGTCGTGGTTGTCATACTCATGGTCGTGGTTGTTATATTCATGGTCGTGCTTGTTTTATTTATTTTCGTGGTTTTTATAATCATGGTCATGGTTATGATCATAGTCGTGGTTGATATAATCATAGTCGTTGTTGTTATAATCATGGTCGTGGTTGTCATAATCAAGGTCGTGATTGTAATAATCATGGTTGTGGTTGTTATAATCATAGTCGTTGTTACGATCATAGTCGTGGTTGTTATAATCATAGTCGTGGTTGTTATAATCATGGTCGTGGTAGGTATAATCACATTAGTGGTTGTTATAATCATGGTCTTGGTGGTTATAATCATGGTCGTGGTGGTTATAGTCATAGTCGTGGTTGTTATAATCATGATCGTGGTTGTTATAATAATGGTCGTGTTAATTATAATAATGGTCATAATTGTTATAATCATGGTTGTGGTTGTTATAATCATATTCGTGGTTGTTATAATCATAGTTGTGGTTGTTATAATCATGGTCGTGGTGGTTATAATCATGGTCGTGGTTGTTATAATCATAGTCGTGTTTATTGTAATCATGGTTGTGGTTGATATAATCATAGTCGTGGTTGTTATAATCGTAGTCGTTGTTGTTATAATCATGGTAATGGTTGTTATAATCATAGTCGTGGATGTTATAATCATATTCTTGGTTATGATCATAGTCGTGGTTGCTATTATCATAGTCGTGGTTGTTATAATCATGTTCGTGGTTGTTATAATCATAGTCGTGGTTGTTATAAACATGGGCGTTGTTGATATAATCATAGTCATTGTTGTTATTATCATGGTCGTTGTTTTTATAATCATGGTCGTGGTTGTTATAATCATGGTCCTGTATGTTATAAATATGTTCGTGGTTGTTATAATCATGGTCGTGGTTGTTATCATCATGGTCGTGGTTGTTATATTCATAGTCGTGGTTGTTATAATCATAGTCGTGGTTGTTATAAGCATGGTCTTTGTTGTTAAAATGATGATTGTGGTAGTTATAATAATAGTCGTGGTTGTTATATTCATGGTCGTGCTTCTAATATATATGGTCGTGCTTGCTATAATCATAGACGTGCTTGTTATAATTATGGTTGATTTTGATATAATCATATTCGTGGTTAATAATATCGTGGTCGTTGTTGTTATAATCGTTATCATGGTTGTTATAATCATGGTCGTGGTTGTTATAATCATAGACTTGGTTATGATCATAGTTGTGGTTGTTATAATCATAGTCATGGTTGCTATAATCATCTTCATGGTTGTTATAATCATAGTCGTGGTTGTTATAATCATGGTCGTTGTAATTATAATCATGGTCGTGGTTGTTATAATCATGTTCGTGGTTGTTATAATCATGGTCGTTGTTATTATATTCATGGTCGTGGTTGTTATAATCATAGTCGTGGTTGTTATAATCATGGTGGTTGTTATAATCATGTTGTTATTATAATCATGGTCGTGGTTGTTATAATCATGGTCGTGGTTGTTATAATCATATAATCATAGTCGTGGTTGATATAATCATGGTCGTTGTTATTATAATCATGGTCGTGGTTGTTATAATCATGGTCCTGGTTGTTATAATCATGGTCGTGGTTGTTATAATTATCGTCGAGGTTGTTATAATAATAGTCGTGGTTGTTATATTCATGTCATGCTTGTTTTATTTATGGTCATGATTGTTATAATCATAGTCGTGGTTGTTATAATCATGGTCGTGGTTGTTATAATCATATTCGTGGTTGCTATAATCATGGTTGTGATTGTTATAATCATTGTCGTGGTTGTTATAATCATGGTCGTGGTTGTTATATTCATGGTCCTGGTTGTTATAATCTTGGTCGTGGATGGTATAATCATAGTCTTGGTTATGATCATAGTCGTGGTTGTTATAATCATAGTCGTGGTTGTTTTAATCATGGTCGTGAGTGTTATAATCATAATCTTGGTTGTTATAATCATATTCGTGGTTGTTATAATCATAGTCGTGGTTGTTACAATCATTGTCTTGAGTGTTATAATCATGGTCTTGGTTATTATAATCATATGCATGGTTGTTATAATCATGGTCGTGGTAGTTATAATCATGGTCGTGGTTGCTATAATCATAGTCGTGGTTATGATCATAACCGTGGTTGTTATAATAATGGTCCTGGTTGTTATAATAATGGTCGTGGTTGTTATAATCATAGTCATGGTTGTTATAATCATGGTCGTGGTTGTTATAATCATAGTCGTGGTTGTTATAATCATAGTAGTGGTTGTTATAATCATGGTTCTGTATGTTATAATCATGGTCGTGGTTGTTATATTCATGGTCCTGGTTGTTATAATCTTGGTCGTGGAAGTTATAATCATAGTCTTGGTTATGATCATAGTCGTGGTTGTTATAATCATAGTCGTGGTTGTTATAATCATGGTCGTGGTTGTTATAATCATAGTCGTGGTTGTTATAATCATAGTAGTAGTTGTTATAATCATGGTCCTGTATGTTATAATCATAGTCGTGGTTTTTATAATTATAGTTGTGGTTGTTATAATCATAGTCGATGTTGTTATAATCATGGTCGTGGTTGTTATAATCATAGTCGTGGTTGTTATAATAATTGTAGTGGTTGTTATATTTATGGTCGTGCTTGTTTTTTTTATGGTCATGATTGTTATAATCATAGTCGTGGTTGTTATAATAATGATCGCGGTTGTTATAATCATGGTTATGGTTGTTATAATCATGGTCGTTGTTGTTATAAACATATTCGTTGTTGCTATAATCATGGTTGTGATTGTTATAATCATAGTCGTGGTTGTTATAATCATGGTCGTGTTTGTTATATTCATGGTCGTTGTTGTTATAATCATGGTCGTGCGTGTTATAATCATAGTCTTGGTTATGATCATAGTCTTGGTTGTAATAATCATATTCTTGGTTGTTATAATCATGGTCGTGAGTGTTATAATCATGGTCTTGGCTGTTATAATCATATGCATGGTTGTTATAATCACGGTCGTGGTAATTATAAGTATGGTCGTGGTTGCTATAATCATAGTCGTGATTATGATCATAATCGTGGTTGTTATAATCATGGTCCTGGTAGTTATAATCATGGTCGTGTTGCTATAATCATAGTCGTGGTTATGATCATAATCGTGGTTATTATAATCATGGTCCTGGTTGTTATAATCATGGTCGTGGTTGTTATAATCATAGTCGTGGTTGTTATAATGGTCATGGTTGTTATAATCATAGTCGTGGTTGTTATAATAATAGTCGTGGTTGTTATAATCATGGTTGTTGTTGTTAAAATCATGGTCGTGGTTGTTATATTCATGGTCATGGTGGTTATAATCATGGTCGTGGTTGTTATAATCATAGTCGTGGTTGTTATGAGCATGGTTGTTGTTGTTATAATCAGTCGTGGTTGTTATAATCATAGTCGTGGTTGTTATATTCATGGTCGTGCTTGTTATAATCACAGTCGTAATTGTTATAATCATGGTTGTTGTTGTTATAATCATAGTCGATGTTGTTATAATCATGGTTGTTGTTGTTATAATTATGGTCGTGAGTGTTATAATAATAGTCGTGGTTGTTATAATCTTGGTCCTGGTTGTTATAATCATAGTCTTGGTTATGATCATAATCGTGGTTGTTATAATCATGGTCCTGGTAGTTATAATCATGGTCGTGGTTGCTATAATCATAGTCGTGGTTATGATCATAATCGTGGTTATTATAATCATGGTCGTGGTTGTTATAATCATGGTCGTGGTTGTTATAATCATAGTCGTGGTTGATATAATCATGGTCGTGGTTGTTATAATCATAGTCGTGGTTTTTATAATTATAGTTGTGGTTGTTATAATCATAGTCGATGTTGTTAAAATCATGGTCGTGGTTGTTATAATCATGGTCGTGGTTGTTATAATCATAGTCGTGGTTGTTATAATCATCGTAGTGGTTGTTATAATAATGGTCGTGGTTGTTATAATCATAGTCGTGGTTGTTATAATCATGGTCGTGGTTGTTATAATCATAGTCGTGGTTGTTATAATCATAGTAGTGGTTGTTATAATCATGGTCCTGTATGTTATAATCATGGTCGTGGGTGTTATATTCATGGTCCTGGTTGTTATTATCTTGGTCGTGGAAGTTATAATCATAGTCTTGGTTATGATCATAGTCGTGGTTGTTATAATCATAGTCGTGGTTGTTATAATCATGGTCGTGGTTGTTATAATCATAGTTGTGGTTGTTATAATCATAGTAGTAGTTGTTATAATCATGGTCCTGTATGTTATAATCATAGTCGTGGTTTTTATAATTATAGTTGTGGTTGTTATAATCATAGTCGATGTTGTTATAATCATGGTCGTGGTTGTTATAATCATATTCGTGGTTGTTATAATAATTGTAGTGGTTGTTATATTCATGGTTGTGCTTGTTTTTTTATGGTCATGATTGTTATAATCATAGTCGTGGTTGTTATAATAATGATCGCGGTTGTTATAATCATGGTTGTGGTTGTTATAATCATGGTCGTTGTTGTTATAAACATATTCGTTGTTGCTATAATCATGGTTGTGATTGTTACAATCATAGTCGTGGTTGTTATAATCATGGTCGTGTTTGTTATATTCATGGTCGTTGTTGTTATAATCATGGTCGTGCGTGTTATAATCATAGTCTTGGTTATGATCATAGTCGTGGTTGTTATAATCATATTCTTGGTTGTTATAATCATGGTCGTGAGTGTTATAATCATGGTCTTGGCTGTTATAATCATATGCATGGTTGTTATAATCACGGTCGTGGTAATTATAATCATGGTCGTGGTTGCTATAATCACAGTCGTGATTATGATCATAATCGTGGTTGTTATAATCATAGTCCTGGTAGTTATAATCATGGTCGTGGTTGCTATAATCATAGTCGTGGTTATGATCATAATCGTGGTTATTATAATCATGGTCCTGGTTGTTATAATCATGGTCGTGGTTGACATAATTATAGTCGTGGTTGTTATAATCGTGGTTGTTGTTATTATAATCATGGTCGTGGTTGTTATAGTCTGGTCGTTGTTGTTATACTCATGGTTTTGGTTGTTATAATCATGGTCGTGGTTGTTAAAATCATGGTCGTGGTTGTTATAATCATATTTGTGGTTGTTATAATCATGGTCGTGGTTGTTATCATCATGGTCGTGGTTGTTATATTCATAGTCGTGGTTGTTATAATCATAGTCGCGGTTGTTATAATCATGGTCTTTGTTGTTAAAATGATGATTGTGGTAGTTATAATAATAGTCGTGGTTGGTATATTCATGGTCGTGCTTCTAATATATATGGTCGTGCTTGTTATAATCATAGACGTGCTTGTTATAATTATGGTTGAAGTTGATATAATCATATTCGTGGTTAATAATATCGTGGTCGTTGTTGTTATAATCGTTATCATGGTTGTTATAATCATGGTCGTGGTTGTTATAATCATAGACTTGGTTATGATCATAGTTGTGGTTGTTATAATCATAGTCATGGTTGCTATAATCATCTTCATGGTTGTTATAATCATAGTCGTGGTTGTTATAATCATGGTCGTTGTAATTATAATCATGGTCGTGGTTGTTATAATCATGTTCGTGGTTGTTATAATCATGGTCGTTGTTATTATAATCATGGTCGTGGTTGTTATAATCATAGTCGTGGTTGTTATAATCATTTTCGTTGTTATTATAATCATGGTCGTGGTTGTTATAATCATGGTCCTGGTTGTTATAATCATAGTCGTGGTTGATATAATCATGGTCGTTGTTATTATAATCATGGTCGTGGTTGTTATAATCATGGTCCTGGTTGTTATAATCATGGTCGTGGTTGTTATAATTATCGTCGAGGTTGTTATAATAATAGTCGTGGTTGTTATATTCATAGTCATGCTTGTTTTATTTATGGTCATGATTGTTATAATCATAGTCGTGGTTGTTATAATCATGGTCGTGGTTGTTATAATCATATTCGTGGTTGCTATAATCATGGTTGTGATTGTTATAATCATTGTCGTGGTTGTTATAATCATGGTCGTGGTTGTTATATTCATGGTCCTGGTTGTTATAATCTTGGTCAGGTTGTTATAATCATAGTCGTGGTTGTTATAATCATGGTCGTGGTTGTTATAATCATAGTCGTGGTTGTTATAATCATAGTAGTGGTTGTTATAATCATGGTCCTGTATATTATAATCATGGTCGTGGTTGTTATATTCATGGTCGTGGTTTTTATAATTATAGTTGTGGTTGCTATAATCATAGTCGATGTTGTTATAATCATGGTCGTGGTTGTTATAATCATAGTCGTGGTTGTTATAATAATTGTAGTGGTTGTTATATTCATGGTCGTGCTTGTTTTTTTTATGGTCATGATTGTTATAATCATAGTCGCGGTTGTTATAATAATGATCGCGGTTGTTATAATCATGGTTGTGGTTGTTATAATCTTGGTCCTGGAAGTTATAATCATAGTCTTGGTTATGATCATAGTCGTGGTTGTTATAATCATAGTCGTGGTTGTTATAATCATGGTCGTTGGTGTTATAATCATAGTCGTGGTTGTTATAATCATAGTAGTGGTTGTTATAATCATGGTCCTGTAAGTTATAATCATGGTCGTGGTTGTTATAATCATGGTCGTGGTTTTTATAATTATAGTTGTGGTTGTTATAATCATAGTCGATGTTGTTATAATCATGGTCGTGGTTGTTATAATCATAGTCGTGGTTGTTATAATAATTGTAGTGGTTGTTATATTCATGGTCGTGCTTGTTTTTTTTATGGTCATGATTGTTATAATCATAGTCGTGGTTGTTATAATAATGATCGCGGTTGTTATAATCATGGTTGTGGTTGTTATAATCATGGTCGTTGTTGTTATAATCATATTCGTTGTTGCTATAATCATGGTTGTGATTGTTATAATCATAGTCGTGCTTGTTATAATCATGGTCGTGTTTGTTATATTCATGGTCGTTGTTGTTATAATCATGGTCCTGCGTGTTATAATCATAGTCTTGGTAATGATCATAGTCGTGGTTGGTATAATCATATACTTGGTTGTTATAATCATGGTCGTGAGTGTTATAATCATGGTCGTGGTTGCTATAATCATAGTCGTGATTATGATCATAATCGTGGTTGTTATAATCATGGTCCTGGTAGTTATAATCATGGTCGTGGTTGCTATAATCATAGTCGTGGTTATGATCATATTCGTGGTTATTATAATCATGGTCGTGGTTGTAATAATCATGGTCGTGGTTGTTATAATCATAGTCGTGGTTGTTATAATCATTGTCGTGGTTGTTATATTCATGGTCATGGTGGTTATAATCATGGTCGTGGTTGTTATAATCATAGTCGTGGTTGTTATGAGCATGGTCGTTGTTGTTATAATCAGTCGTGGTTGTTATAATCATAGTCGTGTTTGTTATATTCATGGTCGTGCTTGTTATAATCACAGTCGTAATTGTTATAATCATGGTTGTTGTTGTTATAATCATAGTCGTGGTTGTTATAATCATGGTTGTTGTTGTTATAATTATGGTCGTGAGTGTTATAATAATAGTCGTGGTTGTTATAATCATGGTCCTGGTTGTTATAATCATAGTCTTGGTTATGATCATAATCGTGGTTGTTATAATCATGGTCCTGGTAGTTATAATCATGGTCGTGGTTGCTATAATCATAGTCGTGGTTATGATCATAATCGTGGTTATTATAATCATGGTCGTGGTTGTTATAATCATGGTCGTGGTTGTTATAATCATAGTCGTGGTTGTTATAATCATGGTCGTGGTTGTTATAATCATAGTCGTGGTTGTTATAATAATAGTCGTGGTTTTTATAATCATGGTCCTGGTTGTTAAAATCATAGTCTTGGTTATGATCAAAGTCGTGGTGGTAATAATCATAGTCGTGGTTGATATAATCATATTCGTGGTTAATATTATCGTGGTCGTTGGTGTTATAATCGTGGTCATGGTTGTTATAATCATGGTCGTGGTTGTTATAATCATGGTTGTTGTTGTTAAAATCATGGTCGTGGTTGTTATATTCATGGTCATGGTGGTTATAATCATGGTCGTGGTTGTTATAATCATAGTCGTGGTTGTTATGAGCATGGTCGTTGTTATTATAATCAGTCGTGGTTGTTATAATCATAGTCGTGGTTGTTATATTCATGGTCGTGCTTGTTATAATCACAGTCGTAATTGTTATAATCATGGTTGTTGTTGTTATAATCATGGTCGTGGTTGTTTTAATCATAATCGTGGTTTTTATAATTATAGTTGTGGTTGTTATAATCATAGTCGATGTTGTTATAATCATGGTCGTGGTTGTTATAATCATAGTCGTGGTTGATATAATAATTGTAGTGGTTGTTATATTCATGGTCGTGCTTGTTTTTTTTATGGTCATGATTGTTATAATCATAGTCGTGGTTGTTATAATCATGGTCGTGTTTGTTATATTCATGGTCGTTGTTGTTATAATCATGGTCGTGCGTGTTATAATCATAGTCTTGGTTATGATCATAATCGTGGTTGTTATAATCATATTCTTGGTTGTTATAATCATGGTCGTGAGTGTTATAATCATGGTCTTGGCTGTTATAATCATATGCATGGTTGTTATAATCACGGTCGTGGTAGTTATAATCATGGTCGTGGTTGCTATAATCATAGTCGTGATTATGATCATAATCGTGGTTGTTATAATCATGGTCCTGGTAGTTATAATCATGGTCGTGGTTGCTATAATCATAGTCGTGTTTATGATCATAATCGTGGTTGTTATAATCATATTCTTGGTTGTTATAATCATAGTCGTGGTTGTTATAATCATGGTCGTGGTTGTTATAATCATAGTCGTGGTTGTTATAATAATAGTCGTGGTTGTTATAATCATGGTTGTTGTTGTTAAAATCATGGTCGTGGTTGTTATATTCATGGTTATGGTGGTTATAATCATGGTCGTGGTTGTTATAATCATAGTCGTAGTTGTTTTGAGCATGGTCGTTTTTGTTATAATCAGTCGTGGTTGTTATAATCATAGTCGTAGTTGTTATATTCATGGTCGTGCTTGTTATAATCACAGTCGTAATTGTTATAATCATGGTTGTTGTTGTTATAATCATAGTCGTGGTTGTTATAATCATGGTTGTTGTTGTTATAATTATGGTCGTGAGTGTTATAATAATAGTCGTGGTTGTTATAATCATGGTCCTGGTTGTTATAATCATAGTCTTGGTTATGATCATAATCGTGGTTGTTATAATCATGGTCCTGGTAGTTATAATCATGGTCGTGGTTGTTATAATCATAGTCGTGGTTGTTATAATCATGGTCGTGGTTATTATAATCATAGTCGTGGTTGTTATAATAATAGTCGTGGTTGTTATAATTATGGTCCTGGTTGTTATAATCATAGTCTTTGTTATGATCATAGTCGTGGTGGTAATAATCATAGTCGTGGTTGATATAATCATATTCGTGGGTAATATTATCGTGGTCGTTGGTGTTATAATCGTGGTCATGGTTGTTATAATCATGGTCGTGGTTGTTATAATCATAGACTTGTTTATGATCATAGTCGTGGTTGTTATAATCATAGTCATGGTTGTTATAATCATAGTCGTGGTTGTTATAATCATAGTCGTGGTTGTTATAAAAATAGTCGTGGTTGTTATAATCATGGTTGTTGTTGTTAAAATCATGGTCGTGGTTGTTATATTCATGGTCATGGTGGTTATAATCATGGTCGTGGTTGTTATAATCATAGTCGTGGTTGTTATGAGCATGGTCGTTGTTGTTATAATCAGTCGTGGTTGTTATAATCATTGTCGTGGTTGTTATATTCATGGTCGTGCTTGTTATAATCACAGTCGTAATTGTTATAATCATGGTTGTTGTTGTTATAATCATAGTCGTGGTTGTTATAATCATGGTTGTTGTTGTTATAATTATGGTCGTGAGTGTTATAATAATAGTCATGGTTGTTATAATCATGGTCCTGGTTGTTATAATCATAGTCTTGGTTATGATCATAATCGTGGTTGTTATAATCATGGTCTGGTAGTTATAATCATGGTCGTGGTTGCTATAATCATAGTCGTGGTTGCTATAATCATAGTCGTGGTTGTTATAATCATGGTCGTTGTTTTTATAATCATATTCGTTGTTGCTATAATCATGGTTGTGATTGTTATAATCATAGTCGTGGTTGTTATAATCATGGTCGTGTTTGTTATATTCATGGTCGTTGTTGTTATAATCATGGTCGTGCGTGTTATAATCATAGTCTTGGTTATGATCATAGTCGTGGTTGTTATAATCATATTCTTGGTTGTTATAATCATGGTCGTGAGTGTTATAATCATCGTCTTGGCTGTTATAATCATATGCATGGTTGTTATAATCACGGGCGTGGTAGTTATAATCATAGTCGTGGTTGCTATAATCATAGTCGTGATTATGATCATAATCGTGGTTGTTATAATCATGGTCCTGGTAGTTATAATCATGGTCGTGGTTGCTATAATCATAGTCGTGTTTATGATCATAATCGTGGATATTATAATCATGGTCCTGGTTGTTATAATCATGGTCGTGGTTGTTATAATCTTAGTCGTGGTTGTTATAATCATGGTCGTGGTTGTTATAATCATAGTCGTGGTTGTTATAATAATAGTCGTGGTTGTTATAATCATGGTTGTTGTTGTTAAAATCATGGTCGTGGTTGTTATATTCATGGTCATGGTGGTTATAATCATGGTCGTGGTTGTTATAATCATAGTCGTAGTTGTTATGAGCATGGTCGTTTTTGTTATAATCAGTCGTGGTTGTTATAATCATAGTCGTGGTTGTTATATTCATGGTCGTGCTTGTTATAATCACAGTCGTAATTGTTATAATCATGGTTGTTGTTGTTATAATCATAGTCGAGGTTGTTATAATCATGGTTGTTGTTGTTATAATTATGGTCGTGAGTGTTATAATAATAGTCGTGGTTGTTATAATCATGGTCCTGGTTGTTATAATCATAGTCTTGGTTATGATCATAATCGTGGTTGTTATAATCATGGTCCTGGTAGTTATAATCATGGTCATGGTTGTTATAATCATAGTCGTGGTTGTTATAATCATGGTCGTGGTTGTTATAATCATAGTCGTGGTTGTTATAATAATAGTCGTGGTTGTTATAATCATGGTCCTGGTTGTTATAATCATAGTCTTGGTTATGATCATAGTCGTGGTGGTAATAATCATAGTCGTGGTTGATATAATCATATTCGTGGTTAATATTATCGTGGTCGTTGGTGTTATAATCGTGGTCATGGTTGTTATAATCATGGTCGTGGTTGTTATAATCATAGACTTGTTTATGATCATAGTCGTGGTTGTTATAATCATAGTCATGGTTGTTATAATCATCTTAATGGTTGTTATAATCATAGTCGTGGTTGTTATAATCATGGTTGTTGTTATTATAATCTTGGTCGTGGTTGTTATAATCATGTTCGTGATTGTTATAATCATGGTCGAGGTTGTTATAATCATAGTCGTGATTGTTATCATCATAGTCGTGGTTGTTATAATCATGGTCGTTGTTATTATAATCATGGTCGTGGTTGTTATAGTCATGGTCCTGGTTGTTATAATCAAGGTTGTGATTGTTATAATCATTGTCGTGGTTGTTATAATCATGGTCGTGGTTGTTATATTCATGGTCCTGGTTGTTATAATCTTGGTCGTAAATGTTATAATCATAGTCTTGGTTATGATCATAGTCGTGGTTGTTATAATCATAGTCGTGGTTGTTATAATCATGGTCGTGAGTGATATAATCATGGTGTTGGATGTTATATTCATATTCGTGGATGTTATAATCTTAGACGAGGTTGTTATAATCATCGTCGTGACTGTTATAATCATGGTCTTGGTTGTTATAATCATATGCATGGTTGTTATAATCATGGTCGTGGTAGTTATAATCATGGTCGTGGTTGCTATAATCATATTCGTAGTTATGATCATAATCGTGGTTGTTATAATCATGGTCCTGGTTGTTATAATCATAGTCGTGGTTGTTATAATCATAGTCGTGGTTGTTTTAAGCATGGTCATTGTTGTTATATTCATGGTCGTGGTTGTTATAATCATAGTCGTGGTTTTTATAATCATGGTCGTGGTTATGATCATAGTCGTGGTTGATATAATCATAGTCGTTGTTGTTATAATCATGGTCGTGGTTGTTATAATCAAGGTCGTGATTGTAATATTCATGGTTGTGGTTGTTATAATCATAGTCGTTGTTACGATCATAGTCGTGGTTGTTATAATCATAGTCGTGGTTGTTATAAGCATGGTCATTGTTGTTATATTCATGGTCGTGGTTGTTATAATCATAGTCGTGGTTGTTATACTCATGGCCGTGGTTGTTATATTCATGGTCGTGCTTGTTTTATTTATGGTCGTGGTTTATATAATCATGGTCGTGGTTATGATCATAGTCGTGGTTGATATAATCATAGTCGTTGTTGTTATAATCATGGTCGTGGTTGTCATAATCAAGGTCGTGATTGTAATAATCATGGTTGTGGTTGTTATAATCATAGTCGTTGTTACGATCATAGTCGTGGTTGTTATAATCATAGTCGTGGTTGTTATAATCATGGTCGTGGTAGTTATAATCTTATTAGTGGTTGTTATAGTCATGGTCTTGGTGGTTATAATCATGGTCGTGGTTGTTATAGTCATAGTCGTGGTTGTTATAATCATGATCGTGGTTGTTATAATAATGGTCGTGATTATTATAATAATGGTCATGGTTGTTATAATCATGGTCGTGGTTGTTATAATCATATTCGTGGTTGTTATAATCTTAGTTGTGGTTGTTATAATCATGGTCGTGGTGGTTATAATCATGGTCGTGGTTGTTATAATCATAGTCGTGTTTGTTGTAATCATGGTTGTGGTTGATATAATCATAGTCGTGGTTGTTATAATCGTAGTCGTTGTTGTTATAATCATGGTAATGGTTGTTATAATTATAGTCGTGGATGTTATAATCATATTCTTGGTTATGATCATAGTCGTGGTTGCTATTATCATAGTCATGGTTGTTATAATCATGTTCGTGGTTGTTATAATCCTAGTCGTGGGTGTTATAAACATGGGCGTTGTTGATATAATCATAGTCATTGTTGTTATAATCATGGTCGTTGTTTTTATAATCATGGTCGTGGTTGTTATAATCATGGTCCTGTATGTTATAAATATGATCGTGGTTGTTATAATCATAGTCGTGGTTGTTGTAATCATAGTAGTGGTTGTTATAATCATGTTTGTGGTTGATATAATCATAGTCGTGGTTGTTATAATCATGGTCATTGTTATTATAATCATGGTCGTGGTTGCTATAATCATGGTCTTGGTAGTTATAATCATCGTCGTGGTTGCTATAATCATAGTCGTGGTTATGATCATAATCGTGGTTATTATAATCATGGTCCTGGTTGTTATAATCATGGTCGTGTTTGTTATAATCATAGTTGTGGTTGTTATAATCATGGTCGAGGTTGTTATAATCATAGTCGTGATTGTTATAATAATAGTCGTGGTTGTTATAATCATGGTTGTTGTTGTTATAATCATGGTCGTGGTTGTTATAATCATGGTCATGGTATTATAATCATGGTCGTGGTTGTTATAATCATAGTCGTGGTTGTTATAAGCATGGTCGTGGTTGTTATAATCATAGTCGTGGTTGTTATAATCATGGTCATGGTATTATAATCATGGTCGTGGTTGTTATAATCATAGTCGTGGTTGTTATAAGCATGGTCATTGTTGTTATAATCATAGTCGTGGTTGTTATAATCATAGTCGTGGTAGTTATATTCATGGTCGTGCTTGTTATAATCATGGTCGTGGTTGGTATAATCACGGTGGTGATGGTTATGATCATGGTCGTGGGTGTTACAATCATGGTCGTGAAGTTATATTCATAGTCGTGGTTGTTATAATCATAGTCGCGGTTGTTATATTTATGGTCGCGCTTGTTATATTTATGGACGTGCTTGTTATAATCATAGTCGTGCTTGTTATAATCATGGTTGTGGTTAATATAATCATAGTCGTGGTTGTTATAATCCTGGTCGTTGTTGTTATAATCATGGTCATGGTTGTTATAATCATGGTCGTGGTTATTATAATCATCGTCGTGGTTGTTATAATCATATTCGTGGTTGTTAAAATCATAGTCGTGGTTGTTATAATCATGGTCGTTGTTGATATAACACATAGTCGTTGTTGTTATAATCATGGTCGTGGATGTTATAATCATAGTCTTGGTTATGATCATAGTTGTGGTTGTTATAATCATAGTCGTGGTTGTTTTAATCATGGTTGTTGTTGTTATAATCATAGTCGTGGTTGTTATAATCATGGTTGTCATTGTTATAATCATGGTCGTGGTTGCCATAATCATGGTCATGGTGGATATAATCATGGTCGTGGTTGTTATAATCATAGTCGTGGTTGATATAATCATGATCGTAATTGTTATAATGATGGTCGTGGTTGTTATAATCATGGTCGTGGTTGTTATAATACTAGTTGTGGTTGTTATATTCATGGTCGTGCTTGTTCTATTAATGGTCGTCCTTTTTATATTCATGGTCATAGTTATGATCATAGTCGTGGTTGTTATAATCATAGTCGTGGTTGTTATAATCATGGTCGTGAGTGTTATAATCATGGTCGTGGTAGTTATAATCATATTAGTGGTTGTTTTAATCATGGTCATGGTTGTTATACTCATGGTCGTTGTTATTATAATCATGGTCGTGATTGTTATAATCATGGTCCTGGTTGTTATAATCATAGTCTTCGTTATGATCATAGTCGTGGTTGTTATAATCATGGTTGTTTTTGTTATAATCATGGTCGTGGTTGTTATAATCATGATTGTGGTGGTTATAATCATCGTCATTGTTGTTATAATCATAGACGTGGTTGTTATAATCATGGTCGTGAGTATTATAATCATTGTTGTGGTAGTTATAATTATATTAGTGGTTGTTATAATTATGATTGTGGTTGTTATAATCATGGTCGTGATTGTTATAATCATGGTCCTAGTTGTTATAATCACTTTCGTGTTTATGATCATAGTCGTGGTTGTTATAATCATAGTCGTGGTTGTTATAATCATGGTTGTTGTTGTTATAATCATAGTCGTGAGTGTTATAATCATGGTAGTGATTGTTATGATCATAGTCGTTGTTGTTATAATCATGGTTGTGGTTGTTATAATCATAGTCGTTGTTATGATCATAGTCGTGGTTGTTATAATCATAGTCGTGGTTGTTATAATCATGGTCGTGAGTGTCATAATCATTGTCGTGGTAGTTATAATCATATTAGTGGTTGTTATGATCATGGTCGTGGTTGTTATAATCATGGTCGTGGTTGTTATAATCATGGTCGTAACTGTTATAATCATGATCCTGGTTGTTATAATCATAGTCGTGGTGATGATCATAGTCGTGCTTGTTATAATCATAGTTGTGGTTGTTATTATCATGGATGTTGTTGTTATAATCATAGTCGTGGTTGTTATAATCATGATTGTTGTTGTTCTAATCATGGTCGTGGTTGTTATAATCAGGGTCATGGTGGTTATAATCATGGTCGTGGTTGTTATATTCATAGTCGTGGTCGTTATAAGCATGGTCGTGGTTGTTATAATCATAGTCGTGGTTGTTATAATCATAGTCGTGGTTGTTGTTTTCATGGTCGTGCTTGTTATAATCATAGTCGTGGTTGTTATAATCCTCGTTGTGGTTGAAATAATCATAGTCGTGGTTGTTATAATCGTGGTTGTTGTTGTTATAATCATGGTCGTGGTTGTTATAGTCTGGTCGTTGTTGTTATACTCATGGTCGTGGTTGTTATAATCATGGTCGTGGTTGTTAAACTCATGATCGTGGTTGTTATAATCATATTTGTGGTTGTTTTAATCATGGTCGTGGTTGTTATCATCATGGTCGTGGTTGTTATATTCATAGTCGTGGTTGTTATAATCATAGTCGTGGTTGTTATAAGCATGGTCTTTGTTGTTAAAATGATGATTGTGGTAGTTATAATAATAGTAATGGTTGTTATATTCATGGTCGTGCTTCTAATATATATGGTCGTGCTTGTTATAATCATAGACGTGCTTGTTATAATTATGGTTGTGGTTGATATAATCATATTCGTGGTTAATAATATCGTGGTCGTTGTTGTTATAATCGTTGTCATGGTTGTTATAATCATGGTCGTGGTTGTTATAATCATAGACTTGGTTATGATCATAGTCGTGGTTGTTATAATCATAGTCATGGTTGCTATAATCATCTTCATGGTTGTTATAATCATAGTCGTGGTTGTTATAATCATGGTGGTTGTAATTATAATCATGGTCGTGGTTGTTATAATCATGTTCGTGGTTGTTATAATCATGGTCGTTGTTATTATAACCATGGTCGTGGTTGTTATAATCATAGTCGTGGTTTTTATAATCATGGTCGTTGTTATTATAATCATGGTCGTGGTTGTTATAATCATGGTCCTGGTTGTTATAATCATAGTCGTGGTTGATATAATTATGGTCGTTGTAAATTATAATCATGGTCGTGGTTGTTATAATCATGGTCCTGGTTGTTATAATCATGGTCGTGGTTGTTATAATTATCGTCGAGGTTGTTATAATATTAGTCGTGGTTGTTATATTCATGGTCATGCTTGTTTTATTTATGGTCATGATTGTTATAATCATAGTCGTGGTTGTTATAATCATGGTCGTGGTTGTTATAATCATATTCGTGGTTGCTATAATCATGGTTGTGATTGTTATAATCATTGTCGTGGTTGTTATAATCATGGTCGTGGTAGTTATATTCATGGTCGTGGTTGTTATAATCATGGTCGTGGATGTTATAATCATAGTCTTGGTTATGATCATAGTCGTGGTTGTTATAATCATAGTCGTGGTAGTTATAATCATGGTCGTGGTTGCTATAATCATAGTCGTGGCTATGATCATAATCGTGGTTGTTATAATGATGGTCCTGGTTGTTATAATAATGGTCGTGGTTGTTATAATCATGGTCGTGGTTGTTATAATCATAGTCGTGGTTGTTATAATCATAGTAGTGCTTGTTATAATCATGGTCCTGTATGTTATAATCATGGTCGTGGTTGTTATATTCATGGTCCTGGTTGTTATAATCTTGGTCGTGGAAGTTATAATCATAGTCTTGGTTATGATCATAGTCGTGGTGGTTATAACCATAGTCGTGGTTGTTATAATCATGGTCGTGGTTGTTATAATCATAGTCGTGGTTGTTATAATCATAGTAGTGGTTGTTATAATCATGGTCCTGTATGTTATAATCATGGTCGTGGTTGTTATAATCATAGTCGTGGTTTTTATAATTATAGTTGTGGTTGTTACAATCATAGTCGATGTTGTTATAATCATGGTCGTGGTTGTTATAATCATAGTCGTGGTTGTTATAATAATTGTAGTGGTTGTTATATTCATGGTCGTGCTTGTTTTTTTTATGGTCATGATTGTTATAATCATAGTCGTGGTTGTTATAATAATGATCGCGGTTGTTATAATCATGGTTGTGGTTGTTATAATCATGGTCGTTGTTGTTATAATCATATTCGTTGTTGCTATAATCATGGTTGTGATTGTTATAATCATAGTCGTGGTTGTTATAATCATGGTCGTGTTTGATATATTCATGGTTGTTGTTGTTATAATCATGGTCGTGCGTGTTATAATCATAGTCTTGGTTGTGATCATAGTCGTGGTTGGTATAATCATATTCTTGGTTGTTATAATCATGGTCGTGAGTGTTATAATCAAGGTCTTGGCTGTTATAATCATATGCATGGTTGTTATAATCACGGTCTTGGTAGTTATAATCATGGTCGTAGTTGCTATAATCATAGTCGTAATTATGATCATAATCGTGATTGTTATAATCATGGTCCTGGTAGTTATAATCATGGTTGTGGTTGCTATAATCATAGTCGTGGTTATGATCATAATCGTGGTTATTATAATCATGGTCCTCGTTGTTATAATCATGGTCGTGGTTGTTATAATCATAGTCGTGGTTGTTATAATAATAGTCGTGGTTGTTATAATCATGGTTGTTGTTGTTAAAATCATGGTCGTGGTTGTTATATTCATGGTCATGGTGGTTATAATCATGGTCGTGGTTGTTATAATCATGGTCGTGGTTGTTATAATCATAGTCGTGGTTGTTATAATAATAGTCGTGGTTGTTATAATAGTGGTTGTTGTTGTTAAAATCATGGTCGTGGTTGTTATATTCATGGTCATGGTGGTTATAATCATGGTCGTTGTTGTTATAATCAGTCGTGGTTGTTATAATCATAGTCGTGGTTGTTATATTCATGGTCGTGCTTGTTATAATCACAGTCGTAATTGTTATAATCATGGTTGTGGTTGTTATAATCATAGTCGTGGTTGTTATAATCATGGTTGTTGTTGTTATAATTATGGTCGTGAGTGTTATAATAATAGTCGGGGTTGTTATAATCATGGTCCTGGTTGTTATAATCATAGTCTTGGTTATGATCATAATCGTGGTTGTTATAATCATGGTCCTGGTAGTTATAATCATGGTCGTGGTTGCTATAATCATAGTCGTGGTTATGATCATAATCGTGGTTATTATAATCATGGTCCTGGTTGTTATAATCATGGTCGTGGTTGTTATAATCATAGTCGTGGTTGCTATATTCATGGTCGTGGTTGTTATAATCATAGTCGTGGTTGTTATAATAATAGTCGTGGTTGTTATAATCATGGTCCTGGTTGTTATAATCATAGTCTTGGTTATGATCATAGTCGTGGTGGTAATAATCATAGTCGTGATTGATATAATCATATTCGTGGTTAATATTATCGTGGTCGTTGGTGTTATAATCGTGGTCATGGATGTTATAATCATGGTCGTGGTTGTTATAATCATAGACTTGTTTATGATCATAGTCGTGGTTGTTATAATCATAGTCATGGTTGTTATAATCATCTTAATGGTTGTTATAATCATAGTCGTGGTTGTTATAATCATGGTTGTTGTTATTATAATCTTGGTCGTGGTTGTTATAATCATGTTCGTGGTTGTTATAATCATGGTTGAGGTTGTTATAATCATAGTCGTGATTGTTATCATCATAGTCGTGGTTGTTATAATCATGGTCGTTGTTATTATAATCATGATCTTGGTTGTTATAATCATGGTCCTGGTTGTTATAATCATGGTTGTGATTGTTATAATCATTTTCGTGGTTGTTATAATCATGGTCGTGGTTGTTATATTCATTGTCCTGGTTGTTATAATCTTGGTCATGGAAGTTATAATCATAGTCTTGGTTATGATCATAGTCGTGGTTGTTATAATCATTGTCGTGGTTGTTATAATCATGGTCGTGAGTGATATAATCATGGTCTTGGTTGTTATATTCATATTCATGGTTGTTATATCTTAGACGTGGTTGTTATAATCATCGTCGTGACTGTTATAATCATGGTCTTGGTTGTTATAATCATATGCATGGTTGTTAAAATCATGGTCGTGGTAGTTATAATCATGGTCGTGGTTGCTATAATCATAGTCGTAGTTATGATCATAATCGTGGTTGTTATAATCATGGTCCTGGTTGTTATAATCATAGTCGTGGTTGTTATAATCATAGTCGTGGTTGTTATAAGCATGGTCATTGTTGTTATATTCATGGTCGTGGTTGTTATAATCATAGTCGTGGTTGTTATACTCATGGTCGTGGTTGTTATATTCATGGTCGTGCTTGTTATATTTATGGTCGTGGTTTTTATAATCATGGTCGTGGTTATGATCATAGTCGTGGTTGATATAATCATAGTCGTTGTTGTTATAATCATGGTCGTGGTTGTCATAATCAAGGTCGTGATTGTAATAATCATGGTTGTGGTTGTTATAATCATAGTCGTTGTTACGATCATTGTTGTTATATTCATGGTCGTGGTTGTTATAATCATAGTCGTGGTTGTTGTACTCATGGTCGTGGTTGTTATATTCATGGTCGTGCTTGTTTTATTTATGGTCGTGGTATATATAATCATGGTCGTGGTTATGATCATAGTCGTGGTTGATATAATCATAGTCGTTGTTGTTATAATCATGGTCGTGGTTGTCATAATCAAGGTCGTGATTGTAATAATCATGGTTGTGTTTGTTATAATCATAGTCGTTGTTACGATCATAGTCGTGGTTGTTATAATCATAGTCGTGGTTGTTGTAATCATGGTCTTGGTGGTTATAATCATGGTCGTGGTTGTTATAGTCATAGTCGTGGTTGTTATAATCATGATCGTGGTTGTTATAATAATGGTCGTGATTATTATAATAATGGTCATGGTTGTTATAATCATGGTCGTGGTTGTTATAATCATATTCGTGGTTGTTATAATCATAGTTGTGGTTGTTATAATCATGGTCGTGGTGGTTATAATCATGGTCGTGGTTGTTATAATCATAGTCGTGTTTGTTGTAATCATGGTTGTGGTTGATATAATCATAGTCGTAGTTGTTATAATCGTAGTCGTTGTTGTTATAATCATGGTCATGGTTGTTATAATCATAGTCGTGGATGTTATAATCATATTCTTGGTTATGATCATAGTCGTGGTTGCTATTATCATAGTCGTGGTTGTTATAATCATGTTCGTGGTTGTTATAATCATAGTCGTGGTTGTTATAAACATGGGCGTTGTTGATATAATCATAGTCATTGTTGTTATAATCATGGTCGTTGTTTTTAAAATCATGGTCGTGGTTGTTATAATCATGGTCCTGTATGTTATAAATATGTTCGTGGATGTTATAATCATAGTCGTGGTTGTTATAATCATAGTAGTGGTTGTTATAATCATGTTTGTGGTTGCTATAATCATGGTCCTGGTAGTTATAATCATCGTCGTGGTTGCTATAATCATAGTCATGATTATGATCATAATCGTGGTTATTATAATCATGGTCCTGGTTGTTATAATCATGGTCGTGGTTGTTATAATCATAGTTGTGGTTGTTGTAATCATGGTCGAGGTTGTTATAATCATAGTCGTGGTTGTTATAATAATAGTCGTGGTTGTTATAATCATGGTTGTTGTTGTTATAATCATGGTCATGGTTGTTATAATCATGGTCATGGTATTATAATCATGGTCGTGGTTGTTATAATCGTAGTCGTGGTTGTTATAAGCATGGTCGTGGTTGTTATAATCATAGTCGTGGTTGTTATAATCATAGTCGTGGTTGTTATATTCATGGTCGTGCTTGTTAAAATCATGGTCGTGGTTGGTATAATCACGGTGGTGATGGTTATGATCATGGTCGTGGGTGTTACAATCATGGTCGTGAAGTTATAATCATAGTCGTGGTTGTTATAATCATAGTCGTGGTTGTTATATTTATGGTCGTGCTTGTTATATTTATGGACGTGCTTGTTATAATCATAGTCGTGCTTGTTATAATCATGTTTGTGGTTAAAATAATCATAGTCGTGGTTGTTATAATCGTGGTCGTTGTTGTTATAATCATGGTCATGGTTGTTATAATTATGGTCGTGGTTATTATAATCATAGTCGTGGTTGTTATAATCATGTTCGTGGTTGTTAAAATCATAGTCGTGGTTGTTATAATCATGGTCGTTGTTGATATAACACATAGTCGTTGTTGTTATAATCATGGTCGTGGATGTTATAATCATAGTCTTGGTTATGATCATAGTTGTGGTTGTTATAATCATAGTCGTGGTTGTTTTAATCATGGTTGTTGTTGTTATAATCATAGTCGTGGTTGTTATAATCATGGTTGTCGTTGTTATAATCATGGTCGTGGTTGCCATAATCATGGTCATGGTGGATATAATTATGGTCGTGGTTGTTATAATCATAGTCGTGGTTGTTATAATCATGATCGTAATTTTTATAATGATGGTCGCGGTTGTTATAATCATGGTCGTGGTTGTTATAATAATAGTCGTGGTTGTTATATACATGGTCATGCTTGTTATATTTATGGTCGTGCTTGTAATAATCATAGTCGTGGTTGATATAATCATGGTTGTGGTTGATATAATCATAGTCGTGGTTGTTATAAGCATGGTCGTGGTTGTTATAATCATGGTCGTGGTTGTTATAATCTTGGTCGTGGTTGTCATAATCATGGTCATGGTGGTTATAATCATGGTCGTGGTTGTTATAATCATAGTTGTGGTTGTTATATTCATGGTCATGCTTGTTATATTTATGGTCGTGCTTGTTATAATCATAGTCGTGGTTGATATAATCGTAGTTGTGGTTGTTATAATAATAGTCGTGGTTGTTATATTTATGGTCGTGCTTGTTATATTTATGGTCGTGCTTGTTATAATCATTGTCGTGCTTGTTATAATCATAGTTGTGGTTAATATAATCATAGTCGTAGTTGTTATAATCGTGGTCGTTGTTGTTATAATCATGGTCATGGTTGTTATAATCATGGTCGTGATTATTATAATCATAGTCATGGTTATGATCATAGTCGTGGTTGTTATAATCATAGTCGTGGTTGTTTTAATCATGGTTGTTGTTGTTATAATCATAGTCGTGTTTGTTTTAATCATGGTTGTTGTTGTTATATTCATTTTCGTGGTTGTTATAATCATGGTTGTCGTTGTTATAATCATGGTCGTGGTTGTCATAATCATGGTCATGGTGGTTATAATCATGGTCGTGGTTGCTATAATCATGGTTGTTGTTGTTATAATCATAGTCGTGGTTGTTATAATCATAGTCGTGGTTGTTATAATCATGGTCGTGGTTGTTATAATCATAGTCGTGGTTGTTATAATCATAGTCGTGGTTGTTATAATCATAGTCGTGGTTGTTATAATCATGGTCGTGGTTGTCATAATCATGGTCATGGTGGTTATAATCATGGTCGTGGTTGTTATAATCATGGTCGTGGTTGTTATAATCATGGTCATGGTTGTTATAATAATAGTCGTGGTTGTTATATACATGGTCATGCTTGTTATATTTATGGTCGTGCTTGATATAATCATAGTCTTGTTCATGATCATAGTTGTGGTTGTTATAATCATAGTCGTGGTTGTTTAATCATGGTTGTTGTTGTTATAATCATAGTCGTGGTTGTTTTAATCATGGTTGTTGTTGTTATAATCATAGTCGTGGTTGTTAGAATCATGGTTGTCGTTGTTATAATCAAGGTCGTGGTTGTCATAATCATGGTCATGGTGGTTATAATCATGGTCGTGGTTGTTATAATCATAGTCGTGGTTGTTATAATCATGATCGTAATTGTTATAATGATGGTCGAGGTTGTTATAATCATGGTCGTGGTTGTTATAATAATAGTCGTGGTTGTTATATACATGGAGATGCTTGTTATATTTATGGTCGTGCTTGTTATAATCATAGTCGTGGTTGATATAATCATGGTTGTTGTTGATATAATCATAGTCGTGGTTGTTATAATCTTGGTCGTTGCTGTTATAATCATGGTCGTGGTTGTTATAATCATGGTCGTGGTTGTCATAATCATGGTCATGGTGGTTATAATCATGGTCGTGATTGTTATAATCATAGTCGCGGTTGCTATATTCATGGTCATGCTTGTTATATTTATGGTCGTGCTTGTTATAATCATAGCCGTGGTTGATATAATCATGGTTGTGGTTGATATAATCATAGTCGGGGTTGTTATAATCATGGTCGTGGTTGTTATATTCATAGTTGTGGTTGTTTTAATCTTGTTTGTGTTTGATATAATCATAGTCGTGGTTGTTATAATCATAGTCGCTGTTATTATAATCATGGTCGTGGTTGTTAGAATCATAGTCGTGGTTGTTATAATAAGAGTAGTGTTTGTTATATTCATGGTCGTGCTTGTTTCATTTATGGATCATGATTGTTATAATCATAGTCGTGGTTGTTATAATCATGTGGTGGTTGTTATAATCATGGTTGTGGTTGTTATAATCATGGTCGTGGTTGTTATAATCATATTCGTGGTTGCTATATTCATGGTTGTGATTGTTATAATCATAGTCGTGGTTGGTATAATCATGGTCGTGGTTGTTATATTTATGGTCGTTGTTGTTATAATCATGGTCGTGGGTGTTATAATCATAGTCTTGGTGATGATCATAGTCGTGGTTGCTATATTCATAGTCGTGGTTGTTATAATCATGGTCGTGAGTGTTATAATCATGGTCTTGGTTGTTATAATCATATTCGTGGTTGTTATGATCAGAGTAGTGGTTGTTATAATCATGGATGTGCTTGTTATATTTATGGTCGTTCTTGTTATATATATGGTCGTGCTTGTTATAATCATAGTCGTGGTTGTTATAATCATGGTTGTGGTTGTTATAATCTTAGTCTTGGTTGTTATAATCATATTCGTTGTTGTTATAATCATGGTCGTGGTTGTTATAATCATGGTCGTGGTTGGTATAATCATGGTTGTGGTCGTTATAATCATGGTCGTGGTTGATATAATCATGGTCGTTGTTGTTAAAATCATGGTCGTGGTTGTTATAGTCATGGTCGTGGTTGTTATAATCATGGTCGTGGTTGTTATAATCATAGTCATGGTTATGATCATAGTCATGGTTACTATAATCATAGTCATGGTTATGTTCATAGTCGTGGTTGTTATAATCATGGTCGTGGTTGTTATAATCATGGTCGTGCGTGTTATAATGATGGTCGTGGTTGTTATAATCATGGTCGTGGTTGTTATAATCATAGCCGTTTTTATGATCATAGTTGTGGTGGTTAAAATCATAGTCGTGGTTGTTATAATCATGGTCGTGAGTGTTATAATCATGGTCATGGTCGTTATAATCATATTAGTGGTTGTTATAATCATGGTCGTGCTTGTTATGATCAGGGTCGTGGTTGTTATAATCATGGTCGTGATTGTTATATTCATGGTCCTGGTTGTTTTATTCATATTCGTGGATATGACCATAGTCGTGGTTGTTATAATCATAGTCGTGGTTGTGATAATCACGGTTGTTGTTGTTATAATCATGGGCGTGGTTGTTATAATCATGGTCATGGTAGTTATAATCATGGTCGTGGATGTTATAATCATAGTCGTGGTTGTTATAATCATGGTCGTGAGTGCTATAATCATGGTCTTGGTTGTTATAATCATATCCGTGGTTGTTATAATCATATCCGTGTTTGTTATAATCATTGTCGTGGATGTTATAATCATGGTCGTGAGTGTTATAATCATGGTCGTGGGGCAATCATATTCGTGGTTATTATAATCATAGTCGTGGTTGTTATAATCATTGTCGTGGTTGTTATAATCATGGTCGTGGTTGTTATAATCATGGTCGTGGTTGTTACAATCATAGTCGTGGCTATTATAATCATGGTCGTGGTTATGATCATGGTCGTTGTTGTTATAATTATGGTCGTGGTTGTTATAATCATGGTCGGGTTATAATCATGGTCGTGGTTGTTATAATCATTGTCGTGGTTATGGTCATGTCGTGGTTGTTATAATCATGGTCGTGGTTGTTATAATCATGGTCGTCGTGGTTATAATCATGGTCGGGAGTTATAATCATGGTCGTGGTAGTTATAATCATATTAGTGTTTGTTATAATCATGGTCATGGTTGTTATAATCATGGTCGTGATTGTTATAATAATTGGTCGTGGTAGTTATACTCATGGTCGTGGTTGCTATAATCATGGTCGTGGTTGTTATAATCATAGTCGTGGTTGTTATAATCATGGTCGTGGTTGTTATAATCATGGTCATGGTAGTTATACACATGGTCGTGGTTGTTATAATCATGGTCGTGGTTGTTATAATCATAGTCCTGGTTGTTCTAATCATAGTCATGGTTGTTATAATCATGGTCGTGAGAGTTATAATCATGGTCGTGGTTGTTAAAATAATATTCGTGGATGTTATGATCATAGTCGTGGTTGTTATAATCATGGTCGTGGTTGTTATAACCATAGTCGTGGTTATGATCATAGTCGTGGTTGTTATAATCATAGTCGTGGTTGTTATAACATTTTCATGGTTATGAACATAGTCGTGGTTGTTATAATCATAGTCGTGGTTGTTATAATCATGTTCATGGTTGATATAATCATAGTCGTGGTTGTTATAATAATGGTCGTTGTTATTATAATCATGGTTGTTCTTCTTATAATCATGGTTGTGGTTGTCATAATCATAGTCCTGGTTGTTATAATCATGGTCGTGGTTGTTATAATCATGGTCGTGGTTGTTATAATCATGGTCCTGGTTGTTATAATAATAGTCGTGGTTGTGATAATCATAGTCGTGGTTGTTATAATCATTGTCGTTTTTTATAATCATGGTCGTGGTTGTTATAATCATGGTCCTTGTTGTTATAATCATATTCGTGGTTGTTATAATGATGGTTGTGGTTGTTATAATCATAGTCATGGTTGTTATAATCATGGTCGTTTTTTTTAAATCATGGTCGTTTTTTTTAAATCATGGTCGCGGTTGTTATAATCATAGTTTTGGTTATGATCATAGTTGTGTTTTTTATAATCATAGTCGTGGTTGTTATAATCATGGTTGTGCTTGTTAAATTTAAGGTCGTTCTTGTTATATATATTATCGTACTTGTTATAATCATAGTCGTGGTTGTTATAATCATGGTTGTGGTTGATATAATCATAGTCGTGGTTGTTATAGTCATAGTCGTTGTTGTTATAATCATGGTCGTGGTTGTTATAATCATGGTCGTGGTTGTTATAATCATGGTTGTGGTCGTTATAATCATGATCGTGGTTGATATAATCATGGTTGTGGTTGTTATAATCATAGTCGTGGGTGTTATAATCATGCTCGTGGTTATTATAATCATGGTTGTGGTTGTTATAATCATAGTCGTGGTTATGATCGTGGTCATGGTTGTTCTAATCATTGTCGTGGTTGTTAAAATCATGGTCGTGAGTGTTATAATCATGGTCGTGGTGTTAAAATCATATTCGTGGTTGTTATAATCATGGTCGTGGTTGTTATAATCATGGTTGTGGCTGTTATAATCATGGTCGTGTTTGTTATAATCATAGTCGTGGTTGTTATACTCATGGTCGTGGTTGTTATAATCATGGTCGTGGTTGTTATAATCATAGTCGTGGTTATGATCATAGACGTTGTTGTTATAATCATAATCAAGGTTGTTATAATCATGGTCGTGGTTGTTATACTCATGGTCGTGGTTGTTATAACCATAGTCGTGGATATGATCATAGTCGTGGTTGTTAAAATCATAGTCGTGGTTGTTATAATGATAGTCGTGGTTGTTATAATCATGGTCGTTGTTATTATAATCATGGTCGTTGTTCTTATAATCATGGTTGTGGTTGTCATAAGCATAGTCCTGGTTGTTATAATCATGGTCGTGGTTGTTATAATCATGGTCCTGGTTGTTATAATAATAGTCGTGGTTGTTATAATAATAGTCGTAGTTGTTATATTCACGGTCGGGCTTGTTATATTTATGGTCGTGCTGCTTATAATCATAGTCGTGGTTGTTATATTCGTGGTTGTCTTTGATATAATCATAGTCGTGGTTGTTATAATCATGGTCGTTTTTTATAATCATGGTGTTTTTTTATAATCATGGTCGTGGTTGTTATAATCATGGTCCTGGTTGTTATAATCATATTCGTGGTTGTTATAATCATGGTTGTGGTTGTTATAATCATGGTTGTGGTTGTTATAATCATAGTCATGGTTGTTATAATTATGGTCGTTTTTTTTAAATCACGGTCGTGGTTGTTATAATCATGGTCGCGGTTGTTATAATCATAGTTTTGGTTAAGATCATAGTTGTGGTTTTTATAATCATAGTCGTGGTTGTTATAATCATGTTTGTGCTTGTTAAATTTAAGGTCGTTTTTGTTATATATATTGTCGTGCTTGTTATAATCATAGTTGTGGTTGTTATAATCATAGTCGTGGTTGTTATAGTCATGGTCGTTGTTGTTATAATCATGGTCATGGTTGTTATAATCATGGTCGTGGTTGTTATAATCATGGTTGTGGTCGTTAAAATCATGGTCGTGGTTGATATAATCATGGTTGTGGTTGTTATAATCATAGTCGTTGGTGTTATAATCATGCTCGTGGTTGTTATAATCATGGTCGTGGTTGTTATAATCATAGTCGTGGTTATGATCATAGTCATGGTTGTTCTAATCATAGTCGTGGTTGTCATAATCATGGTCGTGAGTGTTATAATTTTGGTCGTGGTGTTAAAATCATATTCGTGGTTGTTATAATCATGGTCGTGGTTGTTATAATCATGGTTGTGGCTGATATAATCATGGTCATGTTTGTTATAATCATAGTTGTGGTTGTTATGCTCATGGTCGTGGTTGTTATAATCATGGTCGTGGTTGTTATAATCATATTCGTGGTTATGATCATAGTCGTGGTTGTTATAATAATAATCAAGGTTGTTATAATCATGGTCGTGGTTGTTATAATCATGGTCGTGGTTGTTATAACCATAGTTGTGGTTATGATCATAGTCGTGGTTGTTAAAATCATAGTCGTGGTTGTTATAATCATAGTCGTGGTTGTTATAATCATGGTCGTTGTTATTATAATCATGGTCGTTGTTCTTATAATCATAGTTGTGATTGTCATAAGCATAGTCCTGGTTGTTATAATCATGGTCCTTGTTGTTATAATAATAGTCGTGGTTGTTATAATAATAGTCGTAGTTGTTATATTCATGGTCGGGCTTGTTATATTTATGGTCGTGCTTGTTATAATTATAGTCGTGGTTGTTATAATCATGGTTGTCTTTGATATAATCATAGTCGTGGTTGTTATAATAATGGTCTTTTTTATAATCATGGTCGTGGTTGTTATAATCATGGTACTGGTTGTTATAATCATATTCGTGGTTGTTAAAATCATGGTTGTGGTTGTTATAATCATAGTCATGGTTGTTATAATCATGGTCGTTTTTTTAAAATCATGGTCGTGGTTGTTATAATCTTTGTTGTGGTTGATATAATCATAGTCGTGGTTGTTATAATCATAGTCGTTGTTGTTATAATCATGGTCGTGGTTGTTATAATCATAGTCGTTGTTGTTATAATCATGGTTGTGGTTGTTTTAATCATAGTCGTGGGTGTTATAATCATGCTCGTGGTTGTTATAATCATGGTCGTGGTTGATATAATCATAGTCATGGTTATGATCATAGTCGTGGTTGTTATAATCATAGTCGTGGTTGTTATAATCATGGTTGTGTTTGATAAAATCATAGTCGTGGTTGTTATAATCATGGTCGTTGTTGTTATAATCATGGTCGTTGTTGTTAAAATGATGGTCGTGGTTGTTATAGTCATGGTCGTGGTTGTTATAATCATGGTCGTGGTTGTTATAATCATAGTCATGGTTATGTTCATAGTCATGGTTGTTATAATCATAGTCGTGGTTGTTATAGTCGTATTCGTGGTTGCTATAATCATGGTCGTGGTTGTTATAATCATGGTCGTGGTTGTTATGATCAGGGTCGTGGTTGTTATAATCATAGTCGTGGTTGTTATAATCATGGACGTGAGTGTTATAATCATGGTCATGGTCGTTATAGTCATATTTGTGGTTGTTATAATCATGGTCGTGCTTGTTATGATCAGGGTCGTGGTTGTTATAATCATGGTCGTGATTGTTATATTCATGGTCCTGGTTGTTTTAATCATATTCGTGGATATATCCATAGTCGTGGTTGTTATAATCATAGTCGTGGTTGTTATAATCATGGTTGTTGTTGTTATAATCATGGGCGTGGTTGTTATAATCACGGTCATGGTAGTTATAATCATGGTCGTAGTTGTTATAATCATAGTCGCGGTTGGTATAATCATGGTCGTGAGTGCTATAATCAGGGTCTTGGTTGTTATAATCATATCCGTGGCTGATATAATCATATCCGTGGTTGATATAATCATAGTCGTGGATACTATAATACTGGTCGTGAGTGTTATAATCATGGACGTGGTTGCTATAATCATATTCGTGGTTGTTATAATCATTGTCGTGATTGTTATAATCATGGTCGTGATTGTTCTAATCATGGTCGTGGTTGTTATAATCATGGTCGTGGTTGTTATAATCATAGTCGTGGTTGTTATAATCAGGGTCGTGGTGGTTATAATCATATTCGTGGTTGTTATAATAATAGTCGAGGTTGTTATATTCATGGTCGTGCTTGATATATTTATGGTCGTCCTTGTTATAATCATAGTCGTGGTTTTTATAATCATGATTGTGATTGTTATAATCATGGTCGTGATTGTTATAATCATGGTCGTGCTTGCTATAATCATAGTCGTGGTTGTTATAATCATGGTCGTGAGTTATAATCATGGTCGTGGTAGTTATAATCATATTAGTGTTTGTTATAATCATGGTATTGGTTGTTATAATCATGGTCATGGTTGTTATAATAATGGTCGTGGTAGTTATACACATGGTCGTGGTTGTTATAATCATGGTCGTGGTTGTTATAATCATAGTCGTGGTTATGATCATAGTCGTGGTTGTTCTAATCATAGTCATGGTTGTTATAATCATGGTCGTGAGTGTTGTAATCATGGTCGTGGTTGTTAAAATCATATTCGTGGTTGGTATAATCATGGTCGTGGTTGTTATAATCATGGTTGTGGCTGTTACAATCATGGTCGTGTTTGTTATAATCATAGTCGTGGTTGTTATACTCATGGTCGTGGTTGTTATAATCATGGTCGTGGATGTTATAATCATCGTCGTCGTTATGATCATAGTCGTGGTTGTTATAATCATAATCAAGGTTGTTATAATCATGGTCGTGGTTGTTATAATCATGGTCGTGGTTGTTATAACCATAGTCGAGGTTATGATCATAGTCATGGTTGTTAAAATCATAGTCGTGGTTGTTATAATTATTCTCGTGGTTGATATAATCATAGTCGAGGTTGTTATAATCATGGTCGTGGTTGTTATAATGATTGTCGTGGTTATGATCATTGTCGTGGTTGTTATAATCATAGTCGTGGTTGTTAAAATCATGGTGGCTGTTGTTAAAATCATGGTCGTGGTTGTTATAATCATTATCGTGGTTGCTATAATCATGGTCGTTGTTGTTAAAATCATGGTTGTGGTTGTTATAATCATGGTCGTGGTTGTTATAACCATAGTCGTGGTTATGATCATAGTCGTGGTTGTTATAATCATGGTCGTGGTTGTTATATCCATAGTCGTGGTTACAATCATAGTCGTGGTTGTTATAATCATAGTCGTGGTTGTTATAATCATGTTCATGGTTGATGTAATCATAGTCGTGGTTGATATAATCATGGTCATTGTTATTATAATCATAGTCCTGGTTGTTATAATCATGGTTGTCTATGATATAATCATAGTCGTGATTGTTATAATCATGGTCGTTTTTTATAATCATGGTCGTGGTTGTTATAATCATGGTCCTGGTTGTTATAATCATATTCGTGGTTGTTATAATCATGGTTGTGGTTGTTATAATCATAGTCATGGTTGTTATAATCATGGTCTTTTTTTTAAATCATGGTCGTGGTTGTTATAATCTTGTTCGTGGTTGTTATAATCATAGTTTTGGTTATGATCATAGTTGTGGTTTTTATAATCATAGTCGTGGTTGTTATAATCATGGTTGTGCTTGTTATATTTATGGTCGTTCTTGTTATATATATGGTCGTGCTTGTTATAATCATAGTCGTGGTTGTTATAATCATGGTTGTGGTTGATATATTCATAGTCGTGTTTGTTATAGTCATAGTAGTTGTTGTTATAATCATGGTCGTGGTTGTTATAATCATGGTCGTGGTTGTTATAATCATGGTTGTGGTCGATATAATCATAGTCGTGGTTAATATAATCATGGTTGTGGTTGTTATAATCATAGTCATGGTTGTTATAATCATGGTCTTTTTTTAAATCATGGTCGTAGTTGTTATAATCATGGTCGTGGTTGTTATAATCATGGTCGTGGTTGTTATAATCTTAGTCATGGTTATGATCATAGTCGTGGTAGTTATAATCATAGTCGTGGTTATGTTCAAAGTCGTGGTTGTTATAATCATAGTCGTGGTTGTTATAATCATAGTTGTTGTTGTTATAATCATGGGCGTGGTTGTTATAATCATGGTCATGGTAGTTATAATCATGGTCGTGGTTGTTATAATCATAGTCGCGGTTGGTATAATCATGGTCGTGAGTGCTATAATCATGGTTTTGGTTGTTATAATCATATCCGCGGTTGTTATAATCATATCCGTGGTTGTTATAATCATAATCGTGGATGTTTTAATAATGGTCGTGAGTGTTATAATCATGGTCGTGGTTGCTATAATCATATTCGTGGTTGTTATAATCATTGTCGTGGTTGTTATAATCATTGTCGTGGCTGTTATAATCATGGTCATGGTTGTTATAATAATGGCCGTGGTTGTTATAATCATGGTCGTGGTTGTTATAATCATGGATGTGGTCGTTATAATCATGGTCGTGGTTGAAATAATCATGGTCGTTGTTGTTATAATCATAGTCATGGTTATGATCATAGTCGTGGTTGTTATAATCATACTCGTGGTTGTTATAATCATGGTTGTGGTTGATATAATCTTAGTCGTAGTTGTTATAATCATGGTCGTTGTTGTTATAATCATGGTCGTGGTTGTTATAATCATGGTCGTGGTTGTTATAATCATAGTTATGGTCGTTATAATCATATTAGTGGTTGTTACAATCATGGTCGTGCTTGTTATGATCATGGTCATGGTTGTTATAATCATGGTCGTGATTGTTATAATCATGGTCGTGGTTGTTATAATCATAGTCGTGGGTGTTATAATTATGCTCGTGGTTGTTATAATCATGGTCGTGGTTGTTATAATCATAGTCATGGTAATGATCATAGTCGTGGTGATTAAAATCATAGTCGTGGTTGTTATAATCATGGTTGTGGTTGATATAATCATAGTCGTGGTTGTTATAATCATGGTCGTTGTTGTTATAATCATGGTCGTTGTTGTTAAAATCATGGTCGTGGTTGTTATAGTCATGGTCGCGGTTGTTATGATCATGGTCGTGGTTGTTATAATCATAGTCATGGTTATGTTCATAGTCGTGGTTATTATAATCATAGTCATTGTTATGTTCATAGTCGTGGTTGTTATAATCATATTCGTGGTTATTATAAACATGGTCGTGGTTGTTATAATGATGGTCGTGGTTGTTATAATCATGGTCGTGGTTGTTATAATCATAGTCGTGGTTATGATCATAGTCGTGGTGGTTAAAATCATAGTCGTGGTTGTTATAATCATGGTCGTGATTGTTATATTCATGGTCGTGATTGAAATAATCATGGTCGTGGTAGTTATAATCATAGTCACGGCTGGTATAATCATGGTCGTGAGTGCTATAATCATGGTTTTGGTTTTTATAATCATGGTCGTGGTCGTTATAATCAATGTTGTGGTGGTTATAATCATGGTCGTGGTTGTTATCATCATGGTCGTGGTTGTTATAATCATGGTCGTGCTTGTTATAATGATGGTCGTGGTTGTTATAATCATGGTCGTGGTTGTTATAATCATAGTCGTGGTTATGATCATAGTCGTGGTGATTAAAATCATAGTCGTGGTTGTTATAATCTTGATCGTGGTTGTTATAATCATGGTCGTGGTTGTTATAATCATGGTCCGGGTTGTTATAATAAAAGTCGTGGTAATTATAATAATAGTCGTAGTTGTTATATTCATGGTCGGGCTTGTTATATTTATGGTCGTGCTTGTTATAATCATAGTCGTGTTTGTTATAATCATGGTTGTCTTTGATATAATCATAGTCGTGGTTGTTATAATCATGGTCGATTTTTTATAATCATGGTCGTGGTTGTTATAATCATGGTTCTGGTTGTTATAATCATATTCGTGGTTGTTATAATCATGGTTGTGGTTGCTATAATCATAGTCATGGTTATTATAATCATGGTCGTTTTTTTAAAATCATGGTCGTGGTTGTTATAATCATGGTCGTGGTTGTTATAATCATAGTTTTGGTTATGATCATAGTTGTGGTTGTTATAATCATAGTCATGGTTGTTATAATCATGGTTGTGCTTGTTGTATTTATGGTCTTTCTTGTTATATATATGGTCGTGCTTGTTATAATCATAGTCGTGGTTGTTATAATCATGGTTGTGGTTGATATATTCATTGTCGTGGTTGTTATAATCATAGTCGTTGTTGTTATAATCATGGTCGTGGTTGTTATAATCATGGTCGTGGTTGTTATAATCATGGTTGTGGTCGTTATAATCATGGTCGTGGTTGATATAATCATGGTTATGGTTGTTATTATCATAGTCGTGGGTGTTATAATCATGCTCGTGGTTGTTATAATCATGGTCGTGGTTTTTATAATCATAGTCATGGTTATGATCATAGTCGTGGTTGTTATAATCATGGTCGTTGTTGTTATAATCATGGTCGTTGTTGTTAAAACCATGGTAGTGGTTGTTATAGTCATGGTCGTTGTTGTTATAATCATGGTCTTTGTTGTTATAATCATAGTCATGGTTATGATCATAGTCGTGGTTGTTATAATCATAGTCATGGTTATGTTCATAGTCGTGGTTGTTATAATCACAGTCGTGGTTGTTATAATCATGGTCGTGGTTGTTATAATCATGGTCGTGGTTGTTATCATCATGGTCGTGGTTGGTGGTCGTGCTTGCTATAATGATGGTCGTGGTTGTTATAATGATGGTCGTGGTTGTTATAATCATAGTCGTTGTTATGATGATAGTCGTGGTGTTTAAAATCATAGTCGTGGTTGTTATAATCATGGTCGTGAGTGTTATAATCATGGTCATGGTCGTTATAATCATATTAGTGGTTGTTATAATCATGGTCGTGCTTGTTGTGATCAGGGTCGTGGTTGTTATAATCATGGTCGTGATTGTTATATTCATGGTCCTGGTTGTTTTAATCATATTCGTGGATATGACCATAGTCGTGGTTGTTATAATCACAGTCGTGGTTGTTATAATCATGGTTGTTGTTGTTATAATCATGGGCGTGGTTGTTATAATCATGGTCATGCTAGTTATAATCATGGTCGTGGTTGTTATAATCATAGTCGTGGTTGGTATAATCATGGTCGTGAGTGTTATAATCATGGTCGTGGTTGTTATAATCATGGTCGAGAGTGTTATAATCATGGTCATGGTCGTTATAATCATTTTAGTGGTTCTTATAATCATGGTCGTGCTTCTTATGATCAGGGTCGTGGTTGTTATAATCATGGTCGTGATTGTTATATTCATGGTAATGGTTGTTTTAATCATATTCGTGGATATGACCATAGTCGTGGTTGTTATAATCATAGTCGTGGTTGGTATAACCATGGTCGTTAGAGCTATAATCATGGTCTTGGTTGTTATAATCATATCCGTGTTTGTTATAATTATATCCGTGGTTGTTATAATCATAGTCGTGGATGTTATAATCATGGTCGTAAGTGTTATAATCATGGTCGTGGTTGCTATAATCATATTCGTGGTTGTTATCATCATTGTCGTGATTGTTATAATCATGGTCGTGGTTGTTATAATCATGGTCGTGGTTGTTTTAATCATGGCCGTGGTTGTTATAATCATAGTCGTGGTTGTTATAATCATGGTCGTGGTTGTTATAATCATAGTTTTGGTTGTTATAATAATATTCGAGGTTGTTATATTCATGGTCGTGCTTGTTATATTTATGGTCGTGCTTGTTATAATCATAGTCGTGGTTGTTATAATCATGGTTCTCTTTGATATAATCATAGTCGTGGTTGTTATAATCATGGTCGTTTTTATAATCATGGTCGTGGTTGTTATAATCATGGTCCTGGTTGTTATAATCATATTCGTGGTTGTTATAATCATGGTTGTGGTTTTATAATCATACTCATGGTTGTTATAATCATGGTCTTTTTTTAAATCATGGTCGTGGTTGTTATAATCATGGTCGCGGTTGGTATAATCATAGTTTTGGTTATGATCATAGATGTGGTTTTTATAATCATAGTCGTGGTTGTTATAATCATGGTTGTGCTTGTTATATTTTGGTCGTTCTTGTTATATATATATGGTCGTGCTTGTTATAATCATAGTCGTGGATGTTATAATCATGGTTGTAGTTGATATAATCATAGTCGTGGTTGTTATAGTCATAGTCGTTGTTGTTAGAATCATGGTCGTGGTTGTTATAATCATGGTCGTGGTTGTTATAATCATGGTTGTGGTCGTTATAATCATGGTCGTGATTGATATAATCATGGTTGTGGTTGTTATAACAATAGTCGTGGGTGTTATAATCATGCTCGTGGTTGTTATAATCATGGTCGTGGTTGTTATAATCATAGTCGTGGTTATGATCATAGTCGTGGTTGTTCTAATCATAGTCGTGGTTGTTATAATCATGGTCGTGAGTGTTATAATCATGGTCATGGTGTTAAAATCATATTCGTGGTTGTTATAATCATGGTCGTGGTTGTTATAATCATGGTTGTGGCTGTTATAATCATGGTCGTGTTTGTTATAATCATAGTCGTGGTTGTTATACTCATGGTCGTGGTTGTTATAATCATGATCGTGGTTGTTATAATCATAGTCGTGGTTATGATCATAGTCGTGGTTGTTATAATCATAATCAAGGTTGTTATAGTCATGGTCGTGGTTATTATAATCATGGTCGTGGTTGTTATAACCATAGTCGTGGTTATGATCATAGTCGTGGCTGTTAAAATCATTGTAGTGGTTGTTATAATTATTCTCGTGGTTTATATAATCATAGTCGAGGTTGTTATAATCATGGTCGTGGTTGTTATAATCATTATCGTGGTTATGATCATTGTCGTGGTTGTTATAATCAGTGTCGTGGTTGTTATAATCATGGTGGTTGTTTTTATAATCATGGTCGTGGTTGTTATAATCATGGTCGTGGTTGCTATAATCATAGTTTTGGTTATGATCATAGATGTGGTTGTTATAATCATAGTCGTGGTTGTTATAATCATGGTTGTGCTTGTTATATTTATGGTCGTTCTTGTTATATATATGGTCGTGCTTGTTATAATCATAGTCGTGGTTGTTATAATCATGGTTGTGGTTGATATAATCAGAGTCGTGGTTGTTATAATCATAGTCGTTGTTGTTATAATCATGGTCGTGGTTGTTATAATCATAATCGTGGTTGTTATAATCATGGTTGTGGTCGTTATAATCATGGTCGTGGTTGATATAATCATGGTAGTGGTTGCTATAATCATAGTCGTGGGTGTTATAATCATGCTCGTGGTTGTTATAATCATGGAAGCGGTTATTGTAATCATAGTCATGGTTATGATCATAGTCGTGGTTGTTATAATCATAGTCGTGGTTGTTATAATCAAGGTTGTGGTTGATATAATCATGGTCGTTGTTGTTATAATCATGGTCGTTGTTGTTAAAATCATGGACGTGGTTATTATAGTCATGGTCGTGGTTGTTATAATCATGGTCGTGGTTGTTATAATCATTATCATGGTTATGTTCATAGTCGTGGTTGTTATAATCATGGTCGTGGTTGTTATAATTATGGTTCTGGTTGTTATAATCATATTCGTGGTTGTTATAATCATGGTTGTGGTTGTTATAATCATAGTCATGGTTGTTATAATCATGGTCGTTTTTTTAAAATCATGGTCGTGGTTGTTATAATCATGGTCGTGGTTGTTATAATCATAGTTTTGTTATGATCATAGTTGTGGTTGTTATAATCATAGTCGTGGTTGTTATAATCATGGTTTAGTTGGTTATAATTATGGTCGTTCTTGTTATATATATGGTCGTTCTTGTTATAATCATAGTCGTGGTTGTTATAATCATGGTTGTAATCATATTCGTGGTTGTTATAATCATGGTTGTAATCATATTCGTGGTTGTTATAATCATGGTTGTGGTTGTTATAATCATAGTCATGGTTGTTATAATCATGGTCGTTTTTTTAAAATCATGGTCGTGGTTGTTATAATCATGGTCGTGGTTGTTATAATCATAGTTTTGGTTTTGATCATAGTTGTGGTTTTTATAATCACAGTCGTGGTTGTTATAATCATGGTTGTGCTTGTTATATTTATGGTCCTTCTTGTTATATATATGGTCGTGCTTGAAAAAATCATTGTCGTGGTTGTTATAATCATGGTTGTGGTTGACATAATCATAGTCGTGGTTGTTATAATCATAGTCGTTGTTGTTATAATCATGGTCGTGGTTGTTATAATCATGGTCGTGGTTGTTATAATCATGGTTGTGGTCGTTATAATCATGGTCGTGGTTGATATAATCATGGTTGTGGTTGTTATTATCATAGTCGTGGGTGTTATACTCATTCTCGTGGTTGTTATAATCATGGTCGTGGTTTTTATAATCATAGTCATGGTTATGATCATAGTCGTGGTTGTTATAATCATGGTCGTTGTTGTTATGATCATGGTCGTTGTTGTTAAAATCATGGTAGTGGTTGTTATAGTCATGGTCATTGTTGTTATAATCATGGTCGTGGTTGTTATAATCATAGTCATGGTTATGATCATAGTCGTGGTTGTTATAATCATAGTCATGGTTATGTTCATAGTAGTGGTTGTTATAATCATAGTCGTGGTTGTTATAATCATGGTCGTGATTGTTATAATCATGGTCGTGGTTATTATCATCATGGTCGTGGTTGTTATGATCATGGTCGTGCTTGTTATAATGATGGTCGTGGTGTTTATTATCATGGTCGTGGTTGTTATAATCACAGTCGTTGTTATGATCATAGTCGTGGTTGTTATAATCATAGTCGTCGTTGTTATAATCAAGGTTGTGGTTGATATAATCATGGTCGTTGTTATTATAATCATGGTCGTTGTTGTTAAAATCATGGTCGTGGTTATTATAGTCATGGTCGTGGTTGTTATAATCATGGTCGTGGTTGTTATAATCATTATCATGGTTATGTTCATAGTCGTGGTTGTTATAATCATGGTCGATTTTTTATAATCATGGTCGTGGTTGTTATAATTAGGTTCTGGTTGTTATAATCATATTCGTGGTTGTTATAATCATGGTTGTTGTTGTTATAATCATAGTCATGGTTGTTATAATCATGGTCGTTTTTTTAAAATCATGGTCGTGGTTGTTATAATCATGGTCGTGGTTGTTATAATCATAGTTTTGGTTATAATAATAGTTGTGGTTGTTATAATCATAGTCGTGGTTGTTATAATCATGGTTGTGTTTGTTATAATTATGGTCGTTCTTGTTATATATATGGTCGTTCTTGTTATAATCATAGTCGTGGTTGTTATAATCATGGTTGTAATCATATTCGTGGTTGTTATAATCATGGTTGTGGTTGTTATAATCATAGTCATGGTTGTTATAATCATGGTCGTTTTTTTTTAAATCATGGTCGTGGTTGTTATAATCATGGTCGTGGTTGTTATAATCATAGTTTTGGTTATGATCATAGTTTTGGTTGTTATAATCACAGTCGTGGTTGTTATAATCATGGTTGTGTTTGTTATAATTATGGTCGTTCTTGTTATATATATGGTCGTTCTTGTTATAATCATAGTCGTGGTTGTTATAATCATGGTTGTAATCATATTCGTGGTTGTTATAATCATGGTTGTGGTTGTTATAATCATAGTCATGGTTGTTATAATCATGGTCGTTTTTTTTTAAATCATGGTCGTGGTTGTTATAATCATGGTCGTGGTTGTTATAATCATAGTTTTGGTTATGATCATAGTTTTGGTTGTTATAATCACAGTCGTGGTTGTTATAATCATGGTTGTGCTTGTTAAATTTATGATCTTTCTTGTTATATATATGGTCGTGCTTGAAAAAATCATAGTCGTGGTTGTTATAATCATGGTTGTGGTTGACATAATCATAGTCGTGGTTGTTATAATCATAGTCGTTGTTGTTATAATCATGGTCGTGGTTGTTATAATCATGGTCGTGGTTGTTATAATCATGGTTGTGGTCGTTATAATCTTGGTCGTGGTTGATATAATCATGGTTGTGGTTGTTATTATCATAGTCGTGGGTGTTATACTCATTCTCGTGGTTGTTATAATCATGGTCGTGGTTTTATAATCATAGTCATGGTTATGATCATAGTCGTGGTTGTTAATAATCATGGTCGTTGTTGTTATAAGCATGGTCGTTGTTGTTTAAATCATGGTAGTGGTTGTTATAGTCATGGTCATTGTTGTTATAATCATGGTCGTGGTTGTTATAATCATAGTCATGGTTATGGTCATAGTCGTGGTTGTTATAATCATAGTCATGGATATGTTCATAGTCGTGGTTGTTATAATCATAGTCGTGGTTGTTATAATCATGGTCGTGATTGTTATAATCATGGTCGTGGTTATTATCATCATGGTCGTGGTTGTTATAATTATGGTCGTGCTTGTTATAATGATGGTCGTGGTGTTTATAATCATGGTCGTGGTTGTTATACTCATAGTCGTTGTTATGATCATAGTCGTGGTGGTTAATATCATAGTCGTGGTTGTTATAATCATGGTCGTGAGTGTTATAATCATGGTCATGGTCGTTATAATCATATTAGTGGTTGTTATAATCATGGTCGTGCTTGTTATGATCATGGTCGTGGTTGTTATAATCATGGTCGTGATTGTTATATTCATGGTCCTGGTTGTTTTAATCATATTCGTGGATATGACCATAGTCGTGGTTGTTATAATCACAGTCGTGGATGTTATAATCATGGTTGTTGTTGTTGTTGTTATAATCATGGGCGTGGTTGTTATAATCATGGTCATGGTAGTTATAATCATGGTCGTGGTTGCTATAATCATAGTCGTGGTTGGTATAATCATGGTCGTGAGAGTTATAATCATGGTCGTAGTTGTTATAATCATGGTCGTGAGTGTTATAATCATGGTCATGGTCGTTATAATCATATTAGTGGTTGTTATAATCATGGTCGTGCTTCTTATGATCAGGGTCGTGGTTGTTATAATCATGGTCGTGATTGTTATATTCATGGTAATGGTTGTTTTAATCATATCCGTGTTTGTTATAATCATATCCGTGGTTGTTATAATCATAGTCGTGGATATTATAATCATGGTCATGAGTGTTATAATCATGGTCGTGGTTGCTATAATCATATTCGTGGTTGTTATAATCATTGTCGTGATTGTTATAATCATGGTCGTGGTTGTTATAATCATGGTCGTGGTTGTTATAATCACGGTCGTGGTGGTTATAATCATAGTCGTGGTTGTTATAATCATGGTCGTGGTTGTTATAATCATAGTTTTGGTTGTTATAATAATAGTCGAGGTTGTTATATTCATGGTCGTGCTTGTTATATTTATGGTCGTGCTTGTTATAATCATAGTCGTGGTTGCTATAATCATGGTTGTCTTTGATATAATCATAGTCGTGGTTGTTATAATCATGGTCGTTTTTTATAATCATGGTCGTGGTTGTTATAATCATGGTCTTGGTTGTTATAATCATATTCGTGATTGTTATAATCATGGTTGTGGTTGCTATAATCATAGTCATGGTTGTTATAATCATGGTCGGTTTTTTAAATCATGGTCGTGGTTGTTATAATCATGGTCGCGGTTGTTATAATCATAGTTTTGGTTATGATCATAGTTGTGATTTTTATAATCATAGTCGTGGTTGTTATAATCATGGTTGTGCTTGTTATATTTATGGTCGTTCTTGTTATATATATGGTTGTGCTTGTTATAATCATAGTCGTGGTTGTTATAATCATGGTTGTGGTTGATATAATCACAGTCGTGGTTGTAATAGTCAGAGTCGTTGTTGTTATAATCATGGTCGTGGTTGTTATAATCATGGTCGTGGTTGTTATAATCATTGTTGTGGTCGTTATAATCATGGTCGTGGTTGATATAATCATGGTTGTGGTTGTTATAACAATAGTCGTGGGTGTTATAATCATGGTCGTGGTTGTTATAATCATGGTCGTGGTTGTTATAATCATAGTCGCGGTTATGATCATAGTCGTGGTTGTTCTAATCATAGTCATGGTTGTTATAATCATGGTCGTCAGTGTTATAATCATGGTCATGGTGTTAAAATCATATACGTGGTTGTTATAAGCATGGTCGTGGTTGTTATAATCATGGTTGTGGCTGTTATAATCATGGTCGTGTTTGTTATGATCATAGTCGTGGTAGTTATAATCATAATCAAGGTTGTTATAATCATGGTCGTGGTTGTTATAATCATGGTCGTGGTTGTTATAACCATAGTCGTGGTTATGATCATAGTCATGGTTGTTAAAATCATAATCGTGGTTGTTATAATTATTCTCGTGGTTGATATAATCATAGTCGAGGTTGTTATAATCATGGTCGTGGTTGTTATAATCACTGTCGTGGTTATGATCATTGTCGTGGTTGTTATAATCAGTGTCGTGGTTGTTATAATCATGGTGGTTGTTTTTATAATCATGGTCGTGGTTGTTATAATCATGGTCGTGGTTGCTATAATCATAGTTTTGGTTATGATCATAGTTGTGGTTGTTATAATCATAGTCGTGGTTGATATAATCATTGGTTGTGCTTGTTATATTTATGGTCGTTCTTGTTATATATATGGTCGTGCTTGTTATAATCATAGTCGTGGTTGTTATAATCATGGTTGTGGTTGATATAATCATAGTCGTGGTTGTTATAATCATAGTCGTTGTTGTTATAATCATGGTCGTGGTTGTTATAATCATAGTCGTGGTTGTTATAATCATGGTTGTGGTCGTTATAATCATGGTCGTGGTTGATATAATCATGGTTGTGGTTGCTATAATCATAGTCGTGGGTGTTATAATCATGCTCGTGGTTGTTATAATCATGGTCGCGGATATTGTAATCATAGACATGGTTATGATCATAGTCGTGGTTGTTATAATCATAGTCGTGGTTGTTATAATCATGGTTGTGGTTGATATAATCATTGTCGTGGTTGTTATAATCATGGTCGTTGTTGTTATAATCATGGTCGTTGTTGTTAAAATCATGGTCGTGGTTGTTATAGTCATGGTCGTGGTTGTTATAATCATGGTCGTGGTTGTTATAATCATTATCATGGTTATGTTCATAGTCGTGGTTGTTATAATCATAGTCGTGAATGTTGTAGTCATGGTCGTGGTTGTTATAATCATGGTCGTGGTTGTTATCATCATGGTCGTGGTTGTTATAATCATGGTCGTGCGTGTTATAATGATGGTCGTGGTTGTTATAATCATGGTCGTGGTTGTTATAATCATAGTCGTTGTTATGATCATAGTCGTGGTGGTTAAAATCATAGTCGTGGTTGATATAATCATGGTCGTGAGTGTTATAATCATGGTCATGGTCGTTATAATCATATTAGTGGTTGTTATAATCATGGTCGTGCTTGTTATGATGAGGGTCGTGGTTGTTATAATCATGGTCGTAATTGTTATATTCATGGTCCTGGTTGTTTTAATCATATTCGTGGATATGACCATAGTCATGGTTGTTATAATCATAGTCGTGGTTGTTATAATCATGGTTGTTGTTGTTATAATCATGGGCGTGGTTGTTATAATCATGGTCATGGTAGTTATAATCATGGTCGTGGTTGTTATAATCATAGTCGCGATTGGTATAATCATGGTCGTGAGTGAAATAATCATGGTCTTGGTTGTTATAATCATATCCGTGGTTGATATAATCATATCCGTGGCTGTTATAATCTTAGTCGTGGAAGCTATAATCATGGTCGTGAGTGTTATAATCATGGTCGTGGTTGCTATAATCATATTCGTGGTTGTTATATTCATTGTCGTGATTGTTATAATCATGGTCGTGGTTGTTATGATCATGGTCGTGGTTGTTATAATCATAGTCGTGGTTGTTATAATAATAGTCGAGGTTGTTATATTCATGGTCGTGCTTGTTATATTTATGGTCGTCCTTGTTATAATCAAAGTCGTGGTTTTTATAATCATGGTTGTGATTGTTATAATCATTGTCTTGGTTGTTATAATCATGGTCGTGCTTGCTATAATCATAGTCGTGGTTGTTATAATCATGGTCGTGGTTGTTATAATCATAGTCGTTGTTATGATCTTAGTCGTGGTTGTTATAATCATAGTCGAGGTTGTTATAATCATGGTCGTGAGTTATAATCATGGTCGTGGTAGTTATAATCATATTAGTGTTTGTTATAATCATGGTCGTGGTTGTTATAATAATGGTCGTGGTAGTTATACTCATGGTCGTGGTTGTTATAATCATGGTCGTGGCTGTTATAATCATAGTCCTGGTTGTTATAATCATGGTCGTGGTTGTTATAATCATGGTCGTGTTAGTTATACACATTGTCGTGGTTGTTATAATCATGGTCGTGGTTGTTATAATCATAGTCGTGGTTATGATCATAGTCGTGGTTGTTCTAATCATAGTCATGGTTGTTATAATCATGGTCGTGAGTGTCATAATCATGGTCGTGGTTGTTAAAATCATATTCGTGGTTGTTTTAATCATGGTCGTGGTTGTTATAATCATGGTTGTGGCTGTTATAATCATGGTTGTGTTTGTTATAATCATAGTCGTAGTTGTTATACTCATGGTCGTGGTTGTTAAAATCATGGTCGTGGTTGTTATAATCATCGTCGTGGTTATGATCATAGTCGTGGTTGTTATAATCATAATCAAGGTTGTTATAATCATAGTCGTGGTTGTTATAATCATGGTCGTGGTTGTTATAACCATAGTCGTGGTTATGATCAATAGTCGTGGTTGTTAAAATCATAGTCGTGGTTGTTATAATTATTCTCGTGGTTGATATAATCATAGTCGAGGTTGTTATAATCATGGTCATGGTTGTTATAATCATTGTCGTGGTTATGATCATTGTCGTGGTTGTTATAATCATAGTCGTGGTTGTTATAATCATGGTGATTGTTTTATAATCATGGTCGTGGTTGTTATAATCAAGGTCGTGGTTGTTATAATCATGGTCGTTGTTGTTATAATCATGGTTGTGGTTGTTATAATCATGGTCGTGGTTGTTATAACCATAGTCGTGGTTGTTATAATCATGGTCCTGGTTGTTATAATAATAGTCGTGGATGTTATAATAATAGTCGTAGTTGTTATATTCATGGTCGGGCTTGTTATATTTATGGTCGTGCTTGTTATAATCATAGTCGTGGTTGTTATAATCATGGTTGTCTTTGATATATTCATAGTCGTGGTTGTTATAATCATGGTCGTTTTTTATAATCATGGTCGTGGTTGTTATAATCATGGTCCTGGTTGTTATAATCATATTCGTGGTTGTTATAATCATGGACGTGGTGGTTATAATCATGTTCGTGGTTGTTATAATCATAGTTTTGGTTATGATCATAGTTGTGGTTTTTATAATCATAGTCGTGGTTGTTATAATCATGGTTGTGCTTGTTATATTTATGGTCGTTCTTGTTATATATATGGTCGTGCTTGTTATAATCATAGTCGTGGTTGTTATAATCATGGTTGTGGTTGATATAATCATAGTCGTTGTTGTTATAGTCATAGTCGTTGTTGTTATAATCATGGTCGTGGTTGTTATAATCATGGTCGTGGTTGTTATAATCATGGTTGTGATCGTTATAATCATGGTCGTGGTTGATATAATCATGGTTGTGGTTGTTATAATCATAGTCGTGGGTGTTATAATCATGCTCGTGGTTGTTATAATCATGGTCGTGATTGTTATAATCATAGTCGTGGTTGTTATAATCATGGTCGTTGTTGTTATAATCATGGTCGTTGTTGTTAAAATCATGTTCGTGGTTGTTATAGTCATGGTCGTGGCTGTTATAATCATGGTCGTGGTTGTTATAACCATAGTCGGTTATGATCATAGTCGTGGTTGTTGTAATCATAGTCATGGTTATGTTCAAAGTCGTGGTTCTTATAATCATAGTCGTGGTTGTTATAATCATGGTTGTTGTTGTTATAATCATGGGCGTGGTTGTTATAATCATGGTCATGGTACTTATAATCATGGTCGTGGTTGTTATAATCATAGTCGCGGTTGGTATAATCATGGTCGTGAGTGCTATAATCATGGTTTTGGGTGTTATAATCATATCCGTGGTTGTTATAATCATATCCGTGGTTGTTATAATCATAGTCGTGGATGTTTTAATCATGGTCGTGAGTGTTATAATCATGGTCGTGGTAGATATAATCATATTCGTGGTTGTTATAATCATTGTCGCGGATGTTATATTCATGGTCGTGGTTGTTATAATCATGGTCGTGGTTGTTATAATCATATTCGTGGTTGTTATAATTATTGTCGTGGTTGTTATAATAATGGTCGTGTTTGTTATAATCATGGTCGTGGTTGTTATAATCATGGATGTGGTCGTTATAATCATGGTCGTGGTTGAATTAATCATGGTCGTTGTTGTTATAATCATAGTCATGGTTATGATCAATTGTCGTGGCTGTTATAATCATAGACATGGTTGTTATAATCATGGTTGTGGATGATATAATCATAGTCGTGGTTGTTATAATCATGGTCGTTGTTGTTATAATCATGGTCGTGATTGTTATAATCATGGTTGTGGTTGTTATAATCATATTTGTGGTCGTTATAATCATATTAGTGGTTGTTATAATCATAGTTGTGGTTGTTATAATCATGGTTGTGGTTGATAAAATCATAGTCGTGGTTGTTATAATCATAGTCGTTGTTGTTATAATCATGGTCGTGCTTGTTATGATCATGGTCGTGGTTGTTATAATCATGGTCGTGATTGTTATAATCATGGTCGTGGTTGTTATAATCATAGTCGTGGGTGTTATATTCATGCATGTGGTTATTATAATCATGGTCGTGGTTGTTATAATCAAAGTCATGGTTATGATCATAGTCGTGGTTGTTATAATCATAGTCGTGGTTGTTATAATCATGGTTGTGGTTGATATAATCATAGTCGTGGTTGTTATAATCATGGTCGTTGTTGTTATAATCATAGTCGTTGTTGTTAAAATCATGGTCGTGGTTGTTATAGTCATGGTCGTGTTTGTTATAATCATGGTCGTGGTTGTTATAATCATAGTCATGGTTATGATCATAGTCATGGTTGTTATAATCATAGTCATGGTTTATGTTCATAGTCGTGGTTGATATAATCATATTCGTGGTTATTATAATGATGGTCGTGGTTGTTATAATGATGGTCGTGGTTGTTATATGCATTGTCGCGGTTGTTATAATCATAGTCGTGGTTATGATCATAGTCGTGGTGGTTAAAATCATAGTTATGGTTGTTATAATCATGGTCGTGAGTGTTATAATCATGGTCATGGTCGTTATAATCATATTAGTGGTTGTTTTAATCATGGTCGTGCTTGTTATGATGAGGGTCGTGGTTGTGATAATCATGGTCGTGATTGTTATATTCATGGTCCTGGTTGTCTTAATAATTTTCGTGGATATGCCCATAGCCGTGGTTGTTATAATCATAGTCGTGGTTGTTATAATCATGGTTGTTGTTGTTATAATCATGGGCGTGGTTGTTATAATCATGGTCATGGTAGTTATAATCATGGTCGTGGCTTGAAATAATCATGGTCGTGGTTGTTATAATCATAGTCGCGGTTGGTATAATCATGGTCGTGAGTGCTATAATCATGGTTTTGGTTGTTATAATCATATCCGTGGTTTTTATAATCATATCCGTGGTTGTTATAATCATAGTCGTGGATGTTATAATCTAGGTCGTGAGTGTTATAATCAGGGTCGTGGTTGCTATAATCATATTCGTTGTTGCTATAATCATTGTCGTGGTTGTTATAATCATGATCGTGGTTGTTATATTCATGGTCGTGGTTGTTATAATCATATTCGTGGTTGTTATAATCATTGTCGTTGGTTGTTATAATAATGGTCGTGGTTGTTATAATCATGGTCTTGGTTGTTATAATCATGGTTGTGGTCGTTATAATCATGGTCGTGGTTGAAATAATCATTGTCGTTGTTGTTATAATCATAGTCATGGTTATAATCATAGTCGTGGTTGTTATAATCATAGTCGTGGTTGTTATAATCATGGTTGTGGTTAATATAATCATAGTCGTGGTTGTTATAATCATGGTCTTTGTTGTTATAATCATGGTCGTGGTTGTTATAATCATGATCGTGGTTGCTATAATCATATTCGTGGTTGTTATAATCATGGTTGTGGTTGTCATAATCATAGTCCTGGTTGTTATAATCATGGTTGTGGTTATTATAATCATGGTCGTGGTTGTTATAATCATGGTCGTGGTTGTTATAATCATAGTCGTGGTCGTTATAATCTTATTAGTGGTTGTTATAATCATGGTCGTGCTTGTTTTGATCATGGTCGTGGTTGTTATAATCATGGTCCTGGTTGTTATAATCATATTCGTGGTAGTTATAATCATGGTCGTGGTTGTTATAATCATGTTCGTGGTTGTTATAATCATAGTTTTGGTTATGATCATAGTTGTGGTTTTTATAATCATAGTCGTGGTTGTTATAATCATGGTTGTGCTTGTTATATTTATGGTCGTTCTTGTTATATATATGGTCGTGCTTGTTATAATCATAGTCGTGGTTGTTATAATCATGGTTGTGGTTGATAAAATCAGAGTCGTGGTTGTTATAGTCATAGTCGTTGTTGTTATAATCATGGTCGTGGTTGTTATAATCATGGTTGTGGTTGTTATAATCATGGTTGTGATAGTTATAATCATGGTCGTGGTTGATATAATCATGGTTGTGGTTGTTATAATCATAGTCGTGGGTGTTATAATCATGCTCGTTGTTGTTATAATCATGGTCATGGTTGTTATAATCATAGTCATGGTTATGATCATAGTCGTGGTTGTTATAATCATAGTCGTGGTTGTTATAATCATGGTTGTGGTTGATATAATCATAGTCGTGGTTGTTATAATCATGGTCGTTGTTGTTATAATCATGGTCGTGGTTGTTATAATCATAGTCGATTATGATCATAGTCGTGGTTGTTATAATCATAGTCATGGTTATGTTCAAAGTCGTGGTTGTTATAATCATAGTCGTGGTTGTTGTAATCATGGTTGTTGTTGTTATAATCATGGGCGTGGTTGTTATAATCATGGTCATGGTAGTTATAATCATGGTCGTGGTTGTTATAATCATAGTCGCGGTTGGTATAATCATGGTCGTGAGTGCTATAATCATGGTTTTGGGTGTTATAATCATATCCGTGGTTGTTATAATGATATCCGTGGTTGTTATAATCATTGTCGTGGATGTTTTAATCATGGTCGTGAGTGTTATAATCATGGTCGTGGTAGCTATAATCATATTCGTGGTTGTTATAATCATTGTCGTGGTTGTTATAATCATGGTCGTGGTTGTTATAATCATGGTCGTGGTTGTTATAATCATATTCGTGGTTGTTATTATTATTGTCGTGGTTGTTATAATAATGGTCGTGGTTGTTATAATCATGGTCGTGGTTGTTATAATCATTGATGTGGTCGTTATAATCATGGTCGTGGTTGAAATAATCATGGTCGTTGTTGTTATAATCATAGTCATGGTTATGATCAATTGTCGTGGATGTTATAATCATAGTCGTGGTTGTTATAATCATGGTTGTGGTTGATATAATCATAGTCGTGGTTGTTATAATCATGGTCATTGTTGTTATAATCATGTTCGTGGTTGTTATAATCATGGTTGTGGTTGTTATAATCATAGTCGTGGTCCTTATAATCATATTAGTGGTTGTTATAATCATAGTCGTGGTTGTTATAATCATGGTTGTGGTTGATAAAATCATAGTCGTGGTTGTTATAATCATGGTCGTTGTTGTTATAATCATGGTCGTGCTTGTTATGATCATGTTCGTGGTTGTTATAATCATGGTCGTGATTGTTATGATCATGGTCGTGGTTGTTATAATCATAGTCGGGTGTTATATTCATGCATGTGGTTGTTATAATCATGGTCGTGGTTGTTATAATCAAAGTCATGGTTATGATCATAGTCGTGGTTGTTATAATCATAGTCGTGGTTGTTATAATCATGGTTGTGGTTGATATAATCATAGTCGTGGTTGTTATAATCATAGTCGTTGTTGTTATACTCATGGTCGTTGTTGTTAAAATCATGGTCTTGGTTGTTATAGTCATGGTCGTGGTTGTTATAATCATGGTCGTGGTTGTTATAATCATAGTCATGGTTATGATCATAGTCGTGGTTGTTATAATCATAGTCATGGTTTATGTTCATAGTCGTGGTTGTTATAATCATATTCGTGGTTATTATAATCATGGTCGTGGTTGTTATAATCATATTCGTGGTTGTTATAAGCATGGTCGTGGTTGTTATAATCATAGTCGTGGTTATGATCATAGTCGTGGTGGTTAAAATCATAGTCGTGGTTGTTATAATCATGGTCGTGAGTGTTATAATCATGATCATGGTCGTTATAATCATATTAGTGGTTGTTTTAATCATGGTCGTGCTTGTTATGATCAGGGTCGTGGTTGTTATAATCATGGTCTTGATTGTTATATTCATGGTCCTGGTTGTTTTAATCATTTCGTGTATATGAACATAGCCGTGGTTGTTATAATCATAGTCGTGGTTGTTATAATCATGGTTGTTGTTGTTATAATCATGGGCGTGGTTGTTATAATCATGGTCATGGTAGTTATAATCATGGTCGTGGTTGAAATAATCATGGTCGTGGTTGTTATAATCATAGTCGCGGTTGGTATAATCATGGTCGTGAGTGCTATAATCATGGTTTTGGTTGTTATAATCATATCCGTGGTTGTTATAATCATATCCGTGGTTGTTATAATCATAGTCGTGGATGTTATAATCATGGTCGGGAGTGTTATAATCAGGGTCGTGGTTGCTATAATCATATTCGTGGTTGCTATAATCATTGTCGTGGTTGTTATAATCATGATCGTGGTTGTCATAATCATGGTCGTGGTTGTTATAATCATATTCGTGGTTGTTATAATCATTGTCGTTGGTTGTTATAATAATGGTCGTGGTTGTTATAATCATGGTCGTGGTTGTTATAATCATGGTTGTGGTCGTTATAATCATATCCGTGGTTGAAATAATCATTGTCGTTGTTGTTATAATCATAGTCATGGTTATATTCATAGTCGTGGTTGTTATAATCATTGTCGTTGGTTGTTATAATAATGGTCGTGGTTGTTATAATCATGGTTGTGGTTGATATAATCATAGTTGTGGTTGTTATAATCATGGTCTTTGTTGTTATAATCATGGTCGTGGTTGTTATAATCATGATCGTGGTTGTTATAATCATATTCGTGGTTGTTATAATCATGGTTGTGGTTGTCATAATCCTAGTCCTGGTTGTTATAATCATGGTTGTGGTTGTTATAATCATGGTCGTGGTTGTTATAATCATGGTCGTGGTTGTTATAATCATAGTCGTGGTCGTTATAATCATATTAGTGGTTGTTATAATCATGGTCGTGCTTGTTTTGATCATGGTCGTGGTTGTTATAATCATGAACGTAATTGTTATAATCATGGTCGTGGTTGTTATAATCATAGTCGTGGGTGTTATAATCATGCTCGTGGTTATTATAATCATGGTCGTGGTTGTTATAATCATAGTCATGGTTATGATCATAGTCGTGGTTGTTATAATCATAGTCGTGGTTGTTATAATCATGGTTGTGGTTGATATAATCATAGTCGTTGTTGTTATAATCATGGTCGTGCTTGTTATAATGATGGTCGTGGTCGCTATAATCACAGTCATGGATATGATCATAGTCGTGGTTGTTATAATCATTGTCATGGTTATGTTCATAGTCGTGGTTGTTATAATCATAGTCGTGGTTGTTATAATCATGGTCGTGGTTGTTATAATCATGGTCGTGGTTGTTATCATCATGGTCGTGGTTATTATAATCATGGTTGTGCTTGTTATAATGATGTTCGTGGTTGTTAAAATCATGGTCGTGGTTGTTATAATCATAGTCATGGTTATGGTCATAGTCGTGGTGGTTAAAATCATAGTTGTGGTTGTTATAATCATGGTCGTGAGTGTTATAATCATGGTCGTGGTAGTTATACACATGGTCATGGTTGTTATAGTGATGGTCGTGGTTGTTATAATCATAGTCGTGGTTATGATCATAGTTGTGGTTATTCTAATCATAGTCATGGTTGTTATAATCATGGTAGTGAGTGTTATAATCATGGTCGTGGTTGTTAAAATCATATTCGTGGTTGTTATAATCATGGTCGTGGTTGTTATAATCATGGTCTGGGTTGTTATAATAAATGTCGTGGTTGTTATAATAATAGTCGTAGTTGTTATATTCATGGTCGGGCTTGTTATATTTATGGTCGTGCTTGTTATAATTATAGTCATGGTTGTTATAATCATGGTTGTCTTTGATATAATCATAGTCGTGGTTGTTATAATCATGGTCGTTTTTTTATGATCATGGTCGTGGTTGCTATAATCATGGTCCTGGTTGTTATAATCATATTCGTGGTTGTTATAATCATGGTTGTGGTTGGTATAATCATAGTCATGGTTGTTATAATCATGGTCGTTTTTTTAAAATCATGGTCGTGGTTGTTATAATCATGGTCGTGGTTGTTATAATCATAGTTTTGGTTATGATCATAGTTGTGGTTGTTATAATCATAGTCGTGGTTGTTATAATCATGGTTGTGCTTGTTATAATTATGGTCGATCTTGTTATATATGTGGTCGTGCTTGTTATAATCATAGTCGTGGTTGTTATAATCATGGATGTAATCATATTCGTGGTTGTTATAATCATTGTTGTGGTTGTTATAATCATAGTCATGGTTGTTATAATCATGGTCTTTTTTTAAAATAATGGTTGTGGTTGTTATAATCATGGTCGTGGTTGTTATAATCATAGTTTTGGTTATGATCATAGTTGTGGTTGTTATAATCATAGTCGTGGTTGTTATAATCATGGTTGTGCTAGTTATATTTATGGTCGTTCTTGTTATATATATGGTCGTGCTTGTTATAATCATAGTCGTGGTTGATATAATCATTTTTGTGGTTGATATAATCATAGTCGTGGTTGTTATAATCATAGTCGTTGTTGTTATAATCATGGTCGTGGTTGCTATAATCATGGTCGTGGTTGTTATAATCATGGTTGTGGTCGTTATAATCATGATCGTGGTTGATATAATCATGGTTGTGGTTGTTATTATCATAGTCGTGGGTGTTATAATCATGCGCGTGGTTGTTATAATCATGGTCGTGGTTGTTATAATCATAGTCATGGTTATGATCACAGTCGTGGTTGTTATAATCATGGTTGTGGTTGATAAAATCATAGTCGTTGTTGTAATAATCATGGTCGTTGTTGTTATAATCATGGTCGTTGTTGTTAAAATCATGGTCGTGGTTGTTATAGTCATGGTCTTTGTTGTTACAATCATGGTCGTGGTTGTTATAATCATAGTCGTGGTTGTTATAATCATGGTCGTGGTTGTTATAATCATGGTCGTGGTTGTTATAATCATGGTCGTGGTTGTTATCATCATGGTTGTGGTTGTTATAATCATTGTCGTGCTTGTTATAATGATGGTCGTGGTTGTTATAATCATGGTCGTGGTTGTTATAATCATAGTCGTTGTTATGATCATAGTCGTGGTGGTTAAAATCATAGTCGTGCTTGTTATAATCATGGTCGTGAGTGTTACAATCATGGTCATGGTTTTTATAATCATATTAGTGGTTGTTATAATCATGGTCGTGCTTGTTATGATCAGGGTCGTGGTTGTTATAATTATGGTCGTGATTGTTATATTCATGGTCCTGTTTGTTTTAATCATATTCGTGGATATGACCATATTCGTGGTTGTTATAATCATAGTCGTGGTTGTTATAATCATGGTTGTTGTTGTTGTAATCATGGTCGTGGTTGTTATAATCATAGTCGTGGTTGTTATAATCATGGTCGTGGTTGTTATAATCATAGTCGTGGTTGTTATAATAATAGTCGAGGTTGTTATATTCATGGTCGTGCTTGTTATATTTATGGTCGTCCTTGTTATAATCATAGTCGTGGTTTTTATAATTATGGTTGTGATTGTTATAATCATGGTCGTGGTTGTAATTATCATGGTCGTGCTTGCTATAATCATAGTCGTGGTTGTTATAATCATGGTCGTGGTTGTTATAATCATAGTCGTGGTTATGATCTTAGTCGTGGTTGTTATAATCATAGTCGTGGTTGTTATAATGATGGTCGTGAGTTATAATCATGGTCGTAGTAGTTATAATCATATTAGTGTTTGTTATAATCATGGTCATGGTTGTTATAATGATGGTCGTGGTTGTTATAATCATGGTCGTGGTTGTTATAATCATGGTTGTGATAGATATAATCATGGTCGTGGTTGATCTAATCATGGTTGTGGTTGTTATAATCATAGTCGTGGGTGTTATAATCATGCTCGTGGTTGTTATAATCATGGTCGTGGTTGTCATAATCATAGTCATGGTTATGATCATAGTCGTGGTTGTTATAATCATAGTCGTGGTTGTTATAATCATGGTTGTGGTTGATATAATCATAGTCGTGGTTGTTATAATCATGGTCGTTGTTGTTATAATCATGGTCGTTATTGTTAAAATCATGTTCGTGGTTGTTATAGTCATGGTCGGGGTTATTATAATCATGGTCGTGGTTGTTATAATCATAGTCGATTATGATCATAGTCGTGGTTGTTATAATCATAGTCATGGTTATGTTCAAAGTCGTGGTTGTTATAATCATAGTCGTGGTTGTTGTAATCATGGTTGTTGTTGTTATAATCATGGGCGTGGTTGTTATAATCATGGTCGTGGTTGTTATAATCATTGATGTGGTCGTTATAATCATGGTCGTGGTTGAAATAATCATGGTCGTTGTTGTTATAATCATAGTCATGGTTATGATCAATTGTCGTGGATGTTATAATCATAGTCGTGGTTGTTATAATCATGGTTGTGGTTGATATAATCATAGTCGTGGTTGTTATAATCATGGTCATTGTTGTTATAATCATGTTCGTGGTTGTTATAATCATGGTTGTGGTTGTTATAATCATAGTCGTGGTCGTTATAATCATATTAGTGGTTGTTATAATCATAGTTGTGGTTGTTATAATCATGGTTGTGGTTGATAAAATCATAGTCGTGATTGTTATAGTCATGGTCGTGGTTGTTATAATCATGGTCGTGGTTGTTATAATCATAGTCATGGCTATGATCATTGTCGTGGTTGTTATAATCATAGTCATGGTTTATGTTCATAGTCGTGGTTGTTATAATTATATTCGTGGTTATTATAATCAAGGTCGTGGTTGTTATAATGATGGATGTGGTTGTTATAAGCATGGTCGTGGTTGTTATAATCTTAGTCGTTGTTGTTATAATCATGGTCGTGCTTGTTATGATCATGGTCGTGGTTGTTATAATCATGGTCGTGATTGTTATGATCATGGTCGTGGTTGTTATAATCATAGTCGTGGGTGTTATATTCATGCATGTGGTTGTTATAATCATGGTCGTGGTTGTTATAATCAACGTCATGGTTATGATCATAGTCGTGGTTGTTTTAATCATAGTCGTGGTTGTTATAATCATGGTTGTGGTTGATATAATCATAGTCGTGGTTGTTATAATCATGGTCGTTGTTGTTATAATCATGGTCGTTCTTGTTAAAATCATGGTCGTGGTTGTTATAGTCATGGTCGTGGTTGTTATAATCATGGTCGTGGTTGTTATAATCATAGTCATGGTTATGATCATAGCCGTGGTTGTCATAATCATAGTCATGGTTTATGTTCATAGTCGTGGTTGCTATAATCATATTCGTGGTTAATATAATCATGGTCGTGGTTGTTATAATGATGGACGTGGTTGTTATAAGCTTGGTCGTGGTTGTTATAATCATAGTCGTGGTTATGATCATAGTCGTGGTGGTTAAAATCATAGTCGTGGTTGTTATAATCATGGTCGTGAGTGTTATAATCATGATCATGGTCGTTATAATCATATTAGTGGTTGTTTTAATCATGGTCGTGCTTGTTATGATCAGGGTCGTGGTTGTTATAATCATGGTCTTGATTGTTATATTCATGGTCCTGGTTGTTTTAATCATTTCGTAGATATGACCATAGCCGTGGTTGTTATACTCATAGTCGTGGTTGTTATAATCATGGTTGTTGTTGTTATAATCATGGGCGTGGTTGTTATAATCATGGTCATGGTAGTTATAATCATGTTCATGGTCGTTATAATAAATATTAGTGGTTGTTTTAATCATGGTCGTGCTTGTTATGATCAGGGTCGTGGTTGTTATAATCATGGTCTTGATTGTTATATTCATGGTCCTGGTTGTTTTAATCATTTCGTGGATAAGACCATAGCCGTGGTTGTTATACTCATAGTCGAGGTTGTTATAATCATGGTTGTTGTTGTTATAATCATGGGCGTGGTTGTTATAATCATGGTCATGGTAGGTATAATCATGGTCGTGGTTGAAATAATCATGGTCGTGGTTGTTATAATCATAGTCGCGGTTGGTATAATCATGGTCGCGAGTGCTATAATCATGGTTTTGGTTGTTATAATCATATCCGTGGTTGTTATAATCATATCCGTGGTTGTTATAATCATGGTCGTGGATGTTATAATCATGGGCGTGAGTGTTATAATAAGGGTCGTGGTTGCTGTAATCATATTCGTGGTTGCTATAATCATTGTCGTGGTTGTGATAATCATGATCGTGGTTGTTATAATCATGGTCGTGGTTGTTATAATCATATTCGTGGTTGTTATAATCATTGTCGTTGGTTGTTATAATAATGGTCGTGGATGTTATAATCATGGTCGTGGTTGTTATAATCATGGTTGTGGTCGTTATAATGATGGTCGTGGTTGAAATAATCATTGTCGTTGTTGTTATAATCATAGTCATGGTTATATTCATAGTCGTGGTTGTTATAATCATAGTCGTGGTTGTTATAATCATGGTTGTGGTTGATATAATCATAGTTGTGGTTGTTATAATCATGGTCTTTGTTGTTATAATCATGGTCGTGGTTGTTATAATCATGATCGTGGTTGTTATAATCATAGTCGTGATCGTTATAATCATATTAGTGGTTGTTATAATCATGGTCGTGCTTGTTTTGATCATGGTCGTGGTTGTTATAATCATGGTCGTGATTGTTATAATCATGGTCGTGGTTGTTATAATCATAGTCGTGGGTGTTATAATCATGCTCGCGGTTGTTATAATCATGGTCGTGGTTGTTATAATCATAGTCATCGTTATGATCATAGTCGTGGTTGTTATAATCATAGTCGTGGTTGTTATAATTATGGTTGTGGTTGATATAATCATAGTCGTTGTTGTTATAATCATGGTCGTCCTTGTTATAATGATGGTCGTGGTCGTTATAATCACAGTCATGGTTATGATCATAGTCGTGGTTGTTATAATCATTCCCATGGTTATGTTCATAGTCGTGGTTGTTATAATCATAGTCGTGGTTGTTATAATCATGGTCGTGGTTGTTATAATTATGGTCGTGGTTGTTATGATCATGGTCGTGGTTATTATAATCATGGTCGTGCTTGTTATAATGATGTTCGTGGTTGTTAAAATCACGGTCGTGGTTGTTATAATCATAGTCATGGTTATGATCATAGTCGTGGTGGTTAAAATCATAGTCGTGGTTGTTATAATCATGGTCGTGAGTGTTATAATCATGATCATGGTCGTTATAATCATATTAGTGGTTGTTTTAATCATGGTCGTGCTTGTTATGATCAGGGTCGTGGTTGTTATAATCATGGTCTTGATTGTTATATTCATGGTCCTGGTTGTTTTAATCATTTCGTAGATATGACCATAGCCGTGGTTGTTATACTCATAGTCGTGGTTGTTATAATCATGGTTGTTGTTGTTATAATCATGGGCGTGGTTGTTATAATCATGGTCATGGTAGTTATAATCATGATCATGGTCGTTATAATCATATTAGTGGTTGTTTTAATCATGGTCGTGCTTGTTATGATCAGGGTCGTGGTTGTTATAATCATGGTCTTGATTGTTATATTCATGGTCCTGGTTGTTTTAATCATTTCGTGGAAAAGACCATAGCCGTGGTTGTTATACTCATAGTCGTGGTTGTTATAATCATAGTCGTGGTTGTTATAATCATGGTCGTGGTTGTTATAATTATGGTCGTGGTTGTTATGATCATGGTCGTGGTTATTATAATCATGGTCGTGCTTGTTATAATGATGTTCGTGGTTGTTAAAATCATGGTCGTGGTTGTTATAATCATAGTCATCGTTATGATCATAGTCGTGGTGGTTAAAATCATAGTCGTGGTTGTTATAATCATGGTCGTGAGTGTTATAATCATGGTCGTGGTAGTTATACACATGGTCATGGTTGTTATAGTCATGGTCGTGGTTGTTATAATCATAGTCGTGGTTATGATCATAGTTGTGGTTATTCTAATCATAGTCATGGTTGTTATAATCATGGTCGTGAGTGTTATAATCATGGTCGTGGTTGTTAAAATCATATTCGTGGTTGTTATAATCATGGTCGTGGTTGTTGTAATCATGGTCTGGGTTGTTATAATAAATGTCGTGGTTGTTATAATAATAGTCGTAGTTGTTATATTCATGGTCGGGCTTGTTATATTTATGGTCGTGCTTGTTATAATCATAGTCGTGGTTGTTATAATCATGGTTGTCTTTGATATAATCATAGTCGTGGTTGTTATAATCATGGTCGTTTTTTTATAATCATGGTCGTGGTTGCTATAATCATGGTCCTCGTTGTTATAATCATATTCGTGGTTGTTATAATCATGGTTGTGGTTGTTATAATCATAGTCATGGTTGTTATAATCATGGTCGTTTTTTTTAAATCATGGTCGTGGTTGTTATAATCATGGTCGTGGTTGTTATAATCATAGTTTTGGTTATGATCATAGTTGTGGTTGTTATAATCATAGTCGTGGTTGTTATAATCATGGTTGTGCTTGTTATAATTATGGTCGATCTTGTTATATATGTGGTCGTGCTTGTTATAATCATAGTCGTGGTTGTTATAATCATGGATGTAATCATATTCGTGGTTGTTATAATCATTGTTGTGGTTGTTATAATCATAGTCATGGTTGTTATATTCATGGTCGTTTTTTCAAAATCATGGTCGTGGTTGTTATAATCATGGTCGTGGTTGTTATAATCATAGTTTTGGTTATGATAATAGTTGTGGTTGTTATAATCATAGTCGTGGCTGTTATAATCATGGCTTTGCTTGTTATATTTATGGTCGTTCTTGTTATATATATGGTCGCGTTTGTTATATTCATAGTCGTGGTTGTTATAATCATGGTTGTGGTTGATATAATCATAGTCGTGGTTGTTATAATCGTAGTCGTTGTTGTTATAATCATGGTCATGGTTGCTATAATCATGGTCGTGGTTGTTATAATCATGGTTGTGGTCGTTATACTCATGGTCGTGGTTGTTATAAACATAGTCATGGTTATGATCACAGTCGTGGTTGTTATAATCATGGTTGAGGTTGATATAATCATAGTCGTTGTTGTTATAATCATGGTCGTAGTTGTTAAAATCATTGTCGTTGTTGTTAAAATCATGGTCGTGGTTGTTATAGTCATGGTCTTTGTTGTTATATTCATGGTCGTGGTTGTTATAATCATAGTCGTGGTTGTTATAATCATGGTCGTGGTTGTTATAATCATGGTCGTGGTTGTTATCATCATGGTTGTGGTTGTTATAATCATTGTCGTGCTTGTTATAATCATGCGCGTGGTTGTTATAATCATGGTCGTGGTTGTTATAATCATAGTCGTTGTTATGATCATAGTCGTGGTGGTTAAAATCATAGTCGTGGTTGTTATAATCATGGTCGTGAGTGTTACAATCATGGTCATGGTCGTTATAATCATATTAGTGGTTGTTATAATCATGGTCGTTCTTGTTATGATCAGGGTCGTGGTTGTTATAATCATTGTCGTGGTTGTTATAATCATAGTCATGGTTATGATCACAGTCGTGGTTGTTATAATCATCGTCATGGTTGTTATAATCATGGTCGTTTTTTTAAAATCATGGTCGTGGTTGTTATATTCATGGTCGTGGTTGTTATAATCATAGTTTTGGTTATGATCATAGTTGTGGTTGTTATAATCATAGTCGTGGTTGTTATAATCATGGTTGTGCTTGTTATATTTATGGTCGTTCTTGTTATATATATGGTCGTGCTTGTTATAATCATAGTCGTGGTTGTTATAATCATGGTTGTGGTTGATATAATCATAGTCGTGGTTGTTATAATCGTAGTCGTTGGTGTTATAATCATGGTCGTGGTTGCTATAATCATGGTCGTGGTTGTTATAATCATGGTTGTGGTCGTTATAATCATGGTCGTGGTTGTTATAATCATAGTCATGGTTATGATCACAGTCGTGGTTGTTATAATCATGGTTGTGGTTGATATAATCATTGTCGTTGTTGTTATAATCATGGTCGTTGATTGTTATAATCATTGTCGTTGTTGTTAAAATCATGGTCGTGGTTGTTATAGTCATGGTCTTTGTTGTTATAATCATGGTCGTGGTTGTTATAATCATAGTCGTGGTTGTTATAATCATGGTCGTGGTTGTTATAATAATGGTCGTGGTTGTTATAATCATGGTTGTGGTTGTTATTATCATAGTCGTGGGTGTTATAATCATGCGCGTAGTTGTTATAATCATGGTCGTGGTTGTTATAATCATAGTCATGGTTATGATCACAGTCGTGGTTGTTATAATCATGGTTGTGGTTGATATAATCATAGTCGTTGTTGTTATAATCATGGTCGTTGTTGTTATAATCATTGTCGTTGTTATTAAAATCATGGTCGTGGTTGTTATAGTCAGGGTCTTTGTTGTTATAATCATGGTCGTGGTTGTTATAATCATAGTCGTGGTTGTTATAATCATGGTCGTGGTTGTTATAATCATGGTCGTGGTTGTTATCATCATGGTTGTGGTTGTTATAATCATTGTCGTGCTTGTTATAATGATGGTCGTGGTTGTTATAATCATGGTCGTGGTTGTTATAATCATAGTCGTTGTTATGATCATAGTCGTGGTGGTTAAAATCATAGTCGTGGTTGTTATAATCATGGTCGTGAGTGTTACAATCATGGTCATGGTCGTTATAATCATATTAGTGGTTGTTATAATCATGGTCGTGCTTGTTATGATCAGGGTCGTGGTTGTTATAATCATTGTCGTGATTGTTATATTCATGGTCCTGGTTGTTTTAATCATATTCGTGGATATGACCATAGTCGAGGTTGTTATAATCATAGTCGTGGTTGGTATAATCATGGTCGTGAGTGCTATAATCAAGGTCTTGGTTGTTATAATTATATCCGTGGTTGTTATAATCATATCCGTGGTTGTTATAATCATTGTCGTGGATGTTATAATCATGGTCGTGAGTGTTATAATCATGGTCGTGGTTGCTATAATCATATTCGTGGTTGTTATAATCATTGTCGTGATTGTTATAATCATGGTCGTGGTTGTTATAATTATGGACGTGGTTGTTATAATCATGGTCGTGGTTGTTATAATCATAGTCGTTGTTGTTATAATCATGGTCGTGGTTGTTATAATCATAGTCGTGGTTGTTATAATAATAGTCGAGGTTGTTATATTCATGGTCGTGCTTGTTATATTTATGGTCGTCCTTGTTATAATCATAGTCGTGGTTTTTATAATCATGGTTGTGATTGCTATAATCATGGTCGTGGTTATTATTATCATGGTCGTGCTTGCTATAATCATAGTCATGGTTGTTATAATCATGGTCGTGGTTGTTATAATCATAGTCGTGGTAATGATCTTAGTCGTGGTTGTTATAATCATAGTCGTGGTTGTTATAATCATGGTCGTGAGTTATAATCATGGTCGTGGTAGTTATAATCATATTAGTGTTTGTTATAATCATGGTCATGGTTGTTATAATCATGGTCGTTTTTGTTTTAATCATGGTCGTGGTAGTTATAGTCATGGTCGTGGTTGTTATAATCATGGTCGTGGTTGTTATAATCATAGTCGTTGTTGTTATAATCATGGTCGTGGTTGTTATAATCATGGTCGTGGTAGTTATACACATGGTCGTGGTTGTTATAATCATGGTCGTGGTTATGATCATAGTCGTGGTTGTTCTAATCATAGTCAAGGTTGTTATAATCATGGTCGTGAGTGTTATAATCTTGGTCATGGTTGTTATAATCATGGTTGTGGCTGTTATAATCATGGTCGTGTTTGTTATAATCATAGTCGTGGTTATGATCATAGTCGTGGTTGTTATTATCATAATCAAGGTTGTTAAAATCATGGTCGTGGTTGTTATACCCATTATCGTGGTTATGATCATAGTCGTAGTTGTTAAAATCATAGTCGTGGTTGTTATAATTATTCTCGTGGTTGATATAATCATAGTCGAAGTTGTTATAATCATGGTCGTGGTTTTTATAATTATTGTCGTGGTTATGATCATTGTCGTGGTTGTTATAATCATAGTCTTGGTTGTTATATTATGGTGGTTGTTGATATAATCATGGTAGTGGTTGTTATAATCTAGGTCGTGGTTGTTATAATCATTGTCGTTGTTGTTATAATCATGGTTGTGGTTGTTTTAATCATGGTCGTGGTTGTTATAACCATAGTCGTGGTTATGATCAAAGATGTGGTTGTTTTAATCATAGTCGAGGTTGTTATAATCATGTTCATGGTTGATATAATCATAGTCGTGGTTGTTATAATCATGGTCGTTGTTATTATAATCATGGTCGTTGTTCTTATAATCATGGTTGTGGTTGTCAATATCATAGTCCTGGTTTTTATAATCATGGTCGTGGTTGTTATAATCATGGTCCTGGTTGTTAAAATAATAGTCGTGGTTGTTACAATAATAGTCGTAGTTTTTATATTCATGGTCGGGCTTGTTATATTTATAGTCGTGCTTGTTATAATCATAGTCGTGGTTGTTATAATCATGGTTGTCTTTGATATAATCATAGTCGTGGTTGTTATAATCATGGTCATTTTTTAAAATCATGGTCGTGTTTGTTATAATCATGGTCCTGGTTGTTATAATAAACGACCGTGATTATAACAACCATGACTATGATTATAACAACCACAACCATGATTATAACAACCACGAATATTCGTGGTTGTTATATTCATGGTTCTGGTTGTTATAATCATAGTCATGGTTGTTATAATCATGGTCGTTTTTTAAAATCATGGTCGTGGTTGTTATAATCATGGTCGTGGTTGTTATAATCATAGTTTTGGTTATGATCTTAGTTGTGGTTTTTATAATCATAGTCGTGGTTGTTATAGTCATGGTTGTGCTTGATATATTTATGGTCGTTCTTGTTATATACTGTATATGGTCGTGCTTGTTATAATCAGAGTCGTGGTTGTTATAATCATGGTTGTGGTTGATATAATCATAGTCGTGGTTGTTGTAGTCATAGTCGTTGTTGTTATAATCATGGTCGTGGTTGTTATAATCATGGTCGTGGTTGTTATAATCATGGTTGTGGTCGTTATAATCATGGTCGTGGTTGATATACTCATGGTTGTGGTTGTTATAATCATAGTCGTGGGTGTTATAATCATGCTCGTGGTTGTTATAATCATGGTCGTGGTTGTAATAATCATTGTCGTGGTTATGATCATTGTCGTGGTTGTTATAATCATAGTCGTGGTTGTTATAATCATGGTGGTTGTTGTTATAATCATGGTCGTGGTGTTTATAACCACAATCGTGGTTATGATGATAGTCGTGTTTGTTATAATCATGGTCGTGGTTGTTATAACCATAGTCGTGGTTATGATCATAGACGTGGTTGTTATAATCATAGTCATGGTTGTTATAATCATGTTCATGGTTGATATAATCATAGTCGTGTTGTTATAATCATGGTCATTGTTATTATAATCATGGTTGTTGTTCTTATAATCATGGTCGTGGTTGTTATAATCATGGTCCTGGATGTTATAATAATAGTCTCGGTTATTTTAATAATAGTCGTAGTTGTTATATGCATGGTCGGGCTTGTTATATTTATGGTCGTGCTTATTATAATCATATTCGTGGTTGTTATAATCATGGTTGTCTTTGATATAATCAAAGTCGTGGTTGTTATAATCATGGTCGTTTTTTATAATCATGGTTGTGGTTGTTATAATCATGGTCCTGGTTGTTATAATCATATTCGTGGTTGTTATAATCATGGTCGTGGTTGTTATAATCATGGTCGTGGTTGTTATAATCATGGTCGTGGTTGTTATAATCATAGTTTTAGTTATGATCATAGTTGTGGTTTTTATAATCATAGTCGTGGTTGTTATAATCATGGTTGTGCTTGTTATATTTATGGTCGTTCTTGTTATATATATGGTCGTGCTGTTATAATCATAGTCGTGGTTTTTATAATCATGGTTGTGGTTGATATAATCAATAATCATAGTCGTGGTTGTTATAGTCATAGTCGTTATTGTTATAATCATGGTCGTGGTTGTTATAATGATGGTCGTGGTTGTTATAATCATGGTTGTGGTCGTTATAATCATGGTCGTGGTTGATATAATCATGGTTGTGGTTGTTATAATCATGGTCGTGGGTGTTATAATCATGCTCGTGGTTGTTATATTCATGGTCGTGGTTGTTATAATTATAGTCATGGTTATGATCATAGTCGTTTGTTGTTATAATCATAGTCGTGGTTGCTATAATCATGGTTGTGGTTGATATAATCATAGTCGTGGTTGTTATAATCATGGTCGTTGTTGTTATAATCATGGTCGTTGTAGTTAAAATCATGGTCGTGGTTGTTATAGTTTAGGTCGTGGGTGTTATAATCATGGTCCTGGTTGTTATAATCATAGTCATTGTTATGATCATAGTCGTGGTTGTTATAATCATAGTCATGGTTATGTTCATAGTCGTGGCTGTTATAATCATAGTCTTGGTTGTTATAACCATGGTCGTGGTTGTTTTAATCATGGTCGTGGTTGTTATAATCATAGTCGTTGTTGTTATAATCATGGTCATGCTTGTTATAATGATGGTCGTGGTCGTTATAATCATAGTCATGGTTATGATCATAGTCGTGGTTGTTATAATCATTGTCATGGTTATGTTCATAGTCGTGGTTGTTATAATCATAGTCGTGGTTGCTATAATCCTGGTCGTGGTTGTTATAATCATGGTCGTGGTTGTTATCATCATGGTCGTGGTTGTTATAATCATGGTCGTGCTTGTTATAATGATGGTCGTGGTTGTTATATTTATGGTCGTGCTTATTATAATCATAGTCGTGGTTGTTATAATCATGGTTGTCTTTGATATAATCAAAGTCGTGGTTGTTATAATCATGGTCGTTTTTATAATCATGGTTGTGGTTGTTATAATCATGGTCCTGGTTGTTATAATCATATTCGTGGTAGTAATAATCATGGTTGTGGTTGTTATAATCATAGTCATGGTTGTTATAATTATGGTCGTTTTTTTAAAATCATGGTCGTGGTTGTTATAATCATGGTCGTGGTTGTTATAATCATAGTTTTGGTTATGATCATAGTTGTGGTTTTTATAATCATAGTCGTGGTTGTTATAATCATGGTTGTGCTTGATATATTTATGGTCGTTCTTGTTATATATATGGTCGTGCTTGTTATAATCATAGTCGTGGTTTTTATAATCATGGTTGTGGTTGATATAATCAAAAATCATAGTCGTGATTGTTATAGTCATAGTCGTTATTGTTATAATCATGGTCGTGGTTGTTATAATCCTGGTCGTGGTTGTTATAATCATGGTCGTGGTTGTTATCATCATGGTCGTGGTTGTTATAATCATGGTCGTGCTTGTTATAATGATGGTCGTGGTTGTTAAAATCATGGTCGTGTTTGTTATAATCATAGTCGTGGTTATATTCATAGTTGTGGTGGTTAAAATCATAGTCGTGGTTGTTATAATCATGGTCGTGAGTGTTATAATCATGGTCGTGGTAGTTATACACATGGTTATGGTTGTTATAGTCATGGTCGTGGTTATTATAATCATAGTCGTGGTTATGATCATAGTTGTGGTTGTTCTAATCATAGTCATGGTTATTATAATCATGGTCGTGAGTGTTATAATCATGGTCGTGGTTGTTAAAATCAAATTCGTGGTTGTTATAATCATGGTCGTAGTTGTTATAATCATAGTCGTGGTTATGATCATAGTCGTGGTTGTTATAATCATAATCAAGGTTGTTATAATCATGGTCGTGGTTGTTATAATCATTGTCGTGGTTGTTATAATCATGGTCGTGGTTTTTATACCCATAATCGTGGTTATGATCATAGTCGTAGTTGTTAAAATCATTGTCGTGGTTGTTATAATTATTCTCGTGGTTGATATAATCATAGTCGAGGTTGTTATAATCATGGTCGTGGTTGCTGTAATCATATTCGTAGCTGTTATAATCATTGTCGTGATTGTTATAATCATGGTCGTGGTTGTTATAATCATGGTCGTGGTTGTTATAATCATGATCGTGGTTGTTATAATCATAGTCGTGGTTGTTATAATCATGGTCGTGGTTGTTATAATCATAGTCGTGGTTGTTATTATAATAGTCGAGGTTGTTATATTCATGGTCGTGCTTGTTATATTTATGGTCGTCCTTGATATAATCATAGTCGTGGTTTTTATAATCATGGTTGTGATTGTAATAATAATGGTCGTGGTTGTTATTATCATGGTCGTGCTTGCTATAATCATAGTCGTGGTTGTTATAATCATGGTCGTGGTTGTTATAATCATAGTCGTGGTTATGATCTTAGTCGTGGTTGTTATAATCATAGTCGTGGTTGTTATAATCATGGTCGTGAGTTATAATCATGGTCGTGGTAGTTATAATCATATTAGTGTTTGTTATAATCATGGTCATGGTTGTTATAATCATGGTCGTGGTTGTTATAATCATGGTCGTGGTAGTTATACACATGGTCGTGGTTGTTATAATCATTTTCGTGGTTATGATCATAGTCGTGGTTGTTCTAATCATAGTCAAGGTTGTTATAATCATGGTCGTGAGTGTTATAATCATGGTCGTGGTTGTTATAATCATGGTTGTGGCTGTTATAATCATGGTCGTGTTTGTTATAATCATAGTCGTGGTTGTTATACTCATGGTCGTGGTTGTTATAATCATAGTCGTGGTTATGATCATAGTCGTGGTTGTTATAATCATAATCAAGGTTGTTATAGTCATGGTCGTGGTTGCTATAATCATGGTCGTGGTTTTTATACCCATTATCGTGGTTATGATCATAGTCGTAGTTGTTAAAATCATAGTCGTGGTTGTTATAATTATTCTCGTGGTTGATATAATCATAGTCGAGGTTGTTATAATCATGGTCGTGGTTGTTATAATAATTGTCGTGGTTATGATCATTGTCGTGGTTGTTATAATCATAGTCTTGGTTGTTATAATCATGGTGGTTGTTGTTATAATCATTGTAGTGGTTGTTATAATCAAGGTCGTGGTTGTTATAATCATTGTCGTTGTTGTTATAATCAAGGTTGTGGTTGTTTTAATCATGGTCGTGGTTGTTATAACCATTGTCGTGGTTATGATCAAAGACGTGGTTGTTTTAATCATAGTCGTGGTTGTTATAATCATGTTCATGGTTGATATAATCATAGTCGTGGTTGTTATAATCATGGTCGTTGTTATTATAATCATGGTCGTTGTTCTTATAATCATGATTGTGGTTGTCATTATCATAGTCCTGGTTGTTATAATCATGGTCCTGGTTGTTATAATCATGGTCCTGGTTGTTAAAATAATAGTCGTGGTTGTTATAATAATAGTCGTAGTTGTTATATTCATGGTCGGGCTTGTTATATTTATAGTCGTGCTTGTTATAATCATAGTCGTGGTTGTTATAATCATGGTTGTCTTTGATATAATCATAGTCGTGGTTGTTTTAATCATGGTCATTTTTTAAAATCATGGTCGTGGTTGTTATAATCATGGTCCTGGTTGTTATAAAAAACGACCGTGATTATAACAACCATGACTATGATTATAACAACCACAACCATGATTATAGCAACCACGAATATTCGTGGTTGTTATATTCATGGTTCTGGTTGTTATAATCATGGTCATGGTTGTTATAATCATGGTCGTTTTTTTAAAATCATGGTCGTAGTTGTTATAATCATGGTCGTGGTTGTTATAATCATAGTTTTGGTTATGATCTTCATTGTGATTTTTATAATCATAGTCGTGGTTGTTATAATCATGGTTGTGCTTGTTATATTTATGGTCGTTCTTGTTATATACTGTATATGGTCGTGCTTGTTATAATCATAGTCGTGGTTGTTATAATCATGGTTGTGGTTGATATAATCATAGTCGTGGTTGTTATAGTCATAGTCGTTGTTGTTATAATCATGGTCGTGGTTGTTATAATCATGGTCGTGGTTGTTATAATCATGGTTGTGGTCGTTATAATCATGGTCGTGGTTGATATAATCATGGTTGTGGTTGTTATAACCATAGTCGTGGTTATGATCATAGTCGTGTTTGTTATAATCATAGTCGTGGTTGTTATAATCATGGTCGTTTTTTTAAAATCATGGTCGTGGTTGTTATAATCATGGTCGTGGTTGTTATAACCATAGTCGTGGTTATGATCATAGTCGTGTTTGTTATAATCATGGTCGTGGTTGTTATAACCATAGTCGTGGTTATGATCATAGACGAGTTTGTTATAATCATAGTCATGGTTGTTATAATCATGTTCATGGTTGATATAATCATAGTCGTGTTGTTATAATCATGGTCATTGTTATTATAATCATGGTTGTTGTTCTTATAATCATTGTTGTAGTTGTCATAATCATAGTCCTGGTTGTTGTAATCATGGTCGTGGTTGATATAATCATGGTCCTGGATGTTATAATAATAGTCGTGGTTGTTATAATAATAGTCGTAGTTGTTATATTCATGGTCGGGCTTGTTATATTTATGGTCGTGCTTGTTATAATCATAGTCGTGGTTGTTATAATCATGATTGTCTTTGATATAATCGAAGTCGTTGTTGTTATAATCATGGTCGTTTTTTATAATCACGGTCGAGATTATAATAATCATGGTCCTGGTTGTTATAATCATATTCGTGGTTGTTATAATCATAGTTGTGGTTGTTATAATCATAGTCATGGTTGTTATATTCATGGTCGTTTTTTTAAAATCATGGTCGCGGTTGTTATAATCATGGTCGTGGTTGTTATAATCATAGTTTTGGTTATGATCATAGTTGTGGTTTTTATAATCATAGTCGTGGTTGTTATAATCATGGTTGTGCTTGTTATATTTTTGGTCGTTCTTGTTATATATATGGTCGTGTTTGTTATAATCATAGTCGTGGTTTTTATAATCATGGTTGTGGTTGATATAATCAATACTCATAGTCGTGGTTGTTATAGTCATAGTCGTTGTTGTTATAATCATGGTCGTGGTTTTTATAATGATGGTCGTGGTTGTTATAATCATGGTTGTGTTCGTTATAATCATGGTCGTGGTTGATATAATCATGGTTGTGGTTGTTATAATCATAGTCGTGGGTGTTATAATCATGCTCGTGGTTGTTATATTCATGGTCGTGGTTGTTATAATTATAGTCATGGTTATGATCATAGTCGTGGTTGTTATAATCATAGTCGTGGTTGCTATATTCATGGTTGTGGTTGATATAATCATAGTCGTGGTTGTTATAATCATGGTCGTTGTTGTTATAATCATGGTCGTTGTTGTTAAAATCATGGGCGTGGTTGTTATAGTCTAGGTCGTGGTTGTTATAATCATGGTCGTGGTTGTTATAATCATAGTCATGGTTATGATCATAGTCGTGGTTGTTATAATCATAGTCATGGTTATGTTCATAGTCGTGGCTGTTATAATCATTGTCATGGTTATGTTCATAGTCGTGGTTGTTATAATCATAGTTGTGGTTGTTATAATCATGGTCGTGGTTGTTATAACCATGGTCGTGGTTGTTATAATCATGGTCGTGGTTGTTATAATCATAGTCGTTGTTGTTATAATCATGGTCATGCTTGTTATAATGATGGTCGTGGTCGTTATAATCATAGTCATGGTTATGATCATAGTCGTGGTTGTTATAATCATTGTCATGGTTATGTTCATAGTCGTGGTTGTTATAATCATAGTTGTGGTTGTTATAATCATGGTCGTGGTTGTTATAATCATGGTCGTGGTTGTTATCATCATGGTCGTGGTTGTTATAATCATGGTCGTGCTTGTTATAATGATGGTCGTGGTTGTTAAAATCATGGTCGTGGTTGTTATAATCATAGTCGTGGTTATGATCATAGTCGTGGTGGTTAAAATCATAGTCGTGGTTGTTATAATCATGGTCGTGAGTGTTATAATCATGGTCGTGGTAGTTATACACATGGTCATGGTTGTTATAGTCATGGTCGTGGTTGTTATAATCATAGTCGTGGTTATGATCATAGTTGTGGTTGTTCTAATCATAGTCATGGTTGTTATAATCATGGTCGTGAGTGTTATAATCATGGTCGTGGTTGTTAAAATCATATTCGTGGTTGTTATAATCATGGTCGTGGTTGTTATAATCATGGTCTGGGTTGTTATAATAAATGTCGTGGTTGTTATAATAATAGTCGTAGTTGCTATATTCATGGTCGGGCTTGTTATATTTATGGTCGTGCTTGTTATAATCATAGTCGTGGTTGTTATAATCATGGTTGTCTTTGATATAATCATAGTCGTGGTTCTTATAATCATGGTCTTTTTTTATAATCATGGTCGTGGTTGCTATAATCATGGTCCTGGTTGTTATAATCATATTCGTGGTTGTTATAATCATGGTTGTAGTTCTTATAATCATAGTCATGGTTGTTATAATCATGGTCGTTTTTTTAAAATCATGGTCGTGGTTGTTATAATCATAGTTTTGGTTATGATCATAGTTGTGGTTTTTATAATCATAGTCGTGGTTGTTATAATCATGTTTGTGCTTGTTATAATTATGGTCGTTCTTGTTATATATATGGTCGTGCTTGTTATAATCATAGTCGTGGTTGTTATAATCATGGATGTAATCATATTCGTTGTTGTTATAATCATTGTTGTGGTTGTTATAATCATAGTCATGGTTGTTATAATCATGGTCGTTTTTTTAAAATCATGGTTGTGGTTGTTATGATCATAGTCGTGGTTGTTATAATCATAGTTTTGGTTATGATCATAGTTGTGGTTGTTATAATCATAGTCGTGGTTGTTATAATCATGGTTGTGCTTGTTATATTTATGGTCGTTCTTGTTATATATATGGTCGTGCTTGTTATAATCATAGTCGTGATTGTTATAATCATGGTTGTGGTTGATATAATCATTGTCGTGGTTGTTATAATCATAATCGTTGTTGTTATAATCATGGTCGTGGTTGCTATAATCATGGTCGTGGTTGTTATAATCATGGTTGTGGTCGTTATAATCATGGTCGTGGTTGATATAATCATGGTTGTGGTTGTTATTATCATAGTCGTGGGTGTTATAATCATATGCGTGGTTGTTATAATCATGGTCGTGGTTGTTATAATCATAGTCATGGTTATGATCATAGTCGTGAGTGTTATAATCATGGTCGTGGTTGTTATCATCATGGTCGTGGTTGTTATAATCATGGTAGTGCTTGTTATAATGATGGTCGTGGTTGTTATAATCATGGTCGTGGTTGTTATAATCATAGTCGTTGTTATGATCATAGTCGTGGTGGTTAAAATCATTGTCGTGATTGTTATAATCATGGTCGTGGTTGTTATAATCATAGTCGTTGTTGTTATAATCATGGTCGTGGTTGCTATAATCATGGTCGTGGTTGTTATAATCATGGTTGTGGTAGTTATAATCATGGTCGTGGTTGATATATTTATGGTTATGGTTGTTATTATCATAGTCGTTGTTATGATCATAGTCGTGGTTGTTATAATCATGGTTGTTGTTGATATAATCATAGTCGTGGTTGTTATAATCATAGTCGTTGTTGTTATAATCATGGTCGTGGTTGCTATAATCATGGTCGTGGTTGTTATAATCATGGTTGTGGTCGTTATAATCATGGTCGTGGTTGATATAATCATGGTTGTGGTTGTTATTATCATAGTCGTGGTTGTTATAATCATGGTCGTGGTTGTTATAATCATAGTCATGGTTATGATCATAGTCGTGGTTGTTATAATCATAGTCGTGGTTGTTATAATCATGGTCGTTGTTGTTATAATCATGGTCGTTGTTGTTAAAATCATGGTCGTGGTTGTTGTAGTCATGGTCTTTGTTGTTATAATCATGGACGTGGTTGTTATAATCATAGTCATGGTTATGATCATAGTCGTGGTTGTTATAATCATAGTCATGGTTATGTTCATAGTCGTGGTTGGTAATAATCATAGTTGTGGTTGTTATAATCATGGTCGTGGTTGTTATCATCATGGTCGTGGTTGTTATAATCATGGTCGTGCTTGTTATAATGATGGTCGTGGTTGTTATAATCATGGTCGTGGTTGTTATAATCATAGTCGTTGTTATGATCATAGTCGTGGAGGTTAAAATCATTGTCGTGGTTGTTATAATCATGGTCGTCAGAGTTTCAATCATGGTCATGGTCGTTATAATCATATTAGTGGTTGTAATAATCATGGTCGTGCTTGTTATGATCAGGGTCGTGGTTGTTATAATCATGGTCGTGATTGTTATATTCATGGTCCTGGTTGTTTTAATCATATTTGTGGATATGACCATAGTCGTGGTTGTTATAATCATAGTCGTGGTTGTTATAATCATGGTTGTTGTTGTTATAATCATAGGAGTGGTTGTTATAATCATGGTCATGGTATTTATAATCATGGTCGTGGTTGTTATAATCATAGTCGTGGTTGGTATAATATGGTCGTGAGTGTTATAATCATGGTCGTGGTTGTTATAATCATGGTCGTGAGTGTTATAATCATGGTCATGGTCGTTATAATCACATTAGTGGTTGTTATAATCATGGTCGTGCTTGTTATGATCAGGGTCGTGGTTGTTATAATCATATTCGTGATTGTTATATTCATGGTCCTGGTTGTTTTAATCATATTAGTGGATATGACCATAGTCGTGGTTGTTATAATCATAGTCGTGGTTGGTATAATCATGGTCGTGAGTGCTATAATCATGGTCTTGGTTGTTATAATTATATCCGTGGTTGTTATAATCATATCCGTGGTTGTTATAATCATAGTCGTGGATGTTATAATCATGGTCGTGAGTGATATAATCATGGTCGTGGTTGCTATAATCATATTCGTGGTTGTTATAATCATTGTCGTGATTGTTATAATCATGGTCGTGGTTGTTATAATCATGGTCGTGGTTGTTATAATCATGGTCGTGGTTGTTATAATCATAGTCGTGGTTGTTATAATCATGGTCGTGGTTGTTATAATCATAGTTGTGGTTGTTATAATAATAGTCGAGGTTGTTATATTCATGGTCGTGATTGTTATATTTATGGTCGTCCTTGTTATAATCATAGTCGTGGTTTTTATAATCATGGTTGTGATTGGTATAATCATGGTCGTGGTTGTTATAATCATCGTCGTGCTTGCTATAATCATAGTCGTGGTTGTTATAATCATGGTCGTTGTTGTTATAATCATAGTCGTGGTTATGATCTTAGTCGTGGTTGTTATAATTATAGTCGTGGTTGTTATAATCATGGTCGTGAGTTATAATCATGGTCGTGGTAGTTATAATCATATTAGTGTTTGTTATAATCATGGTCATGGTTGTTATAATCATGGTCGTGGTAGTTATACTCATGGTCGTGGTTGTTATAATCATGGTCGTGGTTGTTATAATCATAGTCGTGGTTGTTATAATCATGGTTGTTGTTGTTATAATCATAGGCGTGGTTGTTATAAACATGGTCATGGTAGTTATAATCATGGTCGTGGTTGTTATAATCATAGTTGTGGTTGGTATAATCATGGTCGTGAGTGTTATAATCATGGTCGTGGTTGTTATAATCATGGTCGTGAGTGTTATAATCATGGTCGTTAAAATCACATTAGTGGTTGTTATAATCATGTTTGTGCTTGTTATGATCAGGGTCGTGGTTGTTATAATCATATTCGTGATTGTTATATTCATGGTCCTGGTTGTTTTAATCATATTCGTGGATATGACCATAGTCGTGGTTGTTATAATCATAGTCGTGGTTGGTATAATCATGGTCGTGAGTGCTATAATCATGGTCTTGGTTGTTATAATTATATCCGTGGTTGTTATAATCATAGTCGTGGATGTTATAATCATGGTCGTGAGTGACATAATCATGGTCGTGGTTGCTATAATCATATTCGTGGTTGTTATAATCATTATCGTGATTGTTATAATCATGGTCGTGGTTGTTATAATCATGGTCGTGGTTGTTATAATCATGGTCGTGGTTGTTAAAATCATAGTCGTGGTTGTTATAATCATGGTCGTGGTTGTTATAATCATAGTTGTGGTTGTTATAATAATAGTCGAGGTTGTTATATTCATGGTCGTGATTGTTATATTTATGGTCGTCCTTGTTATAATCATAGTCGTGGTTTTTATAATCATGGTTGTGATTGGTATAGTCATGGTCGTGGTTGTTATAATCATCGTCGTGCTTGCTATAATCATAGTCGTGGTTGTTATAATCATGGTCGTTGTTGTTATAATCATAGTCGTGGTTATGATCTTAGTCGTGGTTGTTATAATTATAGTCGTGGTTGTTATAATCATGGTCGTGAGTAATAATCATGGTCGTGGTAGTTATAATCATATTAGTGTTTGTTATAATCATGGTCATGGTTGTTATAATCATGGTCGTGGTAGTTATACTCATGGTCGTGGTTGTTATAATCATGGTCGTGGTTGTTATAATCATAGTCGTGGTTGTTATAATCATGGTCGTTGTTGTTATAATCATAGTCGTGGTTATGATCTTAGTCGTGGTTGTTATAATCATGGTTGTGGTTGTTATAATCATAGTCGTGGTTATGATCATAGTCGTGGTTGTTCTAATCATAGTCAAGGTTGTTATAATCATGGTCGTGAGTGTTATAATCATGGTCGTTGTTGTTATAATCATTGTTGTGGCTGTTATAATCATGGTCGTGTTTGTTATAATCATAGTCGTGGTTGTTATACTCATGGTCGTGGTTGTTATAATCATAGTCGTGGTTGTTATAATCATAATCAAGGTTGTTATAATCATGGTCGTGGTTGTTAAAATCATGGTCGTGGTTTTTATAACCATAATCGTGGTTATGATCATAGTCGTAGTTGTTAAAATCATAGTCGTGGTTGTTATAATTATTCTCGTGGTTGATATAATCATAGTCGAGATTGTTATAATCACGGTCGTGGTTGTTATAATCATTGTCGTGGTTATGATCATTGTCGTGGTTGTTATAATCATAGTCGTGGTTGTTATAATCATGGTGGTTGTTGTTATAATCATGGTCGTGGTTGTTATAATCAAGGTCGTGGTTGTTATAATCATGGTCGTTGTTGTTATAATCATGGTTGTGTTTGTTTAAATCATGGTCGTGGTTGTTATAACCATAGTCGTGGTTATGATCAAAGACGTGGTTGTTTTAATCATAGTCATGTTTGTTATAATCATGTTCATGGTTGATATAATCATAGTCGTGGTTGTTATAATCATGGTCGTTGTTATTATAATCAAGGTCATTTTTTATAATCATGGTCGTGGTTGTTATAATCATGGTCCTGGTTGTTATAAAAAACGACCGTGATTATAACAACCATGACTATGATTATAACAACCACAACCATGATTAAAACAACCACGAATATTCATGGTTGTTATAATCATGGTTGTGGTTGTTATAATCATAATCATGGTTGTTATAATCATGGTCGTTTTTTTAAAATCATGGTCGTGGTTGTTATAATCATGGTCGTGGTTGTTATAATCATAGTTTTGGTTATGATCATAGTTGTGGTTTTTATAATCACAGTCGTGGTTGTTATAATCATGGTTGTGCTTGTTATATTTATGGTCGTTCTTGTTATATATATGGTCGTGCAGGTTATAATCATAGTTGTGGTTGTTATAATGATTGTTGTGGTTGTTATAATCATAGACATGGTTGTTATAATCATGGTCGTTTTTTTAAAATCATGGTCGTGGTTGTTATAATCATGGTCGTGGTTGTTATAATCATAGTTTTGGTTATGATCATAGTTGTGGTTTTTATAATCATAGTCGTGGTTGTTATAATCATGGTTGTGCTTGTTATAATTATGGTCGATCTTGTTATATATGTGTTCGTGCTTGTTATAATCATATTCGTGGTTGTTATAATCATGGATGTAATCATATTCGTGGTTGTTATAATCATTGTTGTGGTTGTTATAGTCATAGTCATGGTTGTTATAATCATGGTCGTTTTTTTAAAATCATGGTCGTGGCTGTTATAATCATGGTCGTGGTTGTTATAATCATAGTTTTGGTTATGATCATAGTTGTGGATTTTATAATCATAGTCGTGGTTGTTATAATCATGGTTGTGCTTGTTATATTTATGGTCGTTCTTGTTATATATATGGTCGTGCTTGTTATAATCATAGTCGTGGTTGTTATAATCATGGTTGTGGTTGATATAATCATAGTCGTGGTTGTTATAGTCATATTCGTTGTTGTTATAATCATGGTCGTGGTTGTTATAATCATGGTCGTGGTTGTTATAATCATGGTTGTGGTCGTTATAATCATGGTCGTGGTTGATATAATCATGGTTGTGGTTGTTATAATCATAGTCGTGGGTGTTATAATCATGCTCGCGGTTGTTATAATCATGGTCGTGGTTGTTAAAATCATTGTCGTGGTTATGATCATTGTCATGTTTGTTATAATCATAGTCGTGGTTGTTATAATCATGGTGGTTGTTGTTATAATCATGGTCGTGGTTGTTATAACCTTAGTCGTGGTTATGATCATAGAAGTATATGATATTATCATGGTCGTGGTTGTTATAACCATAGTCGTGGTTATGATCATAGACGTGGTTGTTATAATCATAGTCATGGTTGTTATAATCATGTTCATGGTTGATATAATCATAGTCGTGGTTGTTATAATCATGGTCATTATTATTATAATCATGGTTGTTGTTCTTATAATCATGGTTGTGGTTGTCACAATCATAGTCCTGGTTGTTAAAATCATGGTCGTGGTTGTTATAATCATGGTCCTGGTTGTTATAATAATAGTCGTGGTTGTTATAATAATAGTCGTAGTTGTTATATTCATGGTCGGGCGTGTTATATTTATGGTCGTGCTTGTTATAATCAAAGTCATGGTTGTTATAATCATGGTTGTCTTTGATATAATCATAGTCGTGGTTGTTATAATCATGGTCGTTTTTTATAATCATGGTCGTTGTTGTTATAATCATGGTCCTGGTTGTTATAATCATATTCGTGGTTGTTATAATCATGGTTGTGGTTGTTATAATCATAGTTTTGGTTATGATCATAGTTGTGGTTTTTATAATCATAGTCGTGGTTGTTATAATCATGGTTGTGCTTGTTATATTTATGGTCGTTCTTGTTATATATATGTTCGTGCTTGTTATAATCATAGAAGTGGTTTTTATAATCATGGTTGTGGCTGATATAATCATAGTCGTGGTTGTTATTGTCATAGTAGTTGTTGTTATAATCATGGTCGTGGTTGTTATAATGATGGTCGTGGTTGTTATAATCATGGTTGTGGTCGTTATAATCATGGTCGTGGTTGATATAATCATGGTTGTGGTTGCTATAATCATAATCGTGGGTGTTATAATCATGGTCGTGGTTGTTATAATCATGGTCGTGGTTGTTATAATCATGGTTGTGGTCGTTATAATCATGGTCGTGGTTGTTATAATCATAATCGTGGGTGTTATAATCATGGTCGTGGTTGTTATAACCATAGTCGTGGTTATGATCAAAGACGTGGTTGTTTTAATCATAGTCATGGTTGTTATAATCATGTTCATGGTTGATATAATCATAGTCGTGGTTGTTATAATCATGGTCGTTGTTATTATAATCAAGGTCATTTTTTATAATCATGGTCGTGGTTGTTATAATCATGGTCCTGGTTGTTATAAAAAACGACCGTGATTATAACAACCATGACTATGATTATAACAACCACAACCATGATTATAACAACCACGAATATTCATGGTTGTTATAATCATGGTTGTGGTTGTTATAATCATAATCATGGTTGTTATAATCATGGTCGTTTTTTTAAAATCATGGTCGTGGTTGTTATAATCATGGTCGTGGTTGTTATAATCATAGTTTTGGTTATGATCATAGTTGTGGTTTTTATAATCACAGTCGTGGTTGTTATAATCATGGTTGTGCTTGTTATATTTATGGTCGTTCTTGTTATATATATGGTCGTGCAGGTTATAATCATAGTTGTGGTTGTTATAATGATTGTTGTGGTTGTTATAATCATAGACATGGTTGTTATAATCATGGTCGTTTTTTTAAAATCATGGTCGTGGTTGTTATAATCATGGTCGTGGTTGTTATAATCATAGTTTTGGTTATGATCATAGTTGTGGTTTTTATAATCATAGTCGTGGTTGTTATAATCATGGTTGTGCTTGTTATAATTATGGTCGATCTTGTTATATATGTGTTCGTGCTTGTTATAATCATATTCGTGGTTGTTATAATCATGGATGTAATCATATTCGTGGTTGTTATAATCATTGTTGTGGTTGTTATAGTCATAGTCATGGTTGTTATAATCATGGTCGTTTTTTTAAAATCATGGTCGTGGCTGTTATAATCATGGTCGTGGTTGTTATAATCATAGTTTTGGTTATGATCATAGTTGTGGATTTTATAATCATAGTCGTGGTTGTTATAATCATGGTTGTGCTTGTTATATTTATGGTCGTTCTTGTTATATATATGGTCGTGCTTGTTATAATCATAGTCGTGGTTGTTATAATCATGGTTGTGGTTGATATAATCATAGTCGTGGTTGTTATAGTCATATTCGTTGTTGTTATAATCATGGTCGTGGTTGTTATAATCATGGTCGTGGTTGTTATAATCATGGTTGTGGTCGTTATAATCATGGTCGTGGTTGATATAATCATGGTTGTGGTTGTTATAATCATAGTCGTGGGTGTTATAATCATGCTCGCGGTTGTTATAATCATGGTCGTGGTTGTTAAAATCATTGTCGTGGTTATGATCATTGTCATGTTTCTTATAATCATAGTCGTGGTTGTTATAATCATGGTGGTTGTTGTTATAATCATGGTCGTGGTTGTTATAACCATAGTCGTGGTTATGATCATAGAAGTATATGTTATTATCATGGTCGTGGTTGTTATAACCATAGTCGTGGTTATGATCATAGACGTGGTTGTTATAATCATAGTCATGGTTGTTATAATCATGTTCATGGTTGATATAATCATAGTCGTGGTTGTTATAATCATGGTCATTATTATTATAATCATGGTTGTTGTTCTTATAATCATGGTTGTGGTTGTCACAATCATAGTCCTGGTTGTTAAAATCATGGTCGTGGTTGTTATAATCATGGTCCTGGTTGTTATAATAATAGTCGTGGTTGTTATAATAATAGTCGTAGTTGTTATATTCATGGTCGGGCTTGTTATATTTATGGTCGTGCTTGTTATAATCAAAGTCATGGTTGTTATAATCATGGTTGTCTTTGATATAATCATAGTCGTGGTTGTTATAATCATGGTCGTTTTTTATAATCATGGTCGTTGTTGTAATAATCATGGTCCTGGTTGTTATAATCATATTTGTGGTTGTTATAATCATGGTTGTGGTTGTTATAATCATAGTTTTGGTTATGATCATAGTTGTGGTTTTTATAATCATAGTCGTGGTTGTTATAATCATGGTTGTGCTTGTTATATTTATGGTCGTTCTTGTTATATATATGTTCGTGCTTGTTATAATCATAGAAGTGGTTTTTATAATCATGGTTGTGGCTGATATAATCATAGTCGTGGTTGTTATTGTCATAGTAGTTGTTGTTATAATCATGGTCGTGGTTGTTATAATGATGGTCGTGGTTGTTATAATCATGGTTGTGGTCGTTATAATCATGGTCGTGGTTGATATAATCATGGTTGTGGTTGCTATAATCATAATCGTGGGTGTTATAATCATGCTCGTGGTTGTTATAATCATGGTCGTGGTTGTTATAATCATAGTCATGGTTATGATCATAGTCGTGGTTGCTATAATCATAGTCGTGGTTGCTATAATCATGGTTGTGGTTGATATACTCATAGTCGTGGTTGTTATAATCATGGTCGTTGTTGTTATAATCATGGTCGTTGTTGTTAAAATCATGGTCGTGGTTGTTATAGTCATGGTCGTGGTTGTTATAATCATGGTCGTGGTTGTTATAATCATAGTCATGGTTATGATCATAGTCGTGGCTGTTATAATCATAGTCATGGTTATGTTCATAGCCGTGGTTGTTATAATCATAGTCGTGGTTGTTATATCCATGGTCGTGGTTGTTATAATCATGGTCGTGGTTGTTATGATCATGGTCGTGGGTGTTATAATCATGGTCGTGCTTGTTATAATGATGGTCGTGGTTGTTATAATCATGGTCGTGGTTGTTATAATCATAGTCGTGGTTATGATCATGGTCGTGGGTGTTAAAATCATAGTCGTTGTTGTTATAATCATGGTCGTGAGTGTTATAATCATGGTCATGGTCGTTATAATCATATTAGTGGTTGTTATAATCATGGTCCTGCTTGTTTTGATCAGGGTCGTGGTTGTTATAGTCATGGTCGTGATTGTTATATTCATGGTCCTGGTTGTTTTAATCATATTCGTGGATATGAACATATTCGTGGTTGTTATTTATTATAGTCGCGGTTGGTATAATCATGGTCATGGTAGTTATAATCATGGTCGTGGTTGTTATAATTATAGTCGCGGTTGGTATAATCATGGTCGTGAGCGCTATAATCATGGTCTTGGTTGTTATAATCATATCCGTGGTTGTTATAATCATATTCGTGATTGTGATAATCATAGTCGTGGATGTTATAATCTTGATCGTGAGTGTTATAATCATGGTCGTGGTTGCTGTAATCATATTCGTGGTTGTTATAATCATTGATGTGGTTGTTATAATCATGGTCGTGGTTGTTATTTTCATGGTCGTGGTTGTTATAATTATATTCGTGGTTGTTATAATCATTACGTGGTTGTTAAAATAATGGTCGTGGTTGTTATAATCATGGTTGTGGCTGTTATAATCATGGTTGTGGTCGTTATAATCATGGTCGTGTTTGAAATAATCATGGTCGTTGTTGTTATAATCATAGTCGTGGTCGTTATAATGATATTAGTGGTTGTTATAATCATGGTTATGCTTGTTATGATCATGGTCGTGGTTGTTATAATCATGGTCGTAATTGTTATAATCATGGTCCTGGTTGTTATAATCATATTCGTGGATATGAACATATTCGTGGTTGTTATTTATTATAGTCGCGGTTGGTATAATCATGGTCATGGTAGTTATAATCATGGTCGTGGTTGTTATAATTATAGTCGCGGTTGGTATAATCATGGTCGTGAGCGCTATAATCATGGTCTTGGTTGTTATAATCATATCCGTGGTTGTTATAATCATATTCGTGATTGTGATAATCATAGTCGTGGATTGATCGTGAGTAATCATATTCGTGGTTGTTATAATCATGGTCGTGGTTGTTATTTTCATGGTCGTGGTTGTTATAATTATATTCGTGGTTGTTATAATCATTACGTGGTTGTTAAAATAATGGTCGTGGTTGTTATAATCATGGTTGTGGCTGTTATAATCATGGTTGTGGTCGTTATAATCATGGTCGTGTTTGAAATAATCATGGTCGTTGTTGTTATAATCATAGTCGTGGTCGTTATAATGATATTAGTGGTTGTTATAATCATGGTTATGCTTGTTATGATCATGGTCGTGGTTGTTATAATCATGGTCGTAATTGTTATAATCATGGTCCTGGTTGTTATAATCATATTCGTGGATATGATCATAGTCGTGGTTGTTATAATCATAGTCGTGGTTGTTATAATTATGGTTGTTGTTGTTATAATCATGGTCGTTGTTGTTATAATCATGGTCGTGGATGTTAACATCATAGTCTTGGTTGCTATAATCATGGTCGTGGTTGTTATAATCATGGTTGTGCTTGTTATATTTATGGTCGTGCTTGTTATATCTATGGTCGTGCTTGTTATAATCATAGTCGTGGTTGTTATAATCATGGTTGTGGTTGATATAATCATTGTCGTGGTTGTTATAATCATGATCCTATTGTTATAATCATGGTCGTGGTTGTTTTAATAAATGTCGTGGTTGTTATAATCATAGTGGTGGTTGTTTTAATCATGGTCGTGGTTGTTATATTAATGGTCGTGCTTGTTATATTTATGGTCGTGCTTGTTATAATCATAGTCGTGGTTGTTATGATCATGGTCGTTGTTGTTATAATCATGGTCGTGGTTGTTAAAATCATGGTCGTGATTGTTATAATCATGGTCCTGGTTGCTATAATCATATTCGTGGATATGATCATAGTCGTGGTTGTTATAATCATAGTCGTGGTTGTTATAATCATGGTCGTGGTTGTTATAATCATATTCGTGGTTGTTATAATCTTGGTTGTGGTTGTTATAATCATAGTCGTAGTTGTTATAATCATGGTCGTTGTACTTATAATCAGGGTCGTGGTTGTTATAATCATGGTCGTGGTTGTTATAATCATGGTCGTGGTTGTTATATTCATGGTTGTGGTTGTTATTATCATGGTCGCGGTTGTTATAGTCATTGTCGTGGTTTTTATAATCATAGTCGTGGATATAATCATAGTCGTGGTTGTTATAATCATAGTCGTGGTTGTTATAATCATAGTCGTGGTTGTTATAATCATTGTCGTGGTTGTTATAATCATAGTCGTGGTTGTTCTAATCAAAGTCGTAGTTATTATAATCATGGTCGTGAATGTAATAATCATGGTTGTGGTTGTTATAATCATATTGGTGGTTGTTATAATCATGTTCGTTGTTGTTATAATCATGGTCGTGGTTGTTATAATCATGGTCCTTTTTGCTATAATCATATTCGTGGATATGATCATAGTCGTGGTTCTTATGATCATAGTCGTGGTTGTTATAATTATGGTCGTGGTTGTTATAATCATATTCGTCGTTGTTATAATCATGGTTGTGGTTGTTATAATCATAGTCGTAGTTGTTATAATCATGGTCGTTGTTTTTATAATCATGGTCGTGGTTGTTATAATCATGGTCGTGGTTGTTATAATCATGTGGTTGTTATATTCATGGTTGTGGTTGTTATTATCATGGTCGCGGATGTTATAGTCATTGTCGTGGTTTTTATAATCATAGTCGTGGTTATAATCTTAGTCGTGGTTGTTATAATCATAGTCGTGGTTGTTATAATCATAGTCGTGGTTGTTATAATCATTGTCGTGGTTGTTATAATCATAGTCGTGGTTGTTATAATCATGGGTGTGGATGCTATAATCATAGTCGTGGTTGTTATAATCATGGTCGTTGTTTTTATAATCATGGTCGTGGTTGTTATACTCATGGTCGTGGTTGTTATAATCATGGTCGTGGTTGTTATATTCATGGGTGTGTTTATTAAAATCATGGTCGTGGTTGTTATAGTCATTGTCGTGGATTTTATAATCATAGTCGTGGTTAAAATCATAGTCGTGGTTGTTATAATCATAGTAGTGGTTGTTATAATCATGGTCGTGCTTGTTATAATCATGGTCGTGGTTGTTATACTCATGGTCGTGGTTGTTATAATCATGGTCGTTGTTGTTATAATCATAGTCGTTGTTATGATCATAGTCGTGGTTGTTCTAATCATAGTCGTAGTTATTATAATCATGGTCGTGAGTGGTATAATCATGGTCCTCGTTGTTATAATCATATTGGTGGTTGTTATAATCATGTTCGTTGTTGTTATAATCATGGTCGTGGTTGTTATAATCATGGTTGTGGTTGTTATAATCATAGTCCCGGCTGTTATAATCATGCTCGTGGTTGTTATAATCATGATAGTGGTTGTTATAATCATGGTCTTGGTAGTTATAATCATATTAGTGTTTGTTATAATCATGGTCTTCGTTGTTATAATCATGGTCGTGCTTGTTATAATCATGGTCGTGGTTGTTATACTCATGGTCGTGGTTGTTATAATCATGGTCGTTGTTGTTATAATCATAGTCGTTGTTATGATCATAGTCGTGGTTGTTCTAATCATAGTCATGGTTATGTTCATAGCCGTGGTTGTTATAATCATAGTCGTGGTTGTTATATCCATGGTCGTGGTTGTTATAATCATGGTCGTGGTTGTTATGATCATGGTCGTGGGTGTTATAATCATGGTCGTGCTTGTTATATTATGGTCGTGGTTGTTATAATCATGGTCGTGGTTGTTATAATCATAGTCGTGGTTATGATCATGGTCGTGGGTGTTAAAATCATAGTCGTTGTTGTTATAATCATGGTCGTGAGTGTTATAATCATGGTCATGGTCGTTATAATCATATTAGTGGTTGTTATAATCATGGTCTTGCTTGTTTTGATCAGGGTCGTGGTTGTTATAGTCATGGTCGTGATTGTTATATTCATGGTCCTGGTTGTTTTAATCATATTCGTGGATATGAACATATTCGTGGTTGTTATTTATCATAGTCGCGGTTGGTATAATCATGGTCATGGTAGTTATAATCATGGTCGTGGTTGTTATAATTATAGTCGCGGTTGGTATAATCATGGTCGTGAGCGCTATAATCATGGTCTTGGTTGTTATAATCATATCCGTGGTTGTTATAATCATATTCGTGATTGTGATAATCATAGTCGTGGATGTTATAATCTTGATCGTGAGTGTTATAATCATGGTCGTGGTTGCTGTAATCATATTCGTGGTTGTTATAATCATTGATGTGGTTGTTATAATCATGGTCGTGGTTGTTATTTTCATGGTCGTGGTTGTTATAATTATATTCGTGGTTGTTATAATCATTGTCGTGGTTGTTAAAATAATGGTCGTGGTTGTTATAATCATGTTGTGGCTGTTATAATCATGGTTGTGGTCGTTATAATCATGGTCGTGTTTGAAATAATCATGGTCGTTGTTGTTATAATCATAGTCGTGGTCGTTATAATGATATTAGTGGTTGTTATAATCATGGTTATGCTTGTTATGATCATGGTCGTGGTTGTTATAATCATGGTCGTAATTGTTATAATCATGGTCCTGGTTGTTATAATCATATTCGTGGATATGATCATAGTCGTGGTTGTTATAATCATAGTCGTGGTTGTTATAATCATGGTTGTTGTTGTTATAATCATGGTCGTTGTTGTTATAATCATGGTCGTGGATGTTAACATCATAGTCGTGGTTGCTATAATCATGGTCGTGGTTGTTATAATCATGGTTGTGCTTGTTATATTTATGGTCGTGCTTGTTATATCTATGGTCGTGCTTGTTATAATCATAGTCGTGGTTGTTATAATCATGGTTGTGGTTGATATAATCATTGTCGTGGTTGTTATAATCATGATCCTGGTTGTTATAATCATGGTCGTGGTTGTTTTAATAAATGTCGTGGTTGTTATAATCATAGTGGTGGTTGTTATAATCATGGTCGTGGTTGTTATATTCATGGTCGTGCTTGTTATATTTATGGTCGTGCTTGTTATAATCATAGTCGTGGTTGTTATGATCATGGTCGTTGTTGTTATAATCATGGTCGTGGTTGTTAAAATCATGGTCGTGATTGTTATAATCATGGTCCTGGTTGCTATAATCATATTCGTGGATATGATCATAGTCGTGGTTGTTATAATCATAGTCGTGGTTGTTATAATCATGGTCGTGGTTGTTATAATCATATTCGTGGTTGTTATAATCTTGGTTGTGGTTGTTATAATCATAGTCGTAGTTGTTATAATCATGGTCGTTGTTCTTATAATCAGGGTCGTGGTTGTTATAATCATGGTCGTGGTTGTTATAATCATGGTCGTGGTTGTTATATTCATGGTTGTGGTTGTTATTATCATGGTCGCGGTTGTTATAGTCATTGTCGTGGTTTTTATAATCATAGTCGTGGATATAATCATAGTCGTGGTTGTTATAATCATAGTCGTGGTTGTTATAATCATAGTCGTGGTTGTTATAATCATTGTCGTGGTTGTTATAATCATAGTCGTGGTTGTTATAATCATGGTTGTGGATGCTATAATCATAGTCGTGGTTGTTATAATCATGGTCGTTGTTTTTATAATCATGGCCGTGGTTGTTATATTCATGGGTGTGTTTATTATAATCATGGTCGTGGTTGTTATAGTCATTGTCGTGGATTTTATAATCATAGTCGTGGTTATAATCATAGTCGTGGTTGTTATAATCATAGTCGTGGTTGTTATAATCATGGTCGTGAGTTATAATCATGGTCTTGGTAGTTATAATCATATTAGTGTTTGTTATAATCATGGTCTTGGTTGTTATAATCATGGTCGTGCTTGTTATAATCATGGTCGTGGTTGTTATACTCATGGTCGTGGTTGTTATAATCATGGTCGTTGTTGTTATAATCATAGTCGTTGTTATGATCACAGTCGTGGTTGTTCTAATCAAAGTCGTAGTTATTATAATCATAGTCGTGAATGTTATAATCATGGTTGTGGTTGTTATAATCATATTGGTGGTTGTTATAATCATGTTCGTTGTTGTTATAATCATGGTCGTGGTTGTTATAATCATGGTCCTTTTTGCTATAATCATATTCGTGGATATGATCATAGTCGTGGTTCTTATGATCATAGTCGTGGTTGTTATAATTATGGTCGTGGTTGTTATAATCATATTCGTCGTTGTTATAATCATGGTTGTGGTTGTTATAATCATAGTCGTAGTTGTTATAATCATGGTCGTTGTTTTTATAATCACGGTCGTGGTTGTTATAATCATGGTCGTGGTTGTTATAATCATGGTCGTGGTTGTTATATTCATGGTTGTGGTTGTTATTATCATGGTCGCGGATGTTATAGTCATTGTCGTGGTTTTTATAATCATAGTCGTGGTTATAATCTTAGTCGTGGTTGTTATAATCATAGTCGTGGTTGTTATAATCATAGTCGTGGTTGTTATAATCATTGTCGTGGTTGTTATAATCATAGTCGTGGTTGTTATAATCATGGGTGTGGATGCTATAATCATAGTCGTGGTTGTTATAATCATGGTCGTTGTTTTTATAATCATGGTCGTGGTTGTTATACTCATGGTCGTGGTTGTTATAATCATGGTCGTGGTTGTTATATTCATGGGTGTGTTTATTAAAATCATGGTCGTGGTTGTTATAGTCATTGTCGTGGATTTTATAATCATAGTCGTGGTTAAAATCATAGTCGTGGTTGTTATAATCATAGTAGTGGTTGTTATAATCATGGTCGTGCTTGTTATAATCATGGTCGTGGTTGTTATACTCATGGTCGTGGTTGTTATAATCATGGTCGTTGTTGTTATAATCATAGTCGTTGTTATGATCATAGTCGTGGTTGTTCTAATCATAGTCGTAGTTATTATAATCATGGTCGTGAGTGGTATAATCATGGTCCTCGTTGTTATAATCATATTGGTGGTTGTTATAATCATGTTCGTTGTTGTTATAATCATGGTCGTGGTTGTTATAATCATGGTTGTGGTTGTTATAATCATATTGGTGGTTGTTATAATCATGTTCGTTGTTGTTATAATCATGGTCGTGGTTGTTATAATCATGGTTGTGGTTGTTATAATCATAGTCCCGGCTGTTATAATCATGCTCGTGGTTGTTATAATCATGGTCGTGCTTGTTATAATCATGGTCGTGGTTGTTATACTCATGGTCGTGGTTGTTATAATCATGGTCGTTGTTGTTATAATCATAGTCGTTGTTATGATCATAGTCGTGGTTGTTCTAATCATAGTCGTGGTTATTATATTCATGGTTGTGGTTTATATAATCATAATCGAGGTTGTTATAATCATGGTCGTTGTTATTATATTCATGGTTGTGGTTGTTATAATCATGGTCGTGGTTGTTATAGTCATTGTCGTGGTTTTTATAATCATAGTCGTGGCTATAATCATAGTCGTGGTTGTTATAATCATAGTCGTGGTTGTTATAATCATGGTCGTGGTTGTTATAATCATGGTCATTGTTGTTATAATCATAGTCGTTGTTATGATCATAGTCGTGGTTGTTCTAATCATATTCGTGGTTATTATATTCATGGTCGTGAGTGTTATAATCATGGTCGTGGTTGTTATAATCATATTGGTGGTTGTTATAATCATGTTCGTGGTTGTTATAATCATGGTCGTGGTTGTTATAATCATGGTCGTGAGTTATAATCATGGTCTTGGTAGTTATAATCATATTAGTAATTGTTATAATCATGGTCTTGGTTGTTATAATCATGGTCGTGCTTGTTATAATCATGGTCGAGGTTGTTATACTCATGGTCGTGGTTGTTATAATCATGGTCGTTGTTGTTATAATCATAGTCGTTGTTGTGATCATTGTCGTGGTTGTTCTAATCATAGTCGTGGTTATTATAATCATGGTCGTGAGTGTTATAATCATGGTCGTGGTTGTTATAATCATATTGGTGGTTGTTATAATCATGTTCGTAGTTGTTATAATCATGGTCATGGTGGTTGTTATAATCATGGTTGTGGTTGTTATAATCATGTTGGCTTGTTATAATCATGTTCGAGGTTGATATAACCATAGTCGTGGTTATGATCATAGTCGTGGTTGTTATAATGATGGTCGTGGTTGTTATAATCATGTTCGAGGTTGATATAATCACAGTCGTGGTTGTTATAATCATGGTCGTTGTTATTATAATCATGGTCGTGGTTGTTATAATCATGGTCCTGGTTGTTATAATCATAATCGTGTTTGTTATAATGATGGTTCTGGTTGTTATAATCATAGTCGTGGTTATGATCATAGTCGTGGTGGTTATAATCATGGTTGTCTTTGCTATAATCATCGTCGTGGTTGTTATTTTCATGGTCGTTTTTTATAATCATGGTCGTGATTGTTATAATCATGGTCGTGGTTGTTATAATCATATTCGTGGTTGTTATAATCATGGTCGTGGTTGTTATAATCATTGTCGTGGTTATGATCATTGTCGTGGTGGTTAAAATCATAGTCGTGGTTGTTATAATCATGGTCGTGAGTGTTATAATCATGGTCGTGCTTGTTATGATCAGGGTCGTGGTTGTTAAAATCATGGTCCTGGTTGTTATAATAATATTCGTGGTTGTTATATTCATGGTCATGCTTGATTTATTTATGGTCGTGCTTATTATACTCATGGTCGTGGTTGTTATAATCATGGTCGTGGTTGTTATAATCATAGTCGTGGTTATGATCATAGTCGTTGTTGTTATAATCATAGTCGTGGTTGTTATACTCATGGTCGTGGTTGTTATAATCATGGTCCTGGTTGTTATAATCATAGTCGTGATTATGATCATAGTCGTGGTTGTTATAATCATAGTCAAGGTTGTTATACTCATGGTCGTGGTTGTTATAATCATTGTCGTGGTTGTTATAATCATGGTCGTTGTTGTTATAACCATAGTCGTGGTTATGATCATAGTCGTGGTTGTTATAATCATAGTTGTGGTTGTTATAATCATATTTGTGGTTGTTATGATCATGGTTGTGGTTGTTATAATTATAGTCGTGGTCGTTATAATCATGGTCATGGTTGTTATAATCATGGTCGTGGTTGTTATGATCATTGTCGTGGTTGTTATAATCATGGTCGTGGTTGTTATAATCATAGTCGTGGTTGTTATAATCATGGTCGTGGTTGTTATAATCATATTCGTGGTTGTTATAATCATAGTCGTGGTTGTTATATTCATGGTCGTGCTTCTTATATTTATGGTCGTCCTTGTTATAATCATAGTCGTGGTTATGATCATAGTCGTGGTTGTTATAATCATAGTTGCGGTTGTTATAATCATGGTCGTCAGTTATAATCATGGTCGTGGTAGTAATAATCATATTAGTGTTTGTTATAATCAAGGTCATGGTTGTTATAATCATGGTCGTGTTTGTTATAATCATGGTCGTGTTTGTTATACTCATAGTCGTGGTTGTTATAATCATTGTCGTGGTTGTTATAATCATAGTCGTGGTTGTTATAATCATGGTCGAGGTTGTTATAGTCATGGTCGTGGTTGTTATACACATGGTCGTGATTCTTATAATGAGGGGCGTGGTTGTTATAATCATAGTCGTGGTTATGGTCATATTCGTGGATATGATCATAGTCGTGGTTGTTATAATCATAGTCGTGGTTGTTATAATCATGGTCGTGAGTTATAATCGTGGTCGTGGTTATGTTCATAGACGTGGATATGATCATAGTCGTGGTTGTTATAATCATAATCGTGGATGTTATAATCATGGTCGTTGTTATTATATTCATGGTCGTGCTTGTTATATTTATGGTCGTGCTTGTTATAATCATAGTCGTGGTTGTTATAATCATGGTTGTGGTTTATATAATCATAGTCGTGGTTGTTAGAATAATGGTCGTTGTTTTAATAATCATGGTCGTGGAGGTTATAATCATGGTCGTGGTTGTTATAATCATGGTAGTGGTTGTTATAATCATGGTTGTGGTTGTTATAATCATAGTCGTGGTTGTTATAGTCATGGTCTTGGTTTATATAATCATAGTCGTGGTTATAATCATAGTCGTGGTTGTTATAATTATAGTCGTGGTTGTTATAATCATGGTCGTGGTTGTTAAAATCATATTCGTGGTTGTTATAATCATAGTCGTGGTTATGGTCATAGTCCTGGTTGTTATAATCACAGTCATAGTTGTTATAATCATGGTTGTGGTTGATATTCTCATAATCGAGGTTGTTATAATCATGGTCATTGTTGTTATATTCATGGTCGTGCTTGTTATATTTATGGTCGTGCTTGTTATAATCTTAGTCGTGGTTGTTATAATCATGGTTGTGGTTTATATAATCATAATCGAGGTTGTTATAATCATGGTCGTTGTTGTTATAATCATGGTCGTGGTTGTTTTAATCATCGTCGTGGTTATGATCATAGTCGTGGTTGTTATAATCATAGTCGTGGTTGCTATAATCATGGTTGTGGTTGATATACTCATAGTCGTGGTTGTTATAATCATGGTCGTTGTTGTTATAATCATGGTCGTTGTTGTTAAAATCATGGTCGTGGTTGTTATAGTCATGGTCGTGGTTGTTATAATCATGGTCGTGGTTGTTATAATCATAGTCATGGTTATGATTATAGTCGTGGCTGTTATAATCATAGTCATGGTTATGTTCATAGCCGTGGTTGTTATATTCATAGTCGTGGTTGTTATATCCATGGTCGTGGTTGTTATAATCATGGTCGTGGTTGTTATGATCATGGTCGTGGGTGTTATAATCATGGTCGTGCTTGTTATAATGATGGTCGTGGTTGTTATAATCATGGTCGTGGTTGTTATACTCATAGTCGTGGTTATGATCATGGTCGTGGGTGTTAAAATCATAGTCGTTGTTGTTATAATCATGGTCGTGAGTGTTATAATCATGGTCATGGTCGTTATAATCATATTAGTGGTTGTTATAATCATGGTCTTGCTTGTTTTGATCAGGGTCGTGGTTGTTATAGTCATGGTCGTGATTGTTATATTCATGGTCCTGGTTGTTTTAATCATATTCGTGGATATGAACATATTCGTGGTTGTTATTTATCATAGTCGCGGTTGGTATAATCATGGTCATGGTAGTTATAATCATGGTCGTGGTTGTTATAATTATAGTCGCGGTTGGTAAAATCAAGGTCGTGAGCGCTATAATCATGGTCTTGGTTGTTATAATCATATCCGTGGTTGTTATAATCATATTCGTGATTGTGATAATCATAGTCGTGGATGTTATAATCTTGATCGTGAGTGTTATAATCATGGTCGTGGTTGCTGTAATCATATTCGTGGTTGTTATAATCATTGATGTGGTTGTTATAATCATGGTTGTGGTCGTTATAATCATGGTCGTGTTTGAAATAATCATGGTCGTTGTTGTTATAATCATAGTCGTGGTCGTTATAATGATATTAGTGGTTGTTATAATCATGGTTATGCTTGTTATGATCATGGTCGTGGTTGTTATAATCATGGTCGTAATTGTTATAATCATGGTCCTGGTTGTTATAATCATATTCGTGGATATGATCATAGTCGTGGTTGTTATAATCATAGTCGTGGTTGTTATAATCATGGTTGTTGTTGTCATAATCATGGTCGTTGTTGTTATAATCATGGTCGTGGATGTTAACATCATAGTCGTGGTTGCTATAATCATGGTCGTGGTTGTTATAATCATGGTTGTGCTTGTTATATTTATGGTCGTGCTTGTTATATCTATGGTCGTGCTTGTTATAATCATAGTCGTGGTTGTTATAATCATGGTTGTGGTTGATATAATCATTGTCGTGGTTGTTATAATCATGATCCTGGTTGTTATAATCATGGTCGTGGTTGTTTTAATAAATGTCGTGGTTGTTATAATCATAGTGGTGGTTGTTATAATCATGGTCGTGGTTGTTATATTCATGGTCGTGCTTGTTATATTTATGGTCGTGCTTGTTATAATCATAGTCGTGGTTGTTATGATCATGGTCGTTGTTGTTATAATCATGGTCGTGGTTGTTAAAATCATGGTCGTGATTGTTATAATCATGGTCCTGGTTGCTATAATCATATTCGTGGATATGATCATAGTCGTGGTTGTTATAATCATAGTCGTGGTTGTTATAATCATGGTCGTGGTTGTTATAATCATATTCGTGGTTGTTATAATCTTGGTTGTGGTTGTTATAATCATAGTCGTAGTTGTTATAATCATGGTCGTTGTTTTTATAATCAGGGTCGTGGTTGTTATAATCATGGTCGTGGTTGTTATAATCATGGTCGTGGTTGTTATATTCATGGTTGTGGTTGTTATTATCATGGTCGCGGTTGTTATAGTCATTGTCGTGGTTTTTATAATCATAGTCGTGGATATAATCATAGTCGTGGTTGTTATAATCATAGTCGTGGTTGTTATAATCATAGTCGTGGTTGTTATAATCATTGTCGTGGTTGTTATAATCATAGTCGTGGTTGTTATAATCATGGTTGTGGATGCTATAATCATAGTCGTGGTTGTTATAATCATGGTCGTTGTTTTTATAATCATGGCCGTGGTTGTTATATTCATGGGTGTGTTTATTATAATCATGGTCGTGGTTGTTATAGTCATTGTCGTGGATTTTATAATCATAGTCGTGGTTATAATCATAGTCGTGGTTGTTATAATCATAGTCGTGGTTGTTATAATCATGGTCGTGAGTTATAATCATGGTCTTGGTAGTTATAATCATATTAGTGTTTGTTATAATCATGGTCTTGGTTGTTTTAATCATGGTCGTGCTTGTTATAATCATGGTCGTGGTTGTTATACTCATGGTCGTGGTCGTTATAATCATGGTCGTTGTTGTTATAATCATAGTCGTTGTTATGATCATAGTCGTGGTTGTTCTAATCAAAGTCGTAGTTATTATAATCATGGTCGTGAATGTTATAATCATGGTTGTGGTTGTTATAATCATATTGGTGGTTGTTATAATCATGTTCGTTGTTGTTATAATCATGGTCGTGGTTGTTATAATCATGGTCCTTTTTGCTATAATCATATTCGTGGATATGATCATAGTCGTGGTTCTTATGATCATAGTCGTGGTTGTTATAATTATGGTCGTGGTTGTTATAATCATATTCGTGGTTGTTATAATCATGGTTGTGGTTGTTATAATCATAGTCGTAGTTGTTATAATCATGGTCGTTGTTTTTATAATCATGGTCGTGGTTGTTATAATCATGGTCGTGGTTGTTATAATCATGGTCGTGGTTGTTATATTCATGGTTGTGGTTGTTATTATCATGGTCGCGGATGTTATAGTCATTGTCGTGGTTTTTATAATCATAGTCGTGGTTATAATCTTAGTCGTGGTTGTTATAATCATAGTCGTGGTTGTTATAATCATAGTCGTGGTTGTTATAATCATTGTCGTGGTTGTTATAATCATAGTCGTGGTTGTTATAATCATGGGTGTGGATGCTATAATCATAGTCGTGGTTGTTATAATCATGGTCGTTGTTTTTATAATCATGGTCGTGGTTGTTATACTCATGGTCGTGGTTGTTATAATCATGGTCGTGGTTGTTATATTCATGGGTGTGTTTATTAAAATCATGGTCGTGGTTGTTATAGTCATTGTCGTGGATTTTATAATCATAGTCGTGGTTAAAATCATAGTCGTGGTTGTTATAATCATAGTAGTGGTTGTTATAATCATGGTCGTGCTTGTTATAATCATGGTCGTGGTTGTTATACTCATGGTCGTGGTTGTTATAATCATGGTCGTTGTTGTTATAATCATAGTCGTTGTTATGATCATAGTCGTGGTTGTTCTAATCATAGTCGTAGTTATTATAATCATGGTCGTGAGTGGTATAATCATGGTCCTCGTTGTTATAATCATATTGGTGGTTGTTATAATCATGTTCGTTGTTGTTATAATCATGGTCGTGGTTGTTATAATCATGGTTGTGGTTGTTATAATCATAGTCCCGGCTGTTATAATCATGCTCGTGGTTGTTATAATCATGATAGTGGTTGTTATAATCATGGTCTTGGTAGTTATAATCATATTAGTGTTTGTTATAATCATGGTCTTCGTTGTTATAATCATGGTCGTGCTTGTTATAATCATGGTCGTGGTTGTTATACTCATGGTCGTGGTTGTTATAATCATGGTCGTTGTTGTTATAATCATAGTCGTTGTTATGATCATAGTCGTGGTTGTTCTAATCATAGTCGTGGTTATTATATTCATGGTTGTGGTTTATATAATCATAATCGAGGTTGTTATAATCATGGTCGTTGTTATTATATTCATGGTTGTGGTTGTTATAATCATGGTCGTGGTTGTTATAGTCATTGTCGTGGTTTTTATAATCATAGTCGTGGCTATAATCATAGTCGTGGTTGTTATAATCATAGTCGCGGTTGTTATAATCATGGTCGTGGTTGTTATAATCATGGTCATTGTTGTTATAATCATAGTCGTTGTTATGATCATAGTCGTGGTTGTTCTAATCATATTCGTGGTTATTATATTCATGGTCGTGAGTGTTATAATCATGGTCGTGGTTGTTATAATCATATTGGTGGTTGTTATAATCATGTTCGTGGTTGTTATAATCATGGTCGTGGTTGTTATAATCATGGTCGTGAGTTATAATCATGGTCTTGGTAGTTATAATCATATTAGTAATTGTTATAATCATGGTCTTGGTTGTTATAATCATGGTCGTGCTTGTTATAATCATGGTCGAGGTTGTTATACTCATGGTCGTGGTTGTTATAATCATGGTCGTTGTTGTTATAATCATAGTCGTTGTTATGATCATTGTCGTGGTTGTTCTAATCATAGTCGTGGTTATTATAATCATGGTCGTGAGTGTTATAATCATGGTCGTGGTTGTTATAATCATATTGGTGGTTGTTATAATCATGTTCGTAGTTGTTATAATCATGGTCTTGGTTGTTATAATCATGGTTGTGGTTGTTATAATCATAGTCACGGCTGTTATAATCATGCTCGTGGTTGTTATAATCATGATTGTGGTTGTTATAATCATGTTCGAGGTTGATATAACCATAGTCGTGGTTATGATCATAGTCGTGGTTGTTATAATGATGGTCGTGGTTGTTATAATCATGTTCGAGGTTGATATAATCACAGTCGTGGTTGTTATAATCATGGTCGTTGTTATAATAATCATGGTCGTGGTTGTTATAATCATGGTCCTGGTTGTTATAATCATAATCGAGGTTGTTATAATGATGGTTCTGGTTGTTATAATCATAGTCGTGGTTATGATCATAGTCGTGGTGGTTATAATCATGGTTGTCTTTGCTATAATCATCGTCGTGGTTGTTATTTTCATGGTCGTTTTTTATAATCATGGTCGTGATTGTTATAATCATGGTCGTGGTTGTTATAATCATATTCGTGGTTGTTATAATCATGGTCGTGGTTGTTATAATCATTGTCGTGGTTATGATCATTGTCGTGGTGGTTAAAATCATAGTCGTGGTTGTTATAATCATGGTCGTGAGTGTTATAATCATGGTCGTGCTTGTTATGATCAGGGTCGTGGTTGTTAAAATCATGGTCCTGGTTGTTATAATAATATTCGTGGTTGTTATATTCATGGTCATGCTTGATTTATTTATGGTCGTGCTTATTATACTCATGGTCGTGGTTGTTATAATCATGGTCGTGGTTGTTATAATCATAGTCGTGGTTATGATCATAGTCGTTGTTGTTATAATCATAGTCGTGGTTGTTATACTCATGGTCGTGGTTGTTATAATCATGGTCCTGGTTGTTATAATCATAGTCGTGATTATGATCATAGTCGTGGTTGTTATAATCATAGTCAAGGTTGTTATACTCATGGTTGTGGTTGTTATAATCATTGTCGTGGTTGTTATAATCATGGTCGTTGTTGTTATAACCATAGTCGTGGTTATGATCATAGTCGTGGTTGTTATAATCATAGTCGTGGTTGTTATAATCATATTTGTGGTTGTTATGATCATGGTTGTGGTTGTTATAATTATAGTCGTGGTCGTTATAATCATGGTCATGGTTGTTATAATCATGGTCGTGGTTGTTATGATCATTGTCGTGGTTGTTATAATCATGGTCGTGGTTGTTATAATCATAGTCGTGGTTGTTATAATCATGGTCGTGGTTGTTATAATCATATTCGTGGTTGTTATAATCATAGTCGTGGTTGTTATATTCATGGTCGTGCTTCTTATATTTATGGTCGTCCTTGTTATAATCATAGTCGTGGTTATGATCATAGTCGTGGTTGTTATAATCATAGTTGCGGTTGTTATAATCATGGTTGTCAGTTATAATCATGGTCGTGGTAGTAATAATCATATTAGTGTTTGTTATAATCAAGGTCATGGTTGTTATAATCATGGTCGTGTTTGTTATAATCATGGTCGTGTTTGTTATACTCATAGTCGTGGTTGTTATAATCATTGTCGTGGTTGTTATAATCATAGTCGTGGTTGTTATAATCATGGTCGTGGTTGTTATAGTCATGGTCGTGGTTGTTATACACATGGTCGTGATTCTTATAATGAGGGTCGTGGTTGTTATAATCATAGTCGTGGTTATGGTCATATTCGTGGATATGATCATAGTCGTGGTTGCTATAATCATAGTCGTGGTTGTTATAATCATGGTCGTGAGTTATAATCGTGGTCGAGGTTATGTTCATAGACGTGGATATGATCATAGTCGTGGTTGTTATAATCATAATCGTGGATGTTATAATCATGGTCGTTGTTATTATATTCATGGTCGTGCTTGTTATATGTATGGTCGTGCTTGTTATAATCATAGTCGTGGTTGTTATAATCATGGTTGTGGTTTATATAATCATAGTCGTGGTTGTTAGAATCATGGTCGTTGTTTTAATAATCATGGTCGTGGAGGTTATAATCATGGTCGTGGTTGTTATAATCATGGTAGTGGTTGTTATAATCATGGTTGTGGTTGTTATAATCATAGTCGTGGTTGTTATAGTCATGGTCTTGGTTTATATAATCATAGTCGTGGTTATAATCATAGTCGTGGTTGTTATAATTATAGTCGTGGTTGTTATAATCATGGTCGTGGTTGTTAAAATCATATTCGTGGTTGTTATAATCATAGTCGTGGTTATGGTCATAGTCTTGGTTGTTATAATCACAGTCATAGTTGTTATAATCATGGTTGTGGTTGATATTCTCATAATCGAGGTTGTTATAATCATGGTCATTGTTGTTATATTCATGGTCGTGCTTGTTATATTTATGGTCGTGCTTGTTATAATCTTAGTCGTGGTTGTTATAATCATGGTTGTGGTTTATATAATCATAATCGAGGTTGTTATAATCATGGTCGTTGTTGTTATAATCATGGTCGTGGTTGTTTTAATCATCGTCGTGGTTATGATCATAGTCGTGGTTGTTATAATTATAGAGGTGGTTGATATACTCATGGTCGTGGTTGTTATAATCATGGTCGTGGTTGTTATAATCATAGTCGTGATTATGATCATAGTCGTGGTTGTTATAATCATAGTCAAGGTTGTTATAATCATGGTCGTGGTTGTTATAATCATGGTCGTGGTTGTTATAATCATGGTTGTGGTTATTATAATCATAGTCGTGGTTATGACCATAGTCGTGGTTGTTATAATCATTGTCAAGGTTGTTATAATCATGGTCGTGGTTGTTATAATCATGGTCGTGGTTGTTATAATCATGGTCGTTGTTGTTATAACTATAGTCGTGGTTATGATCATAGTCGTGGTTGTTATAATCATAGTCGTGGTTGTTATCATCATATTTGTGGTTGTTATAATCATGGTTGTGGTTGTTATAATCATAGTCGTGGTTGTTATAATCATGGTCGTGGTTGTTATAATCATGGTCGTGGTTGTTATGATCATGGTCGTGGTTGTTATAATCATGGTCGTGGTTGTTATAATCATAGTCGTGGTTGTTATAAACATGGTCGTGGTTGTTATAATCATCGTTGTTGTTATATTCATGGTCGTGTTTGTTGGTCGCCCTTGTTATAATCATAGTCGTGGTTATGATCAGTCGTGGTTGTTATAATCATAGTCGCGGTTGTTATAATCGGTCGTGAGTTATAATCATGGTCGTGGTAGTTATAATCATATTAGTGTTTGTTATAATCATGGTCATGGTTGTTATAATCATGGTCGTGGTTGTTATAATCATGGTCGTGTTTGTTATACTCATGGTCGTGGTTGTTATAATCATGGTCGTGGTTGTTATGTCGTGGTTGTTATACACATGGTCGTGGTATATAATCAGGGTCGGTTGTTATAATCATGGTCGTGGTTGTTATAATAATGGTCGTGGTTGTTATAGTCATGGTCGTGGTTGTTATACACATGGTCGTGGTTGTTATAATCAGGGTCGTGGTTGTTATAATCATAGTCGTGGTTATGGTCATAGTCGTGGATATGATCATAGTCGTGGTTGTTATAATCATAGTCGTGGTTGTTATAATCATGGTCGTAAGTTATAATCGTGGTCGTGGTTATGTTCATAGACGTGGATATGATCATAGTCGTGGTTGTTATAATCATAATCGTGGTTGTTATAATCATGGTCGTTGTTATTATATTCCTGGTCGTGCTTGTTATATTTATGGTCGTGCTTGTTATAATCATAGTCGTGGTTGTTATAATCATGGTTGTGGTTTATATAATCATAATCGAGGTTGTTATAATCATGGTCGTTGTTATTATATTCATGGTCGTGGTTGTTATATTTATGGTCGTGCTTGTTATAATCAGAGTCGTGGTTGTTATAATCATGGTTGTGGTTTATATAATCATAGTCGTGGTTGTTATAATCATGGTCGTTGTTCTTATAATCATGGTCGTGGTTGTTATAAACATGATCGTGGTTGTTATAATCATGGTCGTGGTTGTTATATTCATGGTTGTGGTTGTTATAATCATGGTCGTGGTTGTTATAGTCATTGTCGTGGTTTTTATAATCATATTCGTGGCTATAATCATAGTCGTGGTTGTTATAATCATAGTCGTGGTTGTTATAATCATGGTCGTGGTTGTTATAATCATGGTCATTGTTGTTATAATCATAGTCGTTGTTATGATCATAGTCGTGGTTGTTCTAATCATATTCGTGGTTATTATATTCATGGTCGTGAGTGTTATAATCATGGTCGTAGTTGTTATAATCATATTGGTGGTTGTTATAATCATGTTCGTGGTTGTTATAATCATGGTCGTGGTTGTTATAATCATGGTCGTGAGTTATAATCATGGTCTTGGTAGTTATAATCATATTAGTGTTTGTTATAATCATGGTCTTGGTTGTTATAATCATGGTCGTGCTTGTTATAATCATGGTCGTGGTTGTTATACTCATGGTCGTCGTTGTTATAATCATGGTCGTTGTTGTTATAATCATAGTCGTTGTTATGATCATAGTCGTGGTTGTTCTAATCATAGTCGTGGTTATTATAATCATGGTCGTGAGTGTTATAATCATGGTCGTGGTTGTTATAATCATATTGGTGGTTGTTATAATCATGTTCGTAGTTGTTATAATCAGGGTCGTGGTTGTTATAATCATGGTTGTGGTTGTTATAATCATGTCACGGCTGTTATAATCATGCTCGTGGTTGTTATAATCATGATTGTGGTTGTTATAATCATGTTCGAGGTTGATATAACCATAGTCGTGGTTATGATCATAGTCGTGGTTGTTATAATGATGGTCGTGGTTGTTATAATCATGGTCCTGGTTGTTATAATCATATTCGTGGTTGTTATAATCATGGTCCTGGTTGTTATAATCATAGTCGTGGTTGTTATAATCATGGTTGTCTTTGATATAATCATCGTCGTGGTTGTTATTTTCATGGTCGTTTTTTATAATCATGGTCGTGATTGTTATAATCATGGTCGTGGTTGTTATAATCATATTCGTGGTTGTTATAATCATGGTCGTGGTTGTTATAATCATAGTCGTGGTTATGATCATAGTCGTGGTGGTTAAAATCATAGTCGTGGTTGTTATAATCATGGTAGTGAGTGTTATAATCATGGTCGTGCTTGTTATGATCAGGGTCGTGGTTGTTAAAATCATGGTCATGATTGTTATAATCATGGTCCTGGTTGTTTTAATCATATTCGTGGATATGATCATATTCATGGTTGTTATAATCATAGTCGTTGTTGTTATAATCATGGTTGTTGTTGTTATAACCATGGGCGTGGTTGTTATAATCATGGTCGTGGTAGTTATAATCATGGTCATGGTTGTTATAATCATAGTCGTGGTTGGTATAATTATGGTCGTGAGTGATATAATCATGGTCTTGGTTGTTATAATCATATCCGTGGTTGTTATAATCATATCCGTGGTTGTTATAATCATAGTCGTGGATGTTATAATCATGGTCGTGAGTGTTATAATCATGGTGGTGGTTGTTTTAATCATATCCGTGGTTGTTATAAACATATTCGTGGTTATGATCATAGTCGTGGTTGTTATAATCATGGTCGATGCTATTATAATCATGGTCGTGGTTGTTATAATCATGGTCCTGGTTGTTATAATAATAGTCGTGGTTGTTATATTCATGGTCATGCTTGTTTTATTTATGGTCATGCTTGTTATACTCATGGTCGTGGTTGTTATAATCATGGTCGTGGTTGTTTTAATCATAGTCGTGGTTATGATCATAGTCGTTGTTGTTATAATCATAGTCTTGGTTGTTATGCTCATGGTCGTGGTTGTTATAATCATGGTCGTGGTTGTTATAATCATGGTCGTGGTTGTTATAATCATAGTCGTGATTATGATCATAGTCGTGGTTGTTATAATCATAGTCAAGGTTGTTATAATCATGGTCGTGGTTGTTATAATCATGGTCGTAATTGGTATAATTATGGTCGTTGTTGTTATAACCATAGTCGTGGTTATGATCATAGTCGTGGTTGTTATAATCATAGTCGTGGTTGTTATAATCATATTTGTGGTTGTTATAATCATGGTTGTGGTTGTTATAATCATAGTCGTGGTTGTTATAATCATGGTTGTGGTTGTTATAATCATGGTCGTGGTTGTTATGATCATTGTCGTGGTTGTTATAATCATGGTCGTGGTTGTTATAATCATAGTCGTGGTTGTTATAATCATCATAGTCGTGGTTGTTATATTCATGGTCGTGCTTGTTATATTTATGGTCGTCCTTGTTATAATCATAGTCGTGGTTATGATCATAGTCGTGGTTGTTATAATCATAGTCGCGGTTGTTATAATCATGGTCGTGAGTAATAATCATGGTCGTGGTAGTTATAATCATATCAGTGTTTGTTATAATCAAGGTCATGGTTGTTATAATCATGGTCGTGTTTGTTATAATCATGGTCGTGTTTGTTATAACTCATAGTCGTGGTTGTTATAATCATGGTCGTGGTTGTTATAATCATAGTCGTGGTTGTTATAATCATGGTCGTGGTTGTTATAGTCATGGTCGTGGTTGTTATACACATGGTCGTGGTTGTTATAATGAGGGTCGTTGTTGTTATAATCATAGTCGTGGTTATGGTCATAGTCGTGGATATGATCATAGTCGTGGTTGTTATAATCATACTCGTGGTTGTTATAATCATGGTCGTGAGTTATAATCGTGGTCGTGGTTATGTTCATAGACGTAGATATGATCATAGTCGTGGTTGTTATAATCATAATCGTGGTTGTTATAATCATGGTCGTTGTTATTATATTCATGGTCGTGCTTGTTATATTTATGGTCGTGCTTGTTATAATCATAGTCGTGGTTGTTACAATCATGGTTGGGGTTTATATAATCATAGTCGTGGTTGTTATAATCATGGTCGTTGTTTTAATAATCATGGTCGTGGTTGTTATAATCATGGTCGTGGTTGTTATAATTATGGTCGTGGTTGTTATAATCATGGTTGTGGTTGTTATAATCATGGTCGTGGTTGTAATATTCATGGTCTTGGTTTTTATAATCATAGTCGTGGTTATAATCAGAGTCGTGGTTGTTATAATTCTAGTCGTGGTTGTTATAATCATAGTCGTGGTTATGGTCATAGTCCTGGTTGTTATAATCACAGTCATAGTTGTTATAATCATGGTTGTGGTTGATATAATCATAATCGAGGTTGTTATAATCATGGTCGTTGTTGTTATATTCATGGTCGTGCTTGTTATATTTATGGTCGTGCTTGTTATAATCTTAGTCGTGGTTGTTATAATCATGGTTGTGGTTTATATAATCATAATCGAGGTTGTTATAATCATGGTCGTTGTTGTTATAATCATGGTCGTGGTTGTTTTAATCATAGTCGTGGTTATGATCATAGTCGTGGTTGTTATAATCATAGCGGTGGTTGTTATACTCATCGTCGTGGTTGTTATAATCATGGTCGTGGTTGTTATAATCATAGTCGTGATTATGATCATAGTCGTGGTTGTTATAATCATAGTCAAGGTTGTTATAATCATGGTCGTGGTTGTTATAATCATTGTCGTGGTTGTTATAATCATAGTCGTGGTTATTATAATCATAGTCGTGGTTATGATCATAGTCGTGGTTGTTATAATCATAGTCGTGGTTGTTATACTCTTGGTCGTGGTTGTTATAATCATGGTCGTGGTTGTTATAATCATAGTCGTGGTTATGATCATAGTCGTGGTTGTTAAAATCATAGTCGTGGTTGTTATCATCATATTTATGGTTGTTATAATCATGGTTGTGGTTGTTATAATCATAGTCGTGGTTGTTATAATCATGGTCGTGGTTGTTATAATCATGGTCGAGGTTGTTATGATCATGGTCGTGGTTGTTATAACCATGGTCGTGGTTGTTATAATCATAGTCGTGGTTGTTATAATCATGGTCGTGGTTGTTATAATCATATTTGTTGTTGTTATATTCATGGTCGTCCTTGTTATAATCATAGTCGTGGTTATGATCATAGTCGTGGTTATGATCATAGTCGTGGTTGTTATAATCATAGTCGCGGTTGTTATAATCATGGTCGTGAGTTATAATCATGGTCGTGGTAGTTATAATCATATTAGTGTTTGTTATAATCAAGGTCATGGTTGTTATAATCATGGTCGTGGTTGTTATAATCATGGTCGTGTTTGTTATACTCATGGTCGTGGTTGTTATAATCATGGTCGCGGTTGTTATAATCATAGTCGTGGTTGTTATAATCATGGTCGTGGTTGTTATAGTCATGGTCGTGGTTGTTATACACATGGTCATGGTTGTTATAATCAGGGTCGTGGTTGTTATAATCATAGTCGTGGTTATGGTCATAGTCGTGGATATGATCATAGTCGTGGTTGTTATAATCATAGTCGTGTTTGTTATACTCATGGTCGTGGTTGTTATAATCATGGTCGCAGTTGTTATAATCATAGTCGTGGTTTTTATAATCATGGTCGTGGTTGTTATAGTCATGGTCATGGTTGTTATAATCAGGGTCGTGGTTGTTATAATCATAGTCGTGGTTATGGTCATAGTCGTGGATATGATCATAGTCGTGGTTGCTATAATCATAATCGTGGTTGTTATAATCATGGTCGTTGTTATTATATTCATGGTCGTGCTTGTTATGTTTATGGTCGTGCTTGTTATAATCATAGTCGTGGTTGTTATAATCAGGGTTGTGGTTTATATAATCATAATCGAGGTTGTTATAATCATGGTCGTTGTTGTTATATTCATGGTCGTACTTGTTATATTTATGGTCGTGCTTGTTATAATCAGAGTCGTGATTGTTATAATCATGGTTGTGGTTTATATAATCATAGTCGTGGTTGTTATAATCATGGTCGTTGTTTTTATAATTATAGTCGTGGTTGTTATAAACATGGTCGTGGTTGTTATAATCATGGTCGTGGTTGTTATATTCATGGTTGTGGTTGTTATAATCATGGTCGAGGTTGTTATAGTCATTGTCGTGGTTTTTATAATCAAAGTCGTGGCTATAATCATAGTCGTGGTTGTTATAATCATAGTCGTGGTTGTTATAATCATGGTCGTGAGTTATAATCATGGTCATGGTAGTTATTATCATATTAGTGTTTGTTATAATCATGGTCATGGTTGTTATAATCATGGTCGTGGTTGTTATATTCATGGTCGTGGTTGTTATACTAATGGTCGTGGTTGTTATAATCATGGTCATTGTTGTTATAATCATAGTCATTGTTATGATCATAGTCGTGGTTGTTCTAATCATATTTGTGGTTATTATATTCGTGGTCGTGAGTGTTATAATCATGGTCGTGTTTGTTATAATCATATTGGTGGTTGTTAAAATCATGTTCGTGGTTGTTATAATCATGGTCGTGGTTGTTATAATCATGGTTATAATCATGGTAGTGGTTGTTATAATCATGTTCGAGGTTGATATAATCATATCCGTGGTTGTTATAATCATATCCGTGGTTGTTATAATCATAGTCGTGGATGTTATAATCATGGTCGTGAGTGTTATAATCATGGTCGTGGTTGTTTTAATAATATCAGTGGTTGTTATAACCATAGTCGTGGTTATGATCATAGTCGTGGTTGTTATCATCATGGTCGATGTTATTATAATCATGGTCGTGGTTGTTATAATCATGGTCGTGGTAGTTATAATCATAGTCGTGGTTGGTATAATTATGGTCGTGAGTGATATAATCATGGTCTTGGTTGTTATAATCATAGTCGTTGTTGTTATAATCATGGTTGTTGTTGTTATAACCATGGGCGTGGTTGTTATAATCATGGTCGTGGTAGGTATAATCATAGTCGTGGTTGGTATAAAATTATGGTCGTGAGTGATATAATCATGGTCTTCGATGTTATAATCATATCCGTGGTTGTTATAATCATATCCGTTGTTGTTATAATCATAGTCGTGGATGTTATAATCATGGTCGTGAGTGTTATAATCATGGTCGTGGTTCTTTTAATCATATCCGTGGTTGTTATAACCATAGTCGTGGTTATGATCATAATCGTGGTTGTTATAATCATGGTCGATGTTATTATAATCATGGTCGTGGTTGTTATGATCATGGTCCTGGTTATTATAATAATAGTCGTGGTTGTTATATTCATGGTCATGCTTGTTTTATTTATGGTCGTGCTTGTTATACTCATGATCGTTGTTGTTATAATCAAGGTCGTGGTTGTTATAATCATAGTCGTGGTTATGATCATAGTCGTGGTTGTTATAATCATAGTCGTGGTTGTTATACTCATGGTCGTGGTTGTTATAATCATGGTCGTGGTTGTTATAATCATAGTCGTGGTTATGATCATAGTCGTGGTTGTTATAATCATAGTCAAGGTTGTTATAATCATGGTCGTGGTTGTTATAATCATGGTCGTGGTTGTTATAATCATGGTCGTTGTTGTTATAATCATTGTCGTGGTTATGATCATAATCGTGGTTGTTATAATCATAGTCGCGGTTGTTATAATCATTCTCATGGTTGATATAATCATAGTCGAGGTTATTATAATCATGGTCGTGGTTGTTATAATCATAGTTGTAGTTGTTATAATCATGGTCGTGGTTGTTATAATCATTGTCGTGATTATGATCATAGTCTTGGTTGTTATAATCATAGTCGTGGTTGATATAATCATGATTGTTGTTGCTATAATCATGGGCGTGGATGTTATAATCATGGTTGTGGTAGTTATAATCATGGTCGTGGTTCTTATAATCATGGTCGTGGTTATTATAATCATGGTCGTGGTTGTTATAATCATAGATTGGTTGATATAATTATGGTCGTGAGTGTTATAATCATGGTCGGGGTTGTTATAATCATATTCGTGGTTGTTATAATCATGGTCGTTGTTATTATAATCATGGTCGTGGTTGTTATAATCATGGTCCTGGTTGTTACAATCATGGTCGTGGTTGTTATAATCATAGTCGTGGTTGTTATAATAATAATCGTGGTTGTTATATTCATGGTCATGCTTGTTTTATTTATGGTCGTGCTTGTTATAATCATAGTCATGGTTGTTATAATCATGGTAGTGGTTGTTACAATCATGGTTGTGGTTGATATAATCATGGTCGTGGTTGTTATAATCATGGTCATGATTATTATAATCATAGTCTTGGTTATGATCATAGTCGTGGTTGTTATAATCATAGTCGTGGTTGTTATAATCATGGTCGCTGTTGTTATAATCAAAGTCGTGGTTATGATCATAGTCTTGGTTGTCATAATCATAGTCGTGGTTGTTATAATCATGGTCGTTGTTATTATAATCATAGTCGTGGTTGTTATAATCATGGTAGTGGTTGTTATAATCATGGTCATGGTTGTTATAATCATAGTCTTGGTTATGATTGTATTCTTGGTTGTTATAATCATAGTCGTGGTTGTTATAATCATGGTCGTGGTTGTTATAACCATAGTCGTGGTTATGGTCATAGTCGTGGTTGTCATAATCATTGTCGTGGTTGTTATAATCATGGTCGTTGTTATTATAATCATGGTCGTGGTTGTTATAATCATGGTCCTGGTTGTCATAATCATGGTCGTGGTTGTTATAATCATAGTCGAGGTTGTTATACTCATGGTCGTGGTTGTTATAATCATGGTTGTGGTCGTTATAATAATAGTCGTGGTTGTTAAAATCATGGTGGTGCTTGTTATATTTATGGTCGTGCTTGTTATAATCATAGTCGTGGTTGTTATAATCATGATTGGGGTTGTTACAATCATGGTTGTGGTTGATATAATCATGGTGGTGGTTGTTATAATTATGGTCATGGTTGTTATAATCATAGTCTTGGTTATGATCATAGTCGTGGTTGTTATAATCATAGTCGTGGTTGTTATAATCATGGTCGTGGTTGTTATAATCATAGTCGTGGTTATGATCATAGTCGTGGTTGTCATAATCATAGTCGTGGTTGTTATAATCATGGTCGTTGTTATTATAATCATAGTCGTGGTTGTTATAATCATGGTAGTGGTTGTTATAATCATGGTCATGGTTGTTATAATCATAGTCTTGGTTATGATCATATTCGTGGTTGTTATAATCATAGTCGTGGTTGTTATAATCATGGTCGTGGTTGTTATAACCATAGTCGTGGTTATGGTCATTAGGGGGCAGTGAAATTTTGCTCAAAGCTGCACTCTTTAGGCTTTGTTCCTTATACATATCTAAGACTCCATGCCAAATTTGAAGCTGATATGTCGAGGTTTAGTCTGCCGCATTTTCTACTGAAATTTTTAAATTTACCTACAGTACTAGCCAAACAGCCGCTGTGGCGGTGCAATGTTCTGTTCAGTGTTTATCAACTTTTTTTTCATATCTATTATTTCATTTAAGTTGTCTTGTTGCAGATGAGTATGGTGCTATGTCTATATTGATTATCAGCCTTTTCTCATTTCATTTCTCAATGTTGTGTTACTGTACTGTAATGTAGGGGAGACCTGGGTGACGGATATCACCTGGCATGTAATTGTGTTATAAAAGTTCCCAAACGTGAGGTGCAGTTTCTCCTTGACCAGCGAGGTGATAGGAAGATGAAGATTGCAGGGTTTGACATGAAAGTGACGAAGATGTGGGACAGAGTGACGGCAAGAGAGAAGCATGATGCGGACAGAGTTAGGAGACAGCTTGAGCAAAATCATAGATATCTGGTAGCTGGAGATATTCCTTATGTTGAGGATAATTCAGATGATTCAAGAGATATTCCTCTCGTCAATACTGATGCTGATTTTGTCCCTGATCCAAGGGCTCTGACAGACACCAGTTCACAGAACCGGACAAGACTCCCTACACTGGCTGCCGCTTGTGACCGATACTTGATTAGTGATTATGCTGGAGCTCCCATTGCTACTGCCACCTTAACTGACTATGGCATTATCACAAAGGATGACAAGAGTCAGGTTATTGGACCTCATAAGCTGCGGGATGCGAGACAAAAATACCGATTTAAAAGGCAAGAAATTGAGATGGCTAGTTTAGATAATTTGACGTCACTCTATTTTGATGGTAAGAAGACCGCCACTCGTGTGATGATAAAGAATGAGAAGACCGAGAAATGGAGTTCGAGGATGATGGTGAAAGATCATTATGTCATCATGGTTGAGCCTGGCAATGAATATCTCACACATGTGACTCCCAAGACTGGACACGGAAAGCAGATTGCCAAAACTATTCACGAGTTTCTGGTGGAGAAAAATCTAACCCAGCAGCCCATTGTGTGTGTTGGTTGTGATGGAACCAATGTAAATGTAGGATCAGAAAATGGAGTCATTCATCATCTTGAAATGTTACTTGGTCACCCGCTCCATTATTTCATATGTCAGCTTCACGGAAATGAGCTGCCTTTCCGCGCAGTTTTTTATCACTATGATGGTAAACCAAGTGGTCCTGAGCATTGGCGTGGTCCCATTGGAAAGCAGATCAAGGAGTCTTTGTCTCAGCTTCCAGTTGTCGCCTTCCAGCCAGTCAGTTTCCCTGATTTCCCTGTGTTTAATGATGAAGTGGAGAAAGATCTGTCCTGGGATCAGAAATACCTGTATAGGATATGTAAAGGAGTTATCACAGGTGTTGTTGAAGATGACTTGGCTGCTATTGAGCCAGGTCTTCCCTGTGTGTCAAGGTGGAACACCTTATGGAGTAGAATCCTCAGGCTGTATGTAGCAACATCAAGACCCAGCCATGAGTTGAAAAGAATTGTCATTACAATAATAAAGTTCAGTGCTCCAATGTGGTTTTACATCAAGATACACCCTTACGTAACACACGGCTCAAGGAACGTATTCCAGTCCCTGCTATATATGAAACACCTGAATAGTGAGGAGGAGACGATATTGAAGAAGGCTGTCCAGAGAAATGCATACTTCGCCCACACAGATCACCTTCTTCTTGGTATGTGTGCAGATGAGGACATGACTGTTAGAGAAAAAGCTGTCTCAATGATAAGAAAAATTAGAGAGGAGAATCAGCAAAAGGAAGAATGCACTGGAAGATCTGAAGAGGAGGAGGAAGATTCTGATGCTGCTGTTGACGAGAATTTGTTAAACTATACTGATGAGGAGGGTAAAGATGGAGATGGGAATGGGAATGGGAATGAGGATGTGCCTCCTGTAGTCAACATGAGAAAGGTGGTGACTCCGAAACTAAATTGGCAAGCAAAAAACTATCATTCCATGATTAACTGGAGGAATGAACTCAAGACTGAGCCTCCTTACATTGCTTCTCTGTCAAATCTACAGGTTAATGACATTCTTGAGACACCATTAGTGGTGCCCAAGTGGCCAAACAGCACTCAGGCGGTCGAGAGAGGCATAAAAGTGATGACTGAAGCTTGCACTGAAGTGACGGGATACGAATCGAGAGATGGATATATTAGGCAAAGATTATTGTCTAGGAAAATGATGCCAAGGTTCCGCACAAAAAAGAATTTCAATATGAACTTGTAATGATTTTCTATACGGTGTACCTGTAAAATAACATGTGAATTAAATCGATGTCACCCATGTAAAATTTATCATTATCCTGGAAAACATTAAATGACACCTAATTTTTGGTATACACTAAAAGTTGACAAAAAGTCGTTCGCGATGCGGCAGGGTAAGTATGCATGAAATGGCATGAAATTTTGCACAGGTGTTTGTTACAGCCATACAAACGATGCCTGAAAAGTGCAGCCTGCAACTCAAATAAAAGTGTTTTTTCCCTGCCCCCTAATGGTCATAGTCGTGGTTGTCATAATCATAGTCTTGGTTGTTATAATCATGGTCGTTGTTATTATAATCATGGTCGTGGTTGTTATAATCATGGTCCTGGTTGTCATAATCATGGTCGTGGTTCTTATAATCATGGTTGTGGTCGTTATAATAATAGTCGTGGTTGTTATATTCATGGTGGTGCTTGTTATATTTATGGTCGTGCTTGTTATATTCATAGTCGTGGTTGTTATAATCATGGTTGGGGTTGATATAATCATAGTCATTGTTGTTATAATTGTGGTAGTTGTTGTTATAATCATGGTCGTGGTTGTTATAATCATGGTCGTGGTTTTTATAATCATGGTCGTGGTTATTATAATCATGGTCTTGGTTCTAATAATCATAGTCGTGGTTGTTATAATCATGGTCGTGGTTGTTATAATCATGGTCGTGTTTGTTATAACCATAGTCGTTGTTATGATCATAGTCGTGGTTGTCATAATCATAGTCATTGTTGTTATATTCGTGGTAGTTGTTGTTATAATCATGGTCGTGGTTGTTATAATCATGGTCGTTGTTATTATAATGATAGTCGTGGTTGTTATAATCATGGTTGTGGTTGATATAATCATAGTCGTTGTTGTTATAATTGTGGTAGTTGTTGTTATAATCATGGTCTGTGTTTTTGTTTGTTTGTGTGTCCTCACGAGAATCTCGGACACTACTTTACCGATCTGTAGTGATGATGGATGGTGTTATATGTAGTGATGATGGGTGGTGTTACATGTAGTGATGATGGATGGTGTTATATGTAGTGATGAAGGATGGTGTTATATGTAGTGATGATGGATGATGTTATTTGTAGTGATAATGGGTGGTGTTATATGTAGTGATGATGGATGGTGTTATATGTAGTGATGATGGATGATGTTATATGTAGTGATGATGGGTGGTGTTACATGTAGTGATGATGGATGGTGTTATATGTAGTGATGAAGGATGGTGTTATATGTAGTGATGATGGATGATGTTATTTGTAGTGATGATGGGTGGTGTTATATGTAGTGATGATGGATGGTGTTATATGTAGTGATGATGGATGATGTTATATGTAGTGATGATGGGTGGTGTTATATGTAGTGATGATTAGACAATAAAATAATAATTGTTTAATGCTAAGAAAATATACTTTGTTGTACCGTTGAAGGATATCCAGGGATAAAGTCAGACAATTCTTTGGGACGTGTCTAAACGGTTCACCCCAACAACTTTGAATGCTATTGTTTGAGACTACTTTTGCACCACATCCGTGGCCCAACATTATATTCAGCACTCAAGACAGTGAATGGACAAGTCTGCAGAACCTATCAGGAAGCGTGCAATCTCCTTGGCCTACTGGATGATGATGGTCACTGGAATGACACATTAGAAGAGGCAGCAGCTACTCAATCGCCAATGAGAATGAGGAATCTGTTTGCTATCATGATTGCTACATGTGGACTTTCCAACCCAAGCCAGCTCTGGAAAAACCACCAAGAAAGTCTTTCAGAGGACCTGCTTCATCAAGCAAGAAGAGAACATCCTGGTCAAGACATTGAGTTCATGGATGACATGTTCAACAGGGCTCTGATCATGCTGGAAGACAAAGTGATGGAGCTATGCGGAAAAAAACTGACTGATTTCGGATTGCCTTCCCCAAACCGAGAAGAACCAGTAGTTGCAAACAGGGAGTTTCTCTGTGAGCGTTTGAAACATTGGACTGGACCTTGCAAGACATACGAGAAAATGACCAGCTCATGGGTGGCATTACAATGGTCATTGTTGGAGACTTTCACCAGACCCTACCTGTCATTCCTCAAAGCACTACAGCTGATGAACTGAATGCGTGCCTCAAGGCATTATACTTTTGGAGAAGTGTGCAGACACTCACACTATCCACAAACATGAGAGTACATCTACAAGGAGATCAGGATGCTGGACGGTTTGTAAACCTTCTACTACAGATTAGGAATGGAACTTTCCCTGTTGATTCAGAAGGACAAATAATCATTCCTCAAGGATGTGGAAATGTTGTAAAGTCCTCAACTGAGCTCGCTAACATGGTCTACCCAAACATTATCCACCACTACAAGGATCACAAGTGGCTGCGTGAACGCGCAATTCTGGCACCAAAGAATGAAACAGTGGCTGAAATCAACATGACTTTACTCAGACAGTTTCCAGGCAGTGAGACCTCATTCAAATCTGTTGTACAGTAATCGACCAGGACCAAGCAGTCCAGTACCCTGCAGAATTCCTTAATTCTTTGGAGCCCGCTGGAATGCCTCCTCACCACCTCACTCTCAAGATTGGAACTCCTATAATGCTCTAAAGAAATCTTGAACCACCAATCCTCTGCAATGGCACAAGACTGGTGGTGAAGAACATGATGCCACACGTACTGGAAGCTACAATACTGACAGGAAAAACTAAAGGAGAGGACATTTTTATACCAAGGATACCTCTCATCACCACTGACCTGCCATTTGAGTTCAAGCGACTTCAGTTCCCGGTTAAAGTGAGCTTTGCCATGACCATCTACAAAAGCCAGGGACAATCCCTAAAGATGGTTGGCCTAAACCTGGTGTTTCATTGCTTCTCTCATGGACAGTTCTATGTTGGATGCTCCAGAGTGGGAAATGGCAAAAATCTGTACATACTTGTTCCTAATGGCAAAACCAAAAATGTGGTCTACCTTAATGCACTACAGTGAGACAATGTGGAGCCTCCCGGAGGGTGGCGTCCTATCGTGGCCTAGCGAAAGAGCCGCCCGGAAGGCGGCGATTCCGCTAGTATCTATATATATAAAACAAAGACGTCTGTCTGTGTGTCTGCACGAGAATCTCAGAAACTACTTTACCGATCTGTAGTGATGATGGATGATGTTATATGTAGTGATGATTGATGGTGTTATATGTAGTGATGATGGATAGAATTTGTTACATGTTCTTTCGCTTTAATCATGTATGGACCTGTGAAATTAGGCAAAAGTTTTGATATGCGTTCCGGCACTTTTATCATTACTGCGTCTCCTATTTCTCACGTTACAAGCTTAGCGTTTTTTATGTTGCTTGCTTATCATTTCAGCACGTGAGGCTGCCAAATGTTTTCGTACTTTACCATGGATGCTTGTGAAAACATCGATTTGCTTCTTAGCATAGTCATCCACGTTGTACACAGGTTGTGGAGATCCTCCTAGCTGATCATTGGCCAAGCATTTACCGGTACCATAAATTATATAGTGTAGCGATTTATCTGTAAAGCTAATGATAGATCCATTGATGGATGCTGCAACTTATGGAAGTCAGTCCTCCCAGGAACTGTGCATCGAATTCACCACGTGTCGGAGAATCTCAAGAAATTTACGATTTGTACTCTCGACCAACCCATTTGAGGCGGTTATGAAGGTTTGTGTGATGTCGTATTGATGACATATTGCTGTTAAGAGTTGATTCTTAAATTATGCTCCGTTATGAGTGACTAAAGCATGAGCCACTGCATCGGCAGAATTATTCTGCAATGGTGATAGTACCACAAATCTGGAGAAAGTGATCAACGCATACATGCAATTAATTACAGGCTTAGTGGCTTTTTGGTAGTTGCAATACATCGATCGCAACTGTATCCCATGAACGATCAGGCATCGGGTATAGGATTAGAGTGGGATCTACCCTGTTCCCTTGTGTTTTGCAAAAGACAAACATTTAGCAATGTGATGCTTGATGTCGGTCCTCATAGTTTTTCAATAATATTTTCGTCTAATTTATGTTAGGCATCTGTTTCGCTTAAGGTGCATCATGGAAGAGGGTGAGGATGTTTTCCTTTAGTGATGTAGGAATAACAATTTAAGAAATTGACTCCTCTTGTGTTTTTACTGAGTGATACAGTATGTCGTGCCGTAGCTCTAACTTTGGGAGTGGTTTAGGGAGTTTTAGCAAATTTACCTTGTCTCCTGATTCTAAGGCACAGATTACTTGGGACCACAGTGGATCCTGTAGTTGTTCCGCCCTTAACTGTGACAGGGTGAACGTGGGTAGTGGCGTGACAGGAACTATGTGTCTGGATAGCGAATCAGCTACCACTTTCGCAAAACCCGGCAAATACTTTAAGTCTGGTGCGAACTTCTGTATGGTCAGATACCAGCGCACAAGTTGCCCTGATAAGTTCTTCCCATGAAATAGTTATGCCACGGTTTCATGATCTGTAATCAGATATCCAAAAATGTGATCCAGAAAATGCTTGAGAGCCCACATTACAGCTAATGCTTCCAAGTGAATAGCTGCATAACATGTTTCTATTTCGTTGAGGGTGCGACCGGCGTATGCTATTACTCGCCACTTCCCTCGATGATCACTTTGCATGAGCACAGCCCCTAGCCTTAGGCCGGAGGCATCGGTGCATATGGTAAATGGTTTGGTGTAGCTCGGAATGGCTAACACTTGATCGTTTGTTAAGGCGCTCTTAACGGCATTAAAACTGTCTTCTTGTTCTTTGTTCCACTTATCATTTACGTCTTTTTTAAGGAGTCTAGTCAGTGATGAGGCTAACTTGGCATAAGCTTCAATGAAAGAACTGTAGTATACTGATAATCCCAGGAAACTACGAAGTTGGTCTGCATTCTTGGGACAAGAAAACTGCTTCACCGCCTTTACCTTACAATCTACTGTGTGTATACCATTGCCATCCATTACGTTTCCGAGAAATTGGATTTTGGATTTAAGAAATTCACATTTGGAAAGTTTCACTTTCAATCCAGCTATTTGTAGCTTTGTGAAAACTTATCGTAGTTTCTTTAAATGGCTTAGTAAATCTTTGTTTACTATGATAAGATTATCTAGATAGGCATAGACTGTGTTACCTATCATTCCAGCAAACAAGGTTTTTATCATTCTTTGGAAAGTTAGCAGCACATTCCTCAAACCAAATGTCCTAATGGTGTACTGAACACCGTTACCTCGCGGGATTCCTTATGTAAGGGAATTTGCCAGTACCAGCTAAGCAAATCTAGGTTACTGAAGACGGCGTTGTCATTTCCTAGAGACTGTAGTAAGTCAGTTCGGACAGACATTGGGATCCTGTTTGGTACAGTTGCTTGGTTCTCTCGTCGAAATCTATGACAGGTCTCCATCCTCCATCTTTCTTAGGAACTAGTAATAGAGGCAAGTTCCTGGTGATGAGGAAGGTTAGATTATCTCTTGTTCCACCATTTCTTGTACCATTTATTCGACTACAGCCCTTTGGCTGTGGGCTTGTCGATATGCTGGTATGTAGATCGGATGAGTGTTCTGCTTGAGTGGAATGTGATGGGTTGTCAACGTTGTTTTACCTCGGGGTTCTCTTGCTATAGATATGATTTTTTTTAACTCGGCTAGTAATTCTAAAAGATTACGTTTGCCTTGAGGATGATCGATTACTTTCACGTGTGGCGCTATTAACGCGACTGCATCTATAATACGTGGATTTTCGGTCGATTCCCCTTGTGTTACACTACCTATTGGTAATTCTATTGGTTTCACGACGACTGCTTTGTCGTAAACAAGGAAATTACCTAAGCAACATCCCTCTCTTAAAGCTATTGGTCCCCCAGATCTATTGAGAACGATGACATCTGTGAGACTACCTAACCTGACGAGATATAGCAATACACTCGGATATGTAATACGTCACTGTATTTTGTTTTTCTTGTTTCGCAAAACACTGACGCCTTGGTATGTAGACCAGAAGAGAATCCGTCACCACACTAGCTGCCACCTATATGTTCTAGCCATAAAGCATATGGGACTAGACATATATTATATTGGGTAAGAGTAGCGAAACCCAATTGTTGTTTCTTCTTTTATTGAAAAAATATTGTTTGTATAATTCCTGAGTGTAAATCAACCGTAACTTCCACTATTTATGAGTGTGAAGGGAGAGGGCGGGGTAGACTCAAGTGACACGCCTTTCACTCATGCACTTTCACTCAGACACACAACAACTGTTCCTTCACTCACATTTGGCAATCGTACTGTAATTCTAGTTAGTTCCTGGATATGTAACCGCTGTACACCAGTTGACACAGTAGGCGTTAAAATCAAATTCTTGCCACTTTCATCCCGAATGTCCTTTGAGCTATTAGGTGGATTTCAGAGAGTGACTCCTTGACTAATTGCTTCTGTGTGATAGACTCCCCCGCGCCTGTCGAGGCAGTTATTACATGAACACCCGAGGTATGCAATGGATATGAAGTTTGCATTGCAAAGTAAGTTTTACAGTTATGTGTTATGGTGTGACTTCTTGGCTGAACGTTAATGTTTTTCTGCTTTAGTGTGTAAAGACCGCTTAACCCATCCGCTGGCAAAGAGAATGCATTCACTATGTAGAAATTCGCTAGAAAAGCTTTACTGGACCTAGAAAAAACGGATTGGCAGTGTTGTCATCCCCGTTATGTCTAGTTGGATTCCTTACACACCGGACAGAGGAATGTCTGTAGGTCTTATTGGCCACTTATTAGGAAGATATTGTTACTTGAGTTCAATGAACAACCCTAATGAGACAAGATTGGCACAGGCTTCCGTATCTATGTCTAGGGACAACTGATTGTTACCTATCCTCGCTTGTACAGTCAACACCTCCACTTTGTTTAACGCGGTGATTAATGAGCCTTATGATGGAAGCGTTGTTATCTTGCACCGTTGACGCTATCCTAGATCGTGTTGCTGGATGCGCGCATCTTCCCCCGAAGGCTGACTACGTGTTTCCCGTCGGTTTCCATGCTCTTGCTTCATGCGCTGTAGACTCTTGTAATCTTCTGTATTATGGTATGGAGACTTATGTAGTACACGCCATTTATTCGGTGTCTTTAGTGTTTGTAGGCATTTTATTTGATGTGTAGTATCCGTTTAGTAGGATACTCTGGATTTTTAAAGTCCAGGTAGGATCCTTTCCCTTGATCTTGTTGTGGGCTATATGGGTGTCCTCCAAACTAACAATTATCTGTGGCATGTCCCTTACGTTTGCAAATTTTGCAAAAGGGTATCTTTTTGGTTTTGGTTCCTGTAGTAGTTTGTGGTTGTTCCTTAAAACTGGTTACGGGACCTAGGAGTGGTTTCCCGAATCAGAAATTTGCTCCACATAGTCTACAAGCTTAGTCCCTAGTTTATATTCCTTCTTTCTGGCTGCCTTGCGTGCAGTTTCTTGTAGCACCATGATAAACTGTAGGAACTTAATGATCTTGGAGAAATTTTCCTTAATTATTTTCCCTTCGTCATCAAACCAATTTGAGGATGTCATGTAAGTTTTGAGATCCATCATTGTATGCCTGGCTAAATCCTGTATTTCTTGTGCGTCGTGAGCAAACACACTGGTACTTGTATGCTCTGCTATCTTGAAAATCAAAGTAAGCGCACCTCCTTTTGTTCCTGACCCGAAAAAGGGTATGAATTGTTTCCTAAAAGTGTTTCTTCATCAAAGGCTGAAGCGTACATCATTCTATCAGTCCAAATACCGGTTTTGACGTTGCTTCGGATGCAGGAGATCTTATCCCCATCGTTAGTAATATTATTGTTTCGCATTACATCTTCGCATTTACACAGAAATGTTAAGGTATTATAATCTACATCTTTTGCAGTAAATTCTTGGACGTTGATGTTATTTGGAAGTGCTTTTACAGTGTGACAGACCGATGAGGTCTGTGAGTTATTAGAACCACCTGTTGCCATTTTTGTTGTGTTATTTAAAGCACTAGCGTTATTCACAGGTAAAGGTAATGGGTAAGTGCTACCTGACCTAAGTTGTCTACTGTGTAAGTCCTAGTACTGAAAATCTATGAAATTTCTACAGCTAGCTAAAGAGTCAGTAGGTATTAAAAGTATATAAACTTTGTCTGCGTCCTCTCTTACTTTATAAATGTGTTTATTTGTTTTGCTTTTAGGCCATTGTGCATATAGTTTATTTTATATTGACTACGTGTGAAGACTTCTTGAAATTCACTTGTGTTTGTGTAGCTGTAAAATAATGATTGTTTGTGGTCTACCGGCCCGAACAGTCTGTAGAGTTTCGACACAGGGTGGTGACATCAGAAGTCGATGAAGTCCTGCTCTGGGAAGGATGACGTCACACTTCTTGCTGAGATCAACCTGGGGCTGACCCTTTTTCCGGCGCTCAACCTGGGAGGCTGACCTTTCTTAAGGCGATCAACCTAGGGCTGACCTTTCTTGCTGTGGTAAACCTGGGACTGAACTTTCTTGTGGCGATCAACCTGTGGGCTGACCTTTCTTGCAAACTGGAGAGGCTTGATTGTTTAAGCAAGAGGTTGCCTGCTTGTCTGGAACCAACACTTCCGAGTACTTCAGTGTTGTAGTGCTGGCTGTTGCTTGGCTGACTGTGTCGTTGGCTGGTCATTAGCTGGCTGCTGGTTGGCTGGCCGTTACCTGGCTGCTGGTTGGCTGGCTATCTGGTTGGCTGGTCATTAGCTGGCTGCTACACTAAGACAACATTCGGGAAGGCTCGGCTGTGTGTCGGGTGCACTCGGGTGACCATGAGCTGTAAGCTGGTGTTGGGGGTTTGACTGCTATATCCACAAGTGTTTATAATGTCTTTGTTACCACTGAACTTCTGTGTACACGTTTTACAAGTGTTTATAATCACTGTCCACTTATTTTACTTGAAAGTGCTTTGTTTCATGATGATTAACTTAGAGTGCCACTTGTGTCACTTGGGTCATCAATAATTATTGTTTCTGAGTACTGCACTAGTTTATAATATACGTCTCACTGCTTGCCACTAAGTGTGATAGCTGTTTTGGTATCACATAAATTGTTATATTAAGTTCTCGAACTCTTTGAGTGGCTGGGTTTGATGTAAACACTTAGTGCTGTTTTTCTTTTATTGTAGAAGCAGCTATATTCACAAATATATTCTGAGAGAATAAATTATGAAAAATCTTCAGGGAAGTGTTGTGAATAACAATTTGAGATAACACTTGAGGTAAGTGTCTGACTTCCCTGTCCAAGTGGTAGTAGTCAACTACCATCTCTGGGCATGAGAGAGCAAGCCGGTTGTTTGGTTAATCAGCTGACCTGCACTCGACCTTTGAGAGAGTTGCAATCCAAGCATCTGTCGTGAATAACATGTTGACTCACTTGGTAAATAACTTTGTGAATAAGTTGGTGTTATTCATTTGGGTGAATATCTATATAAAGCAAAGGTGCTGTTACATGTAACTTATCCAGCATTGCTGCCACTAGGTCTTGCACTAGCTCTGGTCTACCCCTGTAGTATTCCCACTGTTTGCTAAGGCGCACCTTACAGTAAGTTGATTACTGGTCCCGGATCATTCCTCACCATTCTACCCTGTATTGACCATGTATGCACACAGCCACACATGCTCTGTAACTTTCATGTCTGTTTCCTTGCTGGGCCATTCTATGAGCTCTCCGTTGTCCTGTCTCCCAAACCACTGTTTAATTTATGGTGCACACTAATTGACAGTGTGAATACTACTACTACAAACCATAGTATCCCTCTCATTCCTGCCTAGTTTAATGATTACCAATCTGAGGGAAAGTACAGCTTGGAGGATTCTGATATCATCCTTGCAAACCCCAACCACCAAGAATATGTCATGATTACCTAATAACGATCTAACTTATTATGTGAAGGAATGTAAAACTAGTTTGGATAAATTATTTTGTGAATTTATGAATGAAAACAATGACATCCTTTCCCAGTCCTTATTGAGAAATGGAAGTATTGGAGCTGGATTGTTGAACTGCTTGGGTGCTATTTGTGTATTGGGGGCGATGGCCGGACAGTAGTGACCAAGGGAGCTTAGGTTTGAATTATTTTGGTAGCTCTTGAAAAATATACCCCAACTTTGAAAGTGTGAAAGAAAATTTTGAAAACCTTCCATTTATTGAAAAATACAAAACATAATTTTTGTTTATTAATTTTATGTTTTGATATCAAGAATCGTAGTTAACTTAGAAATAAATACAGGGGGTATATTCTTTTGGCACTTGGTTTGCTAAGTAATTTAGCACCCCTGGGCCCATAACTCGTCAATTTCGCACCTCTATGCTACGTGAACCTTGTTTCTTTCATTTTGAAAGAAATGTTAAATATTATTTTCAGTTGCTGCAGTACAGAAGCTACTGTACAATCAAAATCATTACTTAATAGATTACACTCAAATTTTAGTACAGTACAACAAGTCCACTTGTCTAGATATTAAATAAAATATCTGCTTTGATTTACTCAGATCGAACTTTAGTGGTGCTACTATAATATGCGGTCTACCGGGTTATTTACACAACAAAATAGTTTGCAGTCTATCGAACTGGAGTGGTCTACCGGAATATTTATACTGTAGCGTCCATTAACCTAACCTTGCTTAACCTAAACCTAACAGTCTAAACTACCCTACTTTAACCTAAACTGACTTAATCCAATCTAACTTAACCTAATGGACGCTACAGAGTAAATAACCTAACCTTACCAAAATTAACCAAGCCGTCCTAATGTGATATAACCTGACCTGACCTGACTTTACGCTACAGTGTCAATATCTCGGTAGACCAACTTCAGCTCGGTATATCACATACTATACTATCTCGGCCACCTACTGTAGAAGAGAAGGCATGGGTCTCCCTCGCAAATCTGATGATGATGTCATTACTGACGGCGGACAGCGCCAGTCGCCTAAACACATAGCTTATATAAATATGACTCAAAGAGAGAGCGAGCGAACGCTGCCACCGCCTCCAGGAGTGACGTCGTGAAACCTACACCCAAGCCTTCTCTTCTTGGTGGCTTGGCATACTATAGTAGCACTACTTTAATCTCTTCTCCAACTGTCCAACGAATAGATTTCGTTTTGCTTTGTAATGCAAAACTGGTTAAGTTTAGGTTCAGTTAGTGAGAGTTACCTGACTTTGGGTAAAGTTAACTATAAAGTACATAGAAATTTCCTGAGCCACGTTCAATATTCATAGGCAAAGTAACCCGTGTCAAGTCAGGTATTCAACCCCACGTATCTAATATACTATAGGAATAGTCGTGTGTCTGTCTGTCTGTCTGTCTGTTCTGGGCAGCAGAAAAACGGCACTATCGTTTTTCATCAAACTTTGTGGAAAAATCGCAAAAAAATCGTAGAGTGGAACAAACCTGGTCCCATGTCGATGGTTTCTATAGGAAGGCATTAATTAACCATTTTATTTTCGCTGGAAAACGATTCATGTCTACGGACCTGGCGCACCCTCATTCGTTGTACGCTGTCAGCCCACGATTTCAGTTATCATACGACTCCCTCCTCCTCCCCTACTTTTTCTCTTAGCCTACTTTTTTTAATGTTGTTTGGATTAGTAAAGGAAGGAAGATGAGTAAATAGAAGAATACAGAAGGGGAAACAGAAAATAGTTAGAGATAACAGGTGGGGGGGGGGGGAGGTAAGTTTCATCATGCGTCTGGACGCGCAGTTTCAACGTCACCAGACCATTTTCGGACCTTACAGCTACAGTGTGTACAGTATACTTATATCTATGGCTGACTGTACATGGAAAAGGAGAAGAAATAAAAAAATTATAACAGGAATGCATGGAGAAGATAGAAAGGGAGAAGAGAAGGAGAAGAAGAGAGACTGAAGCATTATTATCCTTAAGAGGCGAGCGAGTAAAGGAGATGGGAGAGAGGGATAGTGAGAGGTGGAGGTATGAATGGAGGGATGGAAGGACAGAATAAGAATGGCATAGAGGGATAGTAGAGAAACTAGAGAAGGAGACAAAGGAAGGACAGCCATAAGTAAAACAAAAATCAGAACAAGTATTTGGATGATAACATGTAGAAATTAGTCCGTTAAATGTAGGTAAAAAGAGTAGGAATAATGAGATAAAACATAAAGAAGAGAGAGACACAGGATAAACAGAACGGGAAGGAAGATAGGGAAAGGAAAGATGAGGGAAGGAGGAACTTGGATAATAAGATGGAACAAAAAGTGATTATCAAGAGAGGTACAAGAGAATGGGAAGAAAGACGTGGGGAAGAGAGAGGGAGAGAGAGAGAGAGAGAGAGAGGAAGAGGAATAACAGTACGGAAGAAAAGCGTAAGGAGATGATTGAGGAAGGTGGGTGGTACTGGTGGTGGGAGAAGAGGAGACAGCCCAGGTGATGTAAACAGTAATTACCTATCAGGACGGTGCCCTCTGCCTCTCCCACCCCCACCTGCTGTCACACCCCCTTCAGGTCTTGCTCAAATATTTTTAATGTTTATGAAGGTTCGTATGTACGTGGGGAGAGGGGATGGGGGAGGGTGAATATATGTGTGGGTGGGGGGGAGGGAAAGGGAGGAGGTTGCATGTTTCTGTGTTTAGAGGACAGGAAGAATGTGTGTGTGTGTGTGTGTGTGTGTGTGTGTGTGTGTGTGTGTACATTTGGCTAAGCTAGACAAATTAATCAGAATAATATATGTGTTTTTTAAAGTTCCCGGAATACCATATTAAAATCACCTATTTAATAAGGGAGAAAGAAGTGCTAAATATGATGATTAGTGTAATGGAGAGACATAGAGATATATAAATAAAGATAGAGATAGAGATAGTACGGATAAAATTAAGAGAGAGAGATAGAGAAGCGGACAAACAAAAGACATAGACATAATGCAGACTTATTCATGGACACACAGAAAGACAGACAGATAGACATACTTATGAAAGACAAAGACAACATTTAAGACAGACATATACATACAGACAGACAGACATGACTACAATAGACATAGAGTGAATATAGACAGTGAAACAGACAGGAGGTTGATAAAAATAGACAGATTCAAACATGCACGAATAGACAATATGGCAACTAACATGACAGACAGACAGACAGACAGGTTGACAGCTGACTGACTGTTTCACATCAGACAAAAAGGCAGACACACGCCAACAACGGATAAGAAAGACAGATTTGACGACACAAAGAGTACAGACGGGCTTACAGTCAAATACCACGCAGACGAGCAGACAGTTGGGATGGCAATAGACAGGACGGATAGACTTGAGACAGATTAGAACGCATTTATAAACAAGAATAATACCAAATTGACCATAGCTGCATCAGTGAGGGTAGCTGGTCTTACATCCACCAGCGTAAATAATAAGACGCATTGAAAACTAACACCCTCGCGCGGAAAGAACATGGATGGTCGGTTAGTCATGTAAAATGGGTCTACAACTGACAAACATAGATGATGACTATGATGACTTAACACAGGTGATGACTTAAGCAGATGGTGACTAATCTAACCAGAATCAAGGTCACTTCTCTCTTCATAATATAATTTATCTCGGAATGATCATCGGTGATTCATAATAATTTTTTTTTATGATTTTAACCTCCCTTATGGCGAAAATTTCTTTAACTAATTAATCTAAGCCTTGTGTCTCTCTTTGTGTGTGTCTGTTCTGGGCAGCCGAAACAACACAATCGTTTTTCATCAGACTTGGTGGAAAAATCGCAAAAAAATCGTTGAGTGGAACAAGCCTGGTCTCATGTCATTGATTTCTTTAGGAAGGCATTACTTAACCATTTTATTTACGCTGGAAAACGCTGTCGCTGTACGCTGTCAGCCGGACGGCGAACCTGGCACGAAGGGCCCACAAGCACTTGTAACATACTATAGGAATAGCAGTGTGTGTGTGTGTGTGTCTGTTCTGGGCAGCCAAAATGGCACAATCGTTTTTCATCAAACTTGGTGGAAAAATCGCAAAAAATTCGTAGAGTGGAACAAACCTGCTCCCATGTCGGTGTACGCTGTCAGCCTGACGGCGGTTGCCCGCTAGCCAATCAAGAGCGTTCAAACTTTCACCTGGCATGAAGGGCCCACGAATACTTGTGCTTCTTATAGGTTTTACTGATCATTGCAGTTTAATATATTTGGGATTCAGTGTGTTCTATTACCCAATGTCATTTTTAACACATATGGGACCCGGGTGGTTGGCCAGTGTGCTTTGTACCACTGTACCTCCTCCTCTTCCTCACAAGGACCGGACTAGTCTAACCCATGATACTACTTTTACGTTGTCGTGTGGGCGCCCATAAATCTGATACTTCTCTACTAGCCACAGGGTGAATCTACATTGTAATACGCCGTGTGTGTGTGTGTGTGTGTGTGTGTGTGTGCGCGAGAGCAAAAAGTCCTGTAATAAACGGAACACCAGCATGATGACTCAATTCTCTTGGTACTCCTCTCTAATCTTACGGATCTACCTTACATGCTTTCAAAGCATTTTAATTTATATGTATGATAGATGATTAGTGGGTGTCATATTTTTTACCTGAGGTAACATGACTAGTTATGTCGCCCGTTCTTATAATCACTTCTTATGTTTGCTTTGTGGTTGGTGTGTGGATTAGTGGAGGTCATGTTTTTTGACCTGACTTCGTGTTTTGTAATGTCACCCTGTACAAAAGCCTCTGAAGATATCTTGAATCTAGAGGAAAGCTAAGGTTCTCCATTGTTTCCATTTTCCCTGTGTGATTTTATCAAGATTTATCATATCCACGTTTCCATAAATATATATATATATATATATATATATATATATATATATATATATATATATATATATATATATATATATATATATATATATATATATATATTGTAGGTTATGCATCTAAGCTACTGTGCCGAGTAGCATCTATATATATAATTACGTGGCAACACTGCACGTGTTATGTGGCAACATTGCCCCGAGGCTGCCATATGGCAAGGCAGTCTCAGTCTGACTTCGTGGGCCGTGCATGGCACACGCTAGTCACCACTTGTATTTCTCCCATCCGAATAAATGGACTTCAGTGTTACCCGGTGTTTAACTACCCGTCGCTGCATTCTTTAGGGAACGCTTGGAACCTTCATATATATATATATATATATATATATATATATATATATATATATATATATATATATATATATATATATATATATATATATATATATATATATATATATATATATATATATATATATATATATATATATATTTATATATATATACATATATATATATATATATATATATATATATATATTTATATATATATACAGTATATGCTGATAACCACAAGGAAGGAAGAAAACACGAAGTTCCCAAGCGCTTTCGTGTAATTCACTTTTTGAGGGGTGAGTACAGACTAAGGAGAAGTACAAAACAATGTATATATATACAGAGGAGGGTGAGATCAATTCCACAATGGTCAGGTATTAGGTAATGACCCTACTAATCTTCAAAAAGCACCGCAGCAGTCGGTAGTCAGGTTAGAGGGTAAGCTGACCCAAACTTCTCACCTGGTTACAAATCTTCTTAATTACGAAATTATCCAGTTTGTACATACCATTATTAAATTCATGTCGACGGATTCGGTATGTTTAATGAGGCTAGATTCTATAATGTTCCTACTGTCAATTGAATTACAAGGTAATATTGAGGAGGCATTATCCCAGTCAATGCAATGCTTATTTTCCCTCAAATGAACAAACAGAGCGTTGGATTCCTGGCCTGTCCTAACACTATATTTATGTTGTTTAAGTCTAGTTACAAGATCTTTACCTGTCTGGCCTAAGTAAAACATATTACATTCCTTGCAAGGAACCTTATAAATGCAGCCACTTTTAATGTTGGGGAAGTTCTTGATTAACATTTATTTAACAGTGCATGAGTTTTTAAATGCCACATTGACCTTCCAGGTTTTTAGTTGTAAAGGAATTTGAGAGAAATTTTTCTGAAATGGTAATACTAAGAGATTCTCATGGTCATGGGTGGGCTTGGGATCGGTTCTATAGAAAGATTTTTTAGTAATGTTAAGGCATTTGTCTATGAAAGATCTAGGGTACTTAAGGTTCATGCCAATATTATAGATATATTTATATTCCACATCAATGAATTCCGGGCTGCAAATTCTCAAACCACGTAAAAACATTGATGAAAATACTGACTGTTTGACTATTATGGTGGGCAGAATAATAATGAATGTATGAACACACATTAGTAGGTTCCTATAAATACTGAACTAAAAGGTGTTACCTATTCTGTGGATCAGATAGTCTAGGAAAGGCAATTTACAGTCATGCTCTAATTCCACAGTGAATTTGATCGAGGGGTTAAGTTATTAAGTTGTGGCAGGAAAGCTTTTAGGTCCTCATTACATGGCCAGAGACATAATACATCATCAACATATCTAAACCAGACTGCTGAGGTTGGTAAAATATTATTTAATAGTTTTTTTTCAAAGAATTCCATATAAAGGTTGCTTAATGCAGTTGAGAGTGGATTACCCATTGCCATACCAAATTTTTGAGCATAATATTCTCCATTGAATTCAAATTTACAATCCTTAATACATAGTTTGATGATTTCGATGAAGTCGTCTTTCGAGACGGGCAATGAAATATTATCCAGGGAATCTATGAGGAACTCCAGTAAATCATCAACTGGGACCTTTGTAAATAGTGATGTTACATCAAAATTGACCAGTTTAAAATCATAATTAATGTGTAAGTTATTGAGTTTATCAACCAGATCCATATTATTCTTAATATTGGAGTTAGAAATGTTGCCAGCAAGGGGATTTAGTAAAGAAACTAACCATTTAGATAATTTATAATCTGAGCTGATGATGGGTCTTGCTGGGTTATTAGGCTTGTGGGTCTTGATTACACCGTACATGTATGGCAGTGGAGGTATATATATATATATATATATATATATATATATATATATATATATATATATATATATATATATATATATATATATATATATATATATATATATATATATATATATATATATATCCTTTTTTATTACTCCTTAGTCTGTACTCACCCCTGAAGATGTGAATTACACGAAAGCGCTTGGGAACTTCGTGTTTTCTTCCTTCCTTGTGGTTATCAGCATATATATATATGTATATATATATATATATATATATATATATATATATATATATATATATATATATATATATATATATATATATATATATATATACAATCAACGACCTCACCAGCCAGGACTCGGCACCCTTGCCTACTGCATGGGACTAGGTTTTAACAAGAGACTTGTGGTATGTAGTGTCTTGTGGTATGGTTGGTAACGTTCCCTAATCCCACACAGTAGGTCAAAATCGAGTCCTGGCTGGTGAGGTAGTTGATTATATGTTCAAAGTCCCCGTGTTATATGGACTAAAAATTATATATATATATATATATATATATATATATATATATATATATATATATATATATATATATATATATATATATATATATATATATATATATATATACATATATATACATACAGTATATTGTTAGGAACCGTATTTATTTGGAAACATAAGTAACATGACTTACTCACTGTTTTCTATATATTATTTTACTATTTCAAAACTTGATCTGTGTATTATTTTATTATTTTATGTACTCTTATATTGGATGATGAAGTATGATGTTATATTTAGGATGATATTAATGATTTGTAAAGGTACGTGTTGAGAATGCTGGGCATGTAGATTCTGTGGAAATATGCATGAATCTATCGTATGTGGAGATAAAATTAAGGTGAAGGAGAAAATTACATCAAAATGCTGTAATTGTGGGGTGGGAGGGGGGGTGCTCACAATGCCAGCTCGTGGGTGTGTCGTAAAAAACGAGTTCAGTCCATTAATCAAGAGGATAAAGGTGACGCTGTAAGGAGCGATGTTGCAGGGACACCAAGTGCTGTAAATGTGTGGGAAAAGAATATGGAAATACGTAATGCAGCAGCACAGAAGGACATAGGTAACGGGGACAATAACCTTATAGCCCCTAACATTCTAGTAGATTTCCGTAAGGATATCTAGAAATGCATGGTGAATCTTGTGATGTTGCTTTTGTTAATAAAGATTGTTCAAAAGAAAATGAAACATTAGTAGAGATGGAATCAATTATTGTGGATAACAATCTAGAGCAAAATAGTAATCATAGTCAGTTAGGAAATAGAGTTGGTTCGGTTTCTAAAGAGAATGTAGTAAACAAGGAAATGCTTGGTGACCTGACGAACATTCTTGACTCTGTTTTGGAATATATGGAAAATCCAAGGGACGACGTCGAAAAGAATGTTCTAATTTCGGTGAAGAATATGAGGAGGACAATTTAATCTAATGATTCTTAATGTCAACTTAATTTCCTGAAATGTTAATAGTTTGAAAAAAAGGTTAACGGATCTTCATGCAAGTGTTCATTCTAGTAGCTTTGCAAGAGGTTGGGACAAACGGAATATCTTTACAACTAAGAGGTTATCAAAGTTTTGAATTACCAACTGATTTGACTGGAAATTGTAGAGGTTTGACGACTTATATCAAAGATGATATTCCAGCATCTTTTCATTCCGCTCTAAAAATAACGGTACCGAGTATTTGAGTGTTAGTATTCCGTTTCAAGCTGCTACACTGTTCATTATTAATAATAATAATAATAATAATAATTAACGGTTTATTGAAAGAGCTTGGCAGCCAGAAGGCTGAAAATATACAGTTACATATTTGGGGAATGGGTTACGAATTACAAATAATATACAAGTGACATAAGTGACACAAATAAGACATATAGTAACTTAGATGGGGATCAGCTCAAACTACAGTTCATTTCAACATAGTGACAGTGTAGAGAGCAGTGTTTACTGGGAGTGAATACACTGATTTATTACATGTTATTGATAATTTTTACAATGGTTGGGACTGGGCTGTTCTTATAGCGATCAGTTCGTGCACGTATGGGCTGGATGCGGTTGTGGTGTCGAACAGCAATTCTCGGACAGGGGATCTCAGGTGGTAGTAGGGGCCGGTGTCGGGGATGGTGTAGAAGCTTCTTACCAAATTTGCAGATGAGGCCGTGGTGATGGTCAGTGAGAGTCGAAAGGGTCAGTGTGTTGAGCGCTTCTTGATATGTGGTGTAGGAAGGGGAGAGAATAATCTTGCATGCCCTCTTTTGCACTTTTTCTAGGTGTTTACGTTGTGTGGCATTTAGAGAGGAAGACCAGGTGGGGGAGGCATAGGTGAGCTTGGGAAGTATGAATGTTGTGTATACACTGAGGAGCTCGTGTGCGGGAACTCCGAGGGACTTGAGTCGGCGGAGGAGGTGGAGACGGAAACTGGAGGATTTGACAACTTCACTGACGTGTGGTTTCCAATTTAGTTTGTTGTCTATGGTGACGCCGAGGAGCTTCGTGGAATCTACAACCTGGAGTGTGTTCGGACCTAGGGTAATGGAGGGAGGTGGGACAATGTCGGAGGAGAGGTTGATGTGCATAACCATGGTCTTGGTGTGGTTGATGGTGACATGGTTGTTGGTGGCCCAGTTTTGGAGACTGTTCAATAAATCCTGAAGGGCGGTATAGTTGGGAGCAGAATTGTTGACGCTGATCCCAATGGTGGAGTCGTCGACATATTTCCAGCGAGCAGGGGTTTCTCTTAGGGCATCATTGATGAGCATAAGGAAGCAGAGTGGTCCCATCTTGGTGCCTTGGGGGACGCCACAGGTGAGTGACTGAAAGGTGGAGACAGCCCCTCGGAAGCGTACAGCTTGGCGTCGGTCACTGAGGAAGTCTGTAAGCCATGGTATGAGACTTCTCCGAAGCCCGAGGTCAATAGCTTTGTTTATGATTATATTGTGGTCGACTAGGTCGAACGCTTTAGTGAAATCAACGAAGGCGACAGCTACAGACGTTTTTCGTTTCTCGAGATGGCGGTATATGTAATCGAGAAAGCTGACAAGACAGTGAGTGGTGGAGGAAGTTTTCATGTTGCCAAATTGCTGAGGGTCTACGACTCCTGCAATATCAGCATAAGCCCTGTCAAACACAAAACTTTCACAGATTAGGCTGGGTATTGGGGTGATTGCAATAGGTCGTAGCTGGTTTAAGGATTGTGGGCTGGTTGACTTGGGCACTGGTGATACATAAGAGGTCTTCCAGTCAGCTGGGCATCTGGCTTGACTGAGAGAAGCATTGATGATGGAGCAGAGGGGTTTAGCAAGCTCCGGGGAGAACTCCTTGAAGAGTTTCATTGGTAAGTCAATGGGGGTGGTAGAGCGTTTTAATTTTAGTTTGTCCAGGCGTTTTGCTACGTCAAATTCTTCTACTAAGTCAGTGGGAAGGGGGGCTGGTAGGTAAGCAGGGAGAGTGGTTGTGTCAAGCCGTGGGAGCGTCTGGCATATAGTAGCGAAATGGTTATTTGTTTGCTCAGCTGCGTCAACATTAGTGAGATGGCTGAGGAAGGGGAGGGGATGTGTCATATTGTTTAGTCCACAGAGTTCTTTAAGCTTACCATACCATTGACTGATGTTGGTCTGCTTCAGGTGTTGTAATTTGGTTGGGTAGTGGGACTTCTTTGCAGTGCGTATTTCGCGGATGACTCTGTTGCGAAGTGACCTGTAGCGGATGTGGTCATTGAGATGAAAGGCTCTGTCTCTCTGTTGCATAAGTCTTTTGATCCGAGGTGTGATCCAGGGCAAGTCAGCTGGGTGAGATCTGACGGACTTCTCGGGGAAGAAGTGGTGGTGAGCTTCGGTGGTGGTGTTGGTATAATTTATCCATTTGGTTTCCACGTCATCCACGCTGAGTACTTCAGTCCAGGGATAGTGAACTATCCACTGTCCAAAGAGGCGTACTGCAGAGTCAGTAATCGGCCTGTAGGTCTTGATGTAGGGTCTCTGTACTTGAGTGGGAGTGGCAGCAGGGGACCAGAGCACTGATAAGTGTGTGCTACACCCGATTGGAGGCAGTGGTTGAGGAGGTTGGTACTGGTCCGCTAAGTCAGTTAAGATAAGGTCAAGGGTGTTTTGACCGTGTGTGGGGAAGGTCACGACTTGTGATAGTGATAGCTGGTCCTGGATATCAGTGGTGTCAATTTCATTTAAATCCCCACATAATACTAACTTGGCACATGGGTACCTAACTCTGAGGTGGTCTGAGGTGGTGATGAGATGATTGATAAGAGTGTCTCTGGTGGGTGATCGAGGTGGATGGTATGCTACACAGATTATGATGGAGGCAGTGTTGCGTGGGTGTGCCCGCAGCACGACACGTACCCATAATGCTTCCACATCTGCTGGGACTTGAACATCCAGGCGTGAAGGGCGTAGGTCATCTTGACAGAAGAGGGCAACGCCCCCTCCGCGTCTTTGTGGACGAAGGTGATGAAAGAGTTGATATCCCTCAATGTGACACGTTTCAGGTACAATTTGCCAAGTCTCACATATGGCAACCACGCGCGCGGCGGTTGACCTGACTGTGGTTGCCAGCTCGTCGAACTTGTTAGCTAGGGAAGTGACGTTGGATAGCAGTAAAGACGGGAGATCATACCATATCCGTGGAACTTTAGTGTGGTGGTATGGTCTGTCAGGGGTGGGTTTCTCCGGTTTCCTAGTGGAGGTTACGGTTCTAATGGGCTTACGTGTATGACGGCCTTGTCTACGGCTCCGCGCGTGGAATATTTTCAGTGACTTGAGTAGCGCGATAACACTCCCATCAGGATAACCGTTCCCACACTTTAGATGATACAGAGTGCGTCGGGAGTAAGTGATTGGTGGCCATCGGTTGAAATCTGTTGTGGGCGGACGGAAGTGTTTGTCACTGGCGGCACTTTGAGGGACACTGACACTGGTAGACATCTGTTAATGTTTGTCAGTTGTAAAGACCGTGGACTTTGTCCTCGGTGCTTGGGGTCGCCGATTCATTGACAGTTGAAGATCAGCCGGACATTACTTTTGCTGATGATTGTTTACTAATTGAGGATTTGAACGCTAGGCATAACAATCTGGCAGTAGAGATTCTCAAAATCGCATTGACATGGTTCTGAAAAATATCTTAGACTCTAAAGAAGATGCTGTGGTCCTTGAAGCTGGTTAGCTGACACATGTTAAAAGGGGTAGATTTGATTATGCAATACTTTTTAATACGTTAGATGCGCTTGCAAATTTGGATATTGTGGATACGCTTTTGAGTGGTCACTTTGCAATTAAAGTGAAGCTTCATTTGAACAAAATCTTTTATGTTAACAATAGGAAAAGGTATACAATAACAGTAGGCTAACATAGTGAATTTGTAGCAAAAGTCGGCGAGTGGTATAAAGAGTACAAGAAGCTAGGAATTAAAGGTGAAAACATATTTTATGATGATTTGTTTGGAGTGATTGATTCCATTTTGAATAATAGCATAAAACCTAAGCCTAGGTATTATAATGATAAGATAGTGAAGGGGTGGAATAAGTTACGGAGTAAATGTCATAGTAGGTGGAGTAAAGATCCTAGCAATGAAAAAACCCGGGAAACTCTGATTGAAGTGGCAGAGTGTACAGCAGAGGTAAATCAGAAAGCCAGAAGTATGTATTGGAGTGTTTTTTTGAGAGAGATCGCTCAATCAAAATCTTTGAATCAGGTTTGGGATGGTGTGAATAAGGTAAGAGGAGTCAAGAAGAAATTTAATGTTCATCCCAATCCAAACTCTAAAGCTAATGAACTAATGAATAAGTGGGCGTATGCATCTAATTATGAGTGTCTCCCAAGTAATGTTCAGATTTGCTTGAGGAATTCAAGATCTATGAAGCGAAGGTTGGTGAATATCCAAAGTACTGTAAGTGAGGAAACCTGTGTTCCTTTAACTAAGGATGAAATTCTGAATGTTGTAAAGAAAGGGAAGTCTAGTGTTCCTGGCAGGGATGGTCTAACCTATGATGTTATCAATTATCTTATAAGTATGGAGGACAACCCAATTCTAGCTCTCTTTAATTTGTAATATGAAAATGGAAGGCTGCCAGTGAAATGGAAAATGGCACTCATTGTTCCTGTGCCTAAGGGCAATAATGATTATAAACCCATATCCTTAACATCTTGTCTATCTAAAATGATGGAACGAATGGGTATTAAATCGATTATTGTATAAAATTGATGGTCTCTTGTCGAGTAATTTGTGGATTTTTAAAGGGTAAAAGCACTACAGATTGTGTGATAAAATGTCTTAGTAATGCTGTTGTCAACTGTAGACTGTTTGTAGACCTTAAACCTGCCTTTGATAAGGCAAATGAGGAAGTGATCATAGAAAGTCTTACAAGTAAAGGTATAAAAGGGAAATTATTGATGTGAATTGCAGATTACTTAACTAACAGAAAAGCGAGTGTTTGGTTTCAAGGTCATGAATCGGAAGAAAAAAAATCTAAGTTTGGGTACCCCACAAGGTGGCGTTCTTAGCTCTATGCTTTTTAATATTCTCATGGACAGAATAGCTAGTTACAAATTCCAGGGCGAGTCCCAAGTAATCATTTATGCTGATGACATTTTGATCCAATGTAAGAATGAGGAAGATATGTCTTGGAATGTTTGTGGGTATAAATAATAATGTTAGGGATCAAATTACTTATGTCAAAAATGTATGTACAGCGAGGCTGAAACCTCTGAAAGTTTTTAAAATAGAGGAAATGGTGTTGGCATACCAGTTTTAAGATCTATGTACTTAAGTACCGTTATGAGTATCATTTATTATTCAGCTCCAGTTCTAGCTTCTTACTCAGGAAAAGATCTTAGGCCATTAGAGCTTATTCATAATGAAGCAATGAGGATTGTGCTTGGTTGTCCAATGACAACAAGAATAGAGATTATGAGGATGGAGCTAAATGTCCCGAGCATAATACACAGAATTAGGGAGTTGACTGTCATTTCTACTCTAAGGCTTATTAGGTGTGGTGATGGGTATCTGAAGTCTGCTGTTGATAAATTTACTAATGCAATTATTAGTAATTTTAAGATGAATACTTATACTAAAAAACATTGTCAGATGTTGTGTGAATATAATATTGTAGATTTGTGTGTGCCGTTGCCAAACAAAGTTTATTTGAAACCTTGGTTCATGGAGAGTGTAGCTGTAAGAATGGATAAGCTAGAGTTAAAAAAGAAGAAGAATGTAATCCATTTGAGTTACGGCAGATATTCTTTGAGAAAATATCTGAGTACCATAAGCAAAATGTTATTCATATGTACTGTGATGGTTCAGTTAATGGGAATCGGGCCGGATGTTGCATTGTTCTTAGGGATTTTTTTTAAAATGGCATTAGTGTTGAAGAAAGAATATCCAAGAGAATTGGGGATAGAAGTTCCAGAACCACTGCTGAACTTTATGCTATATATGTGGGACTTAGGAATTCCTTTGTGAGGAAAAAGACAGTTTTTGGGTTTGTTGACAATCAAAGCGCTCTATTTGCTGTAAATTCTAAAGTGCCTCTTGATGATGATTTAGTTTTAAAATGTAAGAAGTGTATTCAGGACATAAAATCACTTGGATCTGATGTTAGTTTTATGTGGATTCCATCCCATTGTGGTTTTTATATGAATGAGGTTGCTGATGATTTGGCTAAGCAAGGGTGTGGCAAAGAAATTGTAGAATACGATTGTATTTTGGGCATTAAAATTATAAAATCTGGAATTGTAAAAGTCCGACAGCAATGGGAAATGGACAATATTCGGAAAATTTTAAACAACGGTAGTAGTAGTTTGAAACATTATGTTAGAGTTTTGAATTCTACAAGTTCTGCTTATGGTAAAGCTTCGGTTAAGTATGCTACATTTGTGATGAGACTACGCTTTGGATACAAATATTATTGGCAATATATTGAAGGAACTGATGGCATTCCTTGTAAACTGTGTGGCTATGTAAAGTCTCATACATTATATCATTAAATTATGGAATGTAACTGTTTATCCGAATTTAGGGGTGATGGTATTACTGATATTACAGAGATGGTTTGTTATTTAATAAATAAAAATATGGTTAAGAATATTATGAACAAATTCTGTAAATTTAACATAAGATTGTAGATTTTATGCATATCTATTTGTTGTATACATATCTGATTTATGATTAGTAGAATGTTAAAGAACTCTTGTTAAAACTAGTTTTGGGCGGGTTAGTTAGCATGCTAGCCAGCTCCTTTTGATGTAATTGTCAATAATTTTTTTTTAATTTGAATTTGAATTCTTGCTTCTGTTTGAGGTGCACCGGGGAGGTTTCGGGTAACCCTATGTATGTGGAATTTCTGGCTGTTGCTGTGTATGAGGTAAGACTGTTGTTAGCCAGGTTAATATAGGATTTTGTCATAAGTGTTTTCAGTTAGGAGTGTTTGTGTTACTCAGTGTTAATGAATTTTTTTTAATGGCATTTACTCAGTTCATACATGTATTGGCTATAAGTAATCTTGGATAAGAGTGTTTGTATTGCACTGTGTTGTTTCATTTTGGTGTAGTTGTGCATGGTATGTGTAAATATGTATGATAAGAAATAATCATGTTTATTTTTTGTTAAGCTTTGTTTCAGTAGCACCGGACCATGTTTCACTAATTATTTTGTAATATATTAATATAATTTTGAGTGACTTATGCCTAAACATATATATATATATAGTCATTTAGTGTAGAGTTTCCATTGGAACTTTTTGCATTAGTTTTAGGTCACTGTCCCAGTGCTGGAATTTTGGTTGTTTATTGGGTAAAACTTACAATTATTGAGTGACATTCTAGTACTGTGCTTTGAAGAACTTAAGAATATATTGCAAGAGGGAAGTGATCATAACAATATATATATATATATATATATATATATATATATATATATATATATATATATATATATATATATATATATATATATATATATATATATATATATTTATTTATTTATTTATTTTTCTTTCGCAATCTGCATGATTCTTTTCCTTACCCCTCTGTCCTTCTGTCTCTGTCATTTTAAGAGACGGCACAAAGCCTGGCATACGTTAGTTCGGGTAAAAAATGAAGAACGTCGACTTATTCATTAAACGGAATTATGGCTGGTAGAAGGCAAGCGAACGTTCACCCAGTGTAGGATAGATAAGCCCGTCATATTGGATTAGTGGCATACACCAGGCGCTGTTGGTTCTTTGTGCGAGCTGAGGCTTTGATGTTACAGGCCACTGCTATGTCAATTAGCGAGGAGGAGCCTGCAGCTGCTGTTACACGTGTGTATATGTGTGTGTTTCAGTCTTCCTACCTCTTTTTCAGATCTCAGTCTCGGGTGCTTAAGTCTCGTTCTCGAACTTTCTTGATTTTTTATTTTTTTATCGAAACCTGTCGAGACCACAAGAAAATTGGCTAAGTTTAGGTTCAGTTTGTGAAAGTTACCATAAAGTACATAGAGATTTTCTGGGTCACGTTCAATATTCATAGGCAAAGTAACCAGTGTCAAGTCAGGTATTCAACTCCACGTACGCTTTTTATAGGTTGTACTGATCATTACAGTTTAGTAAATTTGTGATTCAGTGTGTTCTATTACTCAATGTCATTTTTAACACATCTGGGACCCGAGTGGTGGGCACGTGTGCCTCGTACCACTGAACCTCCTCGTCCTCACAAGGACCGGACTGACCTGACCTATGATCCTACGTTTACGTTATTGTGTGGGCGCCAATGACTTTGGTATCAAAGTGGTTAATCTACAGTACATTGCAATACGCCGTATGTGTAAATAATAAACGGTTTATTAATAGAGTTGCAGCCAGTGGCTGAAAATATACAAACTTACATGTGATTTAGACATACAATACTGATATGCATTCAATACATTTACAGGGCTGTACAGTACATAAATCAGGAGTTGTTTATTATTTTAACAATATATGAGATGGTGCTATTCTTATATGTATCAGTGCTGGCTCTTATGGGCTGAATTTTGCTGTAGTGGCGGACTGCGCAAGGTGGGCGAGGGACTGCCGGTGACAGGAGGTGGCGATGACGAGGATGGTGCAGTAGTCCACTGCCAAACGTTCCTAGTGCTTGGTGGTGGAGGTCACTGAGGGATGGCATTTCCAGGGTGGAGAGAGCGTTGTTGTAGCCGGAGTAGTCGGCACCAAGCATGATTCTGCAGGCCCTTTTCTGTATCTTCTCTAACTGACGTTGTTGGGTAGAGTTGAGAGAAGACGACCAGGCTGGTGACGCATACGTTAATTTAGGGAGAATAAAGGCATTGTAGATAGTCCTCAACTCTGGCATGGGTGCCCAAAGTGCCCTGTGTGAACCGGCTGGTTAATTCAAAGTTAACCAGGTTGGTACATCTATATTATATTGGGCTTTAGTAACGAAACCCAATTGAAGTTTCTTCTTTTATTAAAAAGTATTGTTTGTATAATTCCTGAGAGTAGATCAACAGTAAATTCCACTATTTATGAGAGCAAAGAGAGAGGATGGCGGCTATGTATATAGACCGTGAATCAACGTCCGTTCGATGTAAGTGTTTAAGTCTGACTAGCATGAATGTCGGCTTATACCCGAGCTGACTAATGTGCTGACATACAGTCAAAGGGCCGCACCCTAGGAGGCCACCAATCACGTGATATGAACATGACAACTCATAGCCAGTGGAAAGTTACAGGGGATGAATTTGAATATAAATTAAATGTAAAGAACCCATTTATATAATACTTCTGTTGATGAGACAGGGGCCATTACATCGCTCAGTCACCTACCAGCCAAGCTCTGTGAGGCCTAAATAAACTCACAGAGTACAGTGCATCCTACACAACCCTAACCATGTTATAAACATATGTGTAGACAGTAAGCTGGGAACTCTACAACCATAGGGGTTTTATCAACTATAGGGGTCCTATACTTAAGTGTCTTATGGGTTAGAATGTTATGGACAATTTTCATCTTGGATGATACTGACTTATAATAACAAAAAAGAAAAATTACTGCCAAAATTAACATAATTGTGGGAATTGTGAGACCTGGTATAGCAAATTCCCGTGATAAATAAAATGGCAAATTAGTATTTAAATCAGCAAATTTGGTCTCTTTAAAGAATGCAGTTACCTTCAATTTCTATGAAACAATCTGAAGATCCTTTACAGTAAAGTTCATGACAGGAAACATTGGAATTAAAGCAGACTTGAGATTAAAATTTAAGGCAAAATGCTGATGAGTAGGCAAGGTCTGTAATGAACTACAAGTGAATTTACAGTAATCTGGAGCCGTGTAATGACCTTTCACAACTAGCTGTTTACCACCATCGTGGCATTTTAAATAACAGTAGTAACATTAGGAAAGAATAAGTACTGCACATTATGGAGATGAACGTGAAACACAGTTTTAACACTAACTGGCCTATAGCTGCATTGCGCAAGTGCTGTGCGTACATTAGTTTGTATGACTGCCAATTCACATATTCCCTCTGCAGCAGGAATAAACGCGAACATATAGGCTGGACATACGTGTAAGTGTAGAAATGACGACTTACACCGCGACAGTACCCCAGGATCATCTAATGCCAATAAAGAATATTCCTCATCTACAAGTAAAAGTTCTTTAGGCCTATCCAGAGCATACAGTGTGTCGTTAACAAACCAGGGGAAGGATTCTAAATGCCATGCAACTGATGTTACCATCGCATAGGGATGTGGATAAGAATAGCATTGTGCATGAGAGTCGACTCCAACAGAAGGTAATAATATTCTACCTCATTATCATTAAAAATAGGAGTTAAGTGATGCTTCAACTTGGCAATCTGTAATGTATCAAGAAGTGTCTGTACAGGCACAAACTATGCATCCACACGCCCTATCCCTGCATCTACTATGCTGTAAATTAAGTGATTCTTATTAGCAACAAGATTTTGAAGTTGACAATTCCGCAGCATGCAAATATTCCGAGAAATAAAGGAGCCACTCTAACGTAGGGATTAACAACTTTAACTTATAAACAACCCTCGATATATGGTTAGACTCCGATATCATCCTGTTAACTTTTGACTCTAAAGCAGTAATCGCATGAAATGTTTGAGATATAACACGATTCTGCTGAGATACAGCCTGATCGACAATGTTCATGCGGTCCCCCAATTTAGCTGCATCGTCGGCCGTTGCCGTGCCAAACAGAGTGCTTTGAATAAGACCCACAAAATTTAATAAACCCCTTTTTCGTCGTGCTTGAGAACGTACTTCTTTTGCAAGATCAACTTCAGACGCTGGTATTCTTTTTCCAACAACGACGAGAAGCTTGTGAAGGTTCATGAGACGAAAGTGCTGAAGGTCAATAGTTTGTGTAACCATATTCGATACATTAGGAGCTGAACTGAGATCATGGAATATGTCCAATGCCGATTGTAGTTGCGCGTCGACGGCCTCCATCTGACGGGGAAGCTGGAGCAGTCCATGTAACTCATACTTGAAGTTCACCACGTCCTCTACTATGAGAACGCGTCGAAGGGGTGCAGCGAGCGCACCCGGCTTGAGGACGGATGTGGACAGATTTATCAACACAACGGTGCCACAACACAGTAGGAGCAACACAATGATGTTCCAAGGCATTCTGTAAGAGATTACATTCGTTTTAATATCTACTTGCAGAACGAAGCTTCATACAATAATCATTAGGCACACTCTGCTCCTGTACAGTTTGCAAAGAAGTGTCCAATACAACATTATCATCTGTGGGCAATAAATTTTCGTGGGTCTTCTTAAGACGGTCCGCATGCACGACATCTGCTATCTGTGCATTAGGCTTCCAAATTTTAAATTTGTTGCCCGCTTCTTTGGCGATAATGCGGAATGGACCCGAAAACTTACCCGAAACCCTGGAGTTCCTTCCAGTTTCTCTTACCATAACAGCATCTCCTACGTCTAACACGACAGCTTTAGCATGTTTATGTTATTTGACCATCATTTCAGCGCGTGACGCTGCTAAATGTGATCGTACTTTGCTATGAATATCCGTAAAAACACGGATTTGTTTTGCAGTGAAATCATCCATATTATAAAGAGGGTTGGGCGTATCCGTAAGTACATCATAAGGTAGACGTTTGTCTGTACCATAGACAATGTAGTAGGGTGATTTGCCCGTAGAGCTATTAATCGACCCATTAATAGACGCTGCGACCTGCGGTAACCAATCTTCCCATGTGTATTGCAAATCACACACAATCGGGCGAAGTGTCTCCAGGATCTGGCGATTGGTTCTCTCAACAAAGCCATTAGCCTGTGGATGATAAGCTGTTACAAAACTTTGCTTTATTCCATATTGCACACATATTTGTGCTAACAGCTGATTCTTGAACTCTGTCCCATTGTCAGAGAGAAGGACCTTAGGCGTAGTACATGGACATATAAGATTCATCACCAGTGCATAGGCCACAGACTCTGCTGTTTTATCCTTCAGTGGGACCAAAACCACGAACCTATAAAAATGATCCACACACACTAAGACGTACGATGAGCCCTGATGACTCCTCGGGAGTTGTAACAAGTCAATAGCGACTGTGTCAAACGGACGGTCTGGTGTAGGATATTGTAGAATCGGTGCCGGTGATCTTGTAGTACCCTTATGTTGAGCACATGCCAAACATTTAGCAATGTGTAATTCTAAGTATTTCTTCATTGTGTTCCAGAAATACTTCTTTTTTAATTCCGCCAAGCATTTGTCACGTCTTTGGTGACATGCCTGTGGAACATCATGGAACAACGTTATAATCGTTTCACACAACGTATCAGGTACGACTATTTGAGAAACAGTACCCTCAGGCGTCTTTTTCGACCTATGGAGTATGTTATGTCGTAATTCAAACTGACTTAAGGGAAGAATTAATTTGGGGAGTTTAACATCCTCTCCCTATTCTAGAGCGAAAATGACTGCTGACCATAACGGGTCACGTCGTTGCTCATCCTGCAGTTGTGAAAGAGTAAACGTTGATACAGGCATCACTGGTGCTATATTTCTAGACAAAGCGTCGGCGACAGCATTCGCCCTTCCCCGTAAATACCTCAACTCGGGGTCAAATTCCTGAATTGTCAGATACCAGAGTGCCAATCTGCCTGATATGTTTCTGCCATGGAACAGTTTAGTCACTGCCGCATGATCCGAAAATACAGTTATCTTATAACCAAAGATAATATCTGTAAACTTCTTTAGTGCCCACACAACAGCTAACGTTTCCAAATGCGTTACTGAATAACGTGTTTCAGCTTCAATAAGTTTACGACTTACAAATGCTATCACTCGAAAATTTCCTCTCAAATTCTCTTGCATGAGTACCACTCCGATTCCTTGTCTAGAAGCATCAGTACAAAGGGTGAAAGGTTGAGTGTAGTCAGGGAATGCCAGAACAGGGGCATTGGTAAGCGCTATCTTCAATGCCGCAAAGCTATTTTCGTGCTCAGCATCTTTCTTAAGCAACCTTGTTAGGGGTGATGCCAATGTTGCATAGTTCTTAATAAAATAACGATAATATCCAGATAAACCAAGAAAACTACGCACTTGATCAACCGGTGTAGGACGCGGGAACTGAGATACAGCTTTCACTTTATCATCCACTGTATGAATGCCCTCACCGTCAACTACATGACCAAGGAAATGGATTCCGGATTTTAAAAACTCACATTTTGAAAGTTTTATCTTAAGACCTGCTGTGGAAAGTTTCTCCAACACTTCACGCAGTTTAATCAGATGGGTATCAACGTCCTTACTAACTACTATTAGATCATCCAAATAATCGCAGACTGTGGTACCAATCAATCCGTCGAACAGGGTGTTGATCATTGTTTGAAATGTCAATGGGGCATTCGTGAGAGCAAAAGGCATCCAAAGGAACTGAAAGTGGCCCAGGGGCGTACTAAATGCTGTGACCTCTCGTGATTTCTCATCGAGTGGTATCTGCCACTAAGCAAATCTAAGTTGCTAAATACAGCATTATCCTTACCTAAGGACTGCAACATGTTACTCAAGACAGGCATAGGGTACCTATCCGGGATCGTACATTCATTAACGCGCCTTAAATCAATAACAGGTCGCCAACCACCATCCTTCTTCGGGACGAGGAATAAAGGGCTATTAAAAGGGGACTTAGAATGTGTAATACATTCTCATCCAACATATCTTGCACCATATTTTGAACTGCAGTGCGTTGGCTATGTGGTAGTCTGTAAGCTGGTACATAGATAGGATTTGTTCCCTCCTGAAACGATATATGATGGGATGTTAAATCTGTCTGCCCTAGGTTTTCCCCTGGCAAGGCTATAATATTCCTGTAGTCAGCAAGCAGCTCCAAAAGGCGTGTCTTGCCCTGAAGATGATCCATCACCTTAACATGTGGCGCTATTTGATCTATCCTCTCTTGCCTATTCTGTTGGGATTGAGAAACAATACTACCAATTGGGAATTGTGTAGGCTGTAATTCGACATTGTTGTGATATACCAGAAAATCACACAAATAACATCCTTTCTTCAATATTCTTTGAACGTCTGTTCTATTCAGAATTAGTACGTCTGTCAAACCACTCTTGCTGCTTTAATCACGCTGGGAAAGTGAGGGTGTGAGGTCTTGGGTAAGCTCTTACACATCATCCGCCTTCCTTTGAATGGGAATGGTGGACAACACTTTCGACCTTGCCGTGAACAAAGGTGCAGAATGACGCATAGCGTTGTAGGAAACACCTTTAAACGTAATAGTATTATTTCGTGGACGAACATCTATCTTATTCGTTCTGAGCGTTGGGAGACCAATTAATCCGTCAGCTGGCAAATAAAAGTGCAGGACCACATAAAAGTCCACATAGAAGGGAGTACCACGTCTTGTAAATCTAAGTAGTAACGTCACCATTCCGTCAATACTCAGCTGCGCGCCAGATACTCCTTCGAGATTGGCGTCAGTAGGTTTCCATTGGAAATCACGGTGAGGGAATCTACGTTGTAAGTCCTGATAGGATGTCAAGGTCAAAACATTTGCGCATGCACCCGTATCAATATCAAGAGCCAATCTTATATTATCCACTCTCACCAGCACGGACAACACTTCCACTTTACTTAGCGCCGTTACTAATGAGGCTGCTACAGTGTTGTGGGAAGTGTTGTGCGAAGCAGGCACCTATGTACCTACCCTTCCTCGTGTTGTAACAGGCGCTGGTCTTCCCCCGACTTCTTGTCCTGGTAACGATGCGCTTTACGCTTCTGCGTTACCTGGGGTGCAGAAGAGTCCAAATTCCTAACCTTCAACACTAAGTTGCACTCATCTGTGTTGTGAGATGTCGACCTGTGGAGTGCACACCACGATCACGATTTCTGGCTAGGTGGAGGCGTCGTCTTAACCGCCTCTGTGTATGACCTTGGCGTCTGCTTAGCACCTGTGGTCTCTGGTATTTTAACACCACCACCCTGGAGCTAAAAACAATCATCGATCAAATGGCCCCGTTTTTTACAATGGGTACATCTCAGAGATCGACGATGCTTGTAAGTCCATTGTTGAGGTGCAATCGGAGCCAGCGGTGTCGTTTGCGCTATCTAGGGAGGTGCCGTAGCCTGGGAAGGACGCGCCATCAGAGGTCCCGTCACGTTTGGAGAAAGTTTGTTTGCATAATCCACCATATCAGTAGGCGGGACAAACTCCACTTCCTGTGCCCGGCCATAGATAGGACGATGAACCACTAATAGGAAACTAATCAACTCGATTAGTGTTTCCACATTTGTCGGTGACATCTTCCAATCAGAGTCGTACCATCTCGAATTCCGGAAGGTCGCCTCCATGTCTTGACTCACTTCTCCGGCAATGTCAACAGCCACCATAGGTTTTTCCTCGTGAACCACCGGAGCACAACGATCCAGCCATAGGAATACCCACTGCAGATGGCCCAAATGGGACCCGCAGTCAAAAATACCAATAAGGGTGCGCTTAAACTTCTCATAGTCAGGGGCCGTTAGGCCATAAGCATTTAAGTGATTGCTAGCAAACGATCCCTGCGGAATGTGGGAACGCACAAATGCCTTTTTCTCAAGATCATTGGTAATTTTGACATTGCACATGGTGTCCTCACACGCACAGATGAAGTGTGTAACACGATAATCATCTTGACCCGTAAAATCACGTACGTGGTCGACACGTGGCATCATATGAAACACATTATCTGGGTTAGTTGACGTGGTAGCATCATTGCGTAAAGTGTTAGAATAAGCCATGTTAGCATTAGAAGTTTGCAAGCCAGTACGTTTACTCCTAACAGAAGGCTCAGTTAAAGGGGGGGGGGGGGTAATGATAAATTAACCGACACACTGTCACCCAGAACAGGATTAGAAACTACCTGTGAATGTTCAGGCGAGGTACTATATTGATTCCCCGACCGTAAGGTATGACGGTTTAAATCGTCAAATGAATCCTCAATCAACTGCTCACTACTCTCCACCGAAACGTCTAACTGTGTTTCCTGCTTAAATCCTAATTTAACCTCTGCAGTAGCAACTTGACGTTTATCCTCTATTTGTGAATCGTCAGCAAAAAGTTGCGCCAGGTCAGTAAGGTCTTCAGACCACAACTTTGGAAACTTTGACAATTTATCCATTAAGTTTCATTTGGGTCAGACAATGATTAACAGTAAGAGCAAAATACTTGCCTCTCATGTACAGGAAATGATAAGAATTATAGTTAAAATAATTATAATATCAATAATTGAACAGATAAGAAATAACTACTGCAAATTATATTACGTCAGTATACATTAATATACGAAAGACACTTATTTCAATGACACAACCTATCCAATGTCCTATCGATGTGGAGTTATGTCTTGAACATGTAAACGTATGTATAAAATATGTTGTAACATACAGGAGTTACGGTGTCTGCTGTCTCTGGTGGGGTGGGTGGAGTCAGGTGAATCCCTCAATCGTCCCTCTGCGCGCGCCGCTGTGTTGCGTATGTCAGGTTGCCTAACAACGAGTAGACTCGCTGCAATGACGAACGTCGGGTGATTCCACTTCACGACAGGGGAATACCTCCACAGTATGATCAGATGTTGCTGAGTAAGACGAATCAGGTCTTCTGCCCGCTGATACAATGTCGCCTCTTCTGTGTGCCAAACCGTCTGCAATCCTGTCTGATGACACCAGAAATACTGCACTCAACGATCGCGAAACCACAACAGCCGTCCAGACACTTGTGAAAGGACTGTTTGTTAGTAAACTCCAAAAGTTGTTGAGAATGTCTGCAACACTGTACACGACTAGCACAGGGGAAGGATGCTGACATGACGCTTCCCTGACCGCCCTCACTTGTCGCTAACAGGGATTTCACCAACGAGCCGTATGGTAATAAGGCAACAATAACTCAGTATTGGTTATTGGAATAATTCTGCACCTCCTCTGGGCGACAGAATGAGAAACACTCAATTACAATCGTGTCAATACGGGATATAGTACAACACTCGGATACGTTATGTAACGCGTCACTGTTTTTTGCTTTTCTTGTTTCACAAAACACTGACGTATTGGTATGTAGACTGATATGTATCCGTTACCACCGTAGCTGCCACCTGTATGAACCGGCTGGTTAATTCAAAGTTAACCAGGTTGGTACATTTATATTATATTGGGCTTTAGTAACGAAACCCAATTGAAGTTTCTTCTTTTATTAAAAAGAATTGTTTGTATAATTCCTGAGTGTAGATCAACCGTAACTTCCACTATTTATGAGCGTGAAGAGAGAGGACGGCGGCTATGTATATAGACAGTGAATCAATGTCTGTTCGATGTAAGTGTTTAAGTCTGACTAGAGTGAATGCCAGCTTATGCCCGAGCTGACCAATGTGCTGACATACAGTCAATGGGCCGCACCCTAGGAGGCCACCAATCACGTGATATGAACATGACAACTCATAACCAGTGGAAAGTTACAGGGGATAAATTTGAATATAAATCAAATGTAAAGTACCCATATATATAATACATCTGTTGATGAAACAGGGGCCATTACATGAGTCGATATAGCCTGTTGAGTCGGTATGAGGAAGCCTTGATTGTGTTGTTTACATGAGCCTTTCAGTCCAGTTTGTGGTCTATGGTAACACCCAGGAGTTTGGCAGACTGCACTAACTGAAGAGGATGGGCACCCACTGTGACTGCTGGAGCTTGCACTGGAGTGGTGGCGGTTTTGATGTGCACGACTACGGTTTTGGTGACCTTGTTCTCCGTAGTCCATGCCTGTAGCCTGTCCAGGGTGCCTTGTAGCAATGAGTAGTCCAGTGAGGTGTTGTCCACTTTAACCCTCACAGTGCAGTCATCCACGTACTTCCACCTGTGAGGAGTGTCCGACAGAGCGTCGTTGATCAGGATTAGGAAGCACAGTGGTCCCATCTTGGTCCCCTGGGGAACACTTCAGGTGAGGTGTTGGAATGTGGGGACAGAACCCTGGTACCTGACTGCCTGACGACGCTCACTCATGAAATCGGTGAGCCATGAGACCAGGTTGGTGGGCAGCCCTTGTGCAATGGCCTTGTGTGTGCGTGTGTGTGCGCGCTTGCACAAAGTCCTTTCATAAAAGAAACACCAGCATGATGACTCAATTCTCTTGGTTCTCTTCTCTAACCTTAGGAATCTATGCCAGAAGAACGTTCGTCTACCTTTTATTCTATTCCCAGTGGGTCAATATTTACCAATGATACTTTTGAGTCATAACAACAGATAATAATCATCCTGTTTGTTATGAAACATACCCCGTATACGAGTATACAACAATGAAATGTAGTACATATTCAACTAAAGCAGTAATTCGGGGCCGTGCTGAGTTCAGTAGCTTAGAAGAACATAAGAATGGAGGAAACTGCAGCTGGCCTATTGGCCCATACTGGGTAGTCCCGTTTATTCCCAACCCCTGTAGCTCATACTATATATACATTCAACCTATGTTTGAAGCTATCCAGTGTATTCGAGTTAATGATGATGTTTGATAACTTGTTCCAGTCATCCACTACTCTATTTCGAAACAAATGTTTACCTATCTCGCGCCTAAATCAAAATTGCTGTGAGTTCGCTCCTGGTTGGATAGTTTGAGTACATGTGTTATATAACCATTGTTTAGCCCTGACTTTCATTTATACACCTCGATCATATCGCCCTCACTCTACGTCTCTCGAGGGAGTGCAAATTAAGATGTTTCAACCTGTCTCTGTACTCAAGGTTCCTAATGCCCGAAATTTGTCTTGTCATTCTCCTCTGAATTCTTTTTGGGGATTCTATATTCATTCTGTAGTAGGTCATCAGAATTGAACTGCATAATCCAAGTGAGGTCTCACAAACACAAGATATAGTTTTAGGATAACCTCGATAGTCTTGTAACTAACACTTCTTTATATGAACCGAAGTACTTTGTTAGCCTTGTTTCGAGCAAATACACGTTGTTGACTTGGTTTAAGATTCCTACTTCTCATTACTCCCATTTTTTTTACTGTCGGATTTCTCTACTGTATAACAGTATTGTTCATCTGATATCTGCTTTCTCTGTTTACATATCCCTTACTAAATAGTTTATATTTGTCCACATTAAATTTCATATGCCATTTTACACCATTCGAAACTGTTTTTCAAATCTTCCTATAATTTTGTGGAGTCTTCGTCAGATCTAGTTACACGCCCTATTTTAGCGTCATCAGCAAATTTACTTATGCTGCTGTCTTTGCCTATATCTATATCGTTTATGTATATAATAAATAATAATGATCCAAGTACGAAGCCTTGGGGGTACTCCACTAGTGACCTTACCCCAATCGGATTTAGTGCCATTCATGCTCACTCTCTGTTTCATGTCCGGTAACCATGCCCTAATCCATTTTAAAATATCTCCTCGAATGTCATAAACCTACACTTTTCGCATTAGTCTTTCATGGGGGACTCTGTCGAAGGCTTGGCTAAAGTCGAAATATAACACATCATAATCGTGCCCCTCGTCCACTGATTCGAAAACAGCTGAATTTTTTAAAATAAATTAATGAAAGATGAACGCCCACTTTTGAAGCCATGTAGGGAATCATTGATCAACTTATGCTTCTCCAGATGATTTCGAATAGAGTTTGAAATTATCGCTTCCAGCAATTTGCCTACAATTGATGTTAAACTGATTGGACAGTCCGTTCTTGAAAATTGTTATCATATTCGCTATCCTCCAGGATTCTGGTATTACACTGGTCTTTAATGACAAGTTAAAGACCTTTGCTAAGGGCATACTAAGCTCTTCCTAACATTCCTTTAATACTCTGGTAAATATCTCATTGGTACCGGGTGACTTATTAGGCTTTAGCTTGTCTATTTGCTTTCTAGCATCGTTACTTGTCACTACTATCTCACTTAATCTATTTTCTTCACTATCTCTGTATATAGTCGGTGCCTCGAGTATCATCGTCGGTACCTTAGGTATCAATAGTCGGTGCCTCGGGTATTACCTCTTTAAATAGAAACACGAATTTAATTTCGAAACTTTACGTATCCAGAATATATAGAGGAAGTTCTTGTTGTTAAGGTAGTCACTGGATTTAATGTTAAGCTATGGAATAAATATATATATTTTTGCTCGTTGACCAATACATGTTCTTGTTTAAAGTTACCGAAGAGAGTTACTGAGCTATTAACACGTACGCTTAGAGAGCAGAAACCGCTATTATTACAAAGACATTAGCAGTATTGGGAGGCCTTCGGTAACTATAAAATATGAGTGTTTTCTTAATTAGGGACTAACAATGGGAAATAATATAATAATTTTACATTCAATTCATGAACTGTATGTGTTTATTTTCTAATTTATATATATATATATATATATATATATATATATATATATATATATATATATATATATATATATATATATATATATATATATATATATATATGCTGATAACCACAAGGAAAGAAGAAAACACGAAGTTCCCAAGCGCTTTCGTGTAATTCACATCTTCAGGGGTGAGTACAGACTAGAGAGAGTAATACAAATCAAGGTGTATATATGTACTCACCCCTGAAGATGTGAATTACAAGCGCTGAAATCACACCTACAGTGATTTACTTGCATATATATATATATATATATATATATATATATATATATATATATATATATATATATATATATATATATATATATATATATATATCTTGATAAAATCACGGGAAAATGGAAACAACGAAGCCTTAGCTTTCGTCTTTATTCAAGACATCTTCAGGGCCTGAAGATGTGATAAGATTTATCTTATCCACGTTTTCATTGTATAATATATATATATATATATATATATATATATATATATATATATATATATATATATATATATATATATATATATATATATATATATATATTCTGCACACACACAAATATCAATAAACCTCTAAACGAATAACGTTAATTCATGCTAAAATAAATACAAAAGGATATACTGTACCTCATCTTGGGTGTGTCAACTCATCACTAAAATCTCAACTAACAGACCAGTATCACTTACCAGACATACCAAGGTGACGACCAGGTAAACGTTGTTATTTTAGCTGACTTTGTCAGAGCTGCAACCCACAAAAAAAAAAAGTTAAAGAGCCACAGTAAAGTGTTTGCTGGGGTTCTTCGCTCGTGGAGAATGATAGGGTAACAATTGAATTGAATTGAAAAAGTTATTTAGCCAGAAAAAAACGCAGATATAGGGTGGATAATAATAACAATATTAACATGGATGAGGCAGTTGAGAACCTGAGGTCTCTTTTAGGCAGCCTGATATATACTGTACATTTATCTCAAGGAAGTATTATGTAACATTTAGTAACATCTGGAATAGTACAATAGCATGATGGTAATAAGAACATCTCGTGATGTTATCACGGTTATCACTTCAATATTTATTTATTTTATATATTTATTATTTTATTTAGTTATTTATTTTTTATTTATATTAAACGTATGTACAGCCTCGTTCAAGATTCTTCGAACACTGCTGTAGACAGCTGGCAACTCAAGGCTGTTTGTTTACTATACTACGTAGTAAAAATTATGAATGAATGTAAAAGTGATCTCTGATTGGTTACTTAGTTTCCCGTTGCTTAATTAGTGGTTGGGCTTTGTTGTTTGGTATTATATTATACCTTTCTGCTGGTATATACTGTTAATTTGATTTTAAAATGGACAGAGCAATGGGCCAACCTATATTTAATTTATGCTTAGACAATTAAACATAAGTAAAAATCGGTAAGTATGTTAAAGAACATCATGCATCAGGCACAGCTGTGTGCACTCTGTTTATGAGGTTGCCTGTTTATCATTAATTTATACTAATATTATCTTCAAACGTTTAATTCCTTTCGGGTGATTAATCCAGTTGTATGTAACCGATGCTAAACAGACTTCTTTCTAAAGACGCTGATTTCATGCAACACAAATTTCTGTTTTAATTCGCTGTGGGAATAAGCAGAATCATCGGATCACTGCTACCTGTAGTAAGTGTGTGTGCGCATGTGGAGTGTGTGTGTGTGCATGTGGAGTGTGTGTGTGTGTGTGTGCATGTGGAGTGTGTGTGTGTGTGTGTGTGTGTATGTGTGTGTGTGCACGTGTGCGTGTGTGTCTGTGTGGAGTGTGTGTGTATGTACGTCAGCCTGTGTCTGTATTTAATAATGACGTTGTTCAATTGAAGGTGATGGTAATTAATCTCACGAACTACCAGTCTGATGATGTGAATTACTGCAGTAGCGTATGCCTAATACTTTTACAAGCCTTTATATAGCAATATCATTGTCATTCCAAGACTCTGAATATTGTGAACAGCAAATCGTATTTCTTTCGTTGAGTGACTATTTCCCGCCCCACCCCCACACAAAAAATCCTTGTTTCTGACTTGTGTAGATAATGTCACTTAGTCTGGTGTCTTTAAAAAATATTCAATTTTTTTTTCAAATATGTGTATAGTGTATTATAAATATATATTTTATTTATGTATTTATTCATTCATTTAATTTTTATAAATGACTAATAAAATATAGATATAACGCTTACCTTATTGGCGGAAAGGTGAGGGAGACAGAGGTGTTGTCAGTACTGAATACCCTTCCACTCCCTCAATTATAGAAGACTCCTGCCAACATGAAATACCACACGCAGAAGATCACTGAATGTGGAAGAATAATCGGCATGAAGGAGGCTGGGTTTTCACCCACTGAAATTGCCCGAGAGTTGGGGGTTTGTCGGTCAACTGTATATTATTGGATTAAGCGATGGGAAGAGGAGGGAAGTTTAAAGGACCACCAGAGGAGGGGAATGCCGCGCAGAACAGCACCTGCACAAGTTGAAGCCATCCGGAATTTCGCTGAGGCCAACCCCTTCAAGACTTCATTTTCAATAAGAGAGGATCTCCAATTAAATATTTCCCCTTTAACAATCAGGCGAAGACTTCACGAAGGAGGCATTCACCATAAAACTCCAGCCACGAAGAAGTTAAATGAGCGACATCGCAAGGGCATGGTGCAGTTTGCTCGACGGTATGCTGAAGAAGGCCTAGATTTCTGGGGAAGAATAATATTCACTAACGAAAAACTTTATCATCTATCTCTCACGGAAGGTTGTATTGTTAGAGGAGGAACAACACCCGATATGCTAGACAGCATATTTATGAGGAAGCAAGGAGTGGCCATGTGACTTGCAATGTTTGGGGATGGATATATTTGCACGGAGTTGGAGAGATGACTGACAAAGAAGGAAGATTCACAGCTGAACAGTATTTAGAAATGCTCGAAGAAGTTATGCTTCCCTCGGTGCGTGCATATGCTTTCCCGTTTCCCGAAAACATAATTTTCATGCACGTTAGGTGTCCTACCCGTACCGCACGGATTGTAACTCGGTGGTTTGTAGAACAAAGAAATTTGCAAGTTTTAAACTGGCCAAGTAAAGGTTGTGACATGACCCTTATAGAGAACGTTTGGGCCAATATTGTGAACGTGTGGGAGCCAACTGAAGAGAGAACCAGGGTGCAGCTACAGGAGCATACACACCGTCAGTGGGAGGTCCTGAGGCGGAAACCGAAACTGATACACAATCACGTCGCCTCCGTTCCCGAGAATGAAGGTGGCTGGACTAAATATTACTGTGTCAAAAATAATTTCCCTATGCAATCTACGTCACATACTGAATGCACATCGATATTAATTTTTTTCCATGTTAACTGAAATAAATACAATTTTTATGAATATATGTAAAATTGTATAATAAAATAAAATAAGACAATCCTCTTCTAATATTCTCACTAATGCCGTATGTATTCAGGATGATTTAAGTCAAACAAATCATAACATTATACTTATAATTATTATGAAAGAGCACAGTATAATATATGTTAAATATATAGCATGTGAAATAATTAGCATATATACCACGGAAAAAATCAGAGAGGAAGACGGAGACAAAGAAACAACTGTATAACGACACAATTCATACAATAAAGTATGTAATGGTTCGATCCCAGCTGTCCGATCCGGCTATTCGAGGCACTTGTGGCGAGGAAATTGATATATCATATTTCAATCTCATAATCTCATATTTAATAAGTTCATGTCATGCCGTTCACAATATATTAATGTATTCTTGGTAAACGTTTATTGTAATAATTGTATTTGTATATATTTTTCTCTCCATTTATTTATAGGAAATGGGAAAAACCCTTGCCAAAATACCAAACTGTTCCAACGTTACCTCATAATTATTTCCTAACTTAAAATGATGCTCCAACACTTACGCACACTTGCATGGAAACATACGCACGCCCCTTGCCGATTTTATTAATTATAAAAAATATTACATCAATTAGTGAAATCTCGTACTGAAGGTATAGCTAATGCGGTAGTATATGTATTGTATCGCTGTAGACCTTTCAACTGCCCTTACGATTGTCACCTGAGTAGACTTAGCTTATTATATATTTCAAATTACATTTCTTTCGATTATTGATTGTTTGCCCGCAAAAAAAAACCTTGTTTTTGAACGGGTTCACCACAGGATCGCATTGGAAAGTCTTTCATTTCGTAGAAACTGTGTAGTATCCATTCCATGACATATAATTGAAACATAAAATAAATAAATGAATAAATAAAGCATTATGTGGTAGATTTATATTTTGAATGCCTCACAGGGAATGTAAAATAAATAATTTAATTAAATAAACTAAATAATACTGTTTCATTTATACAACTGCTTTTACAGACAAGCATTGACACACATAGGCTAAGGCACACACACACACACACACACACTGCAGGTAGCAGTGAACTGATGATTCTGCTTAATAGCACAGAGAATTAAAACAGCAGTTTGTGTTACTTGAAATCAGCGTCTTTAGAAAGAAGTCTGTTTTGCATCGGTTACATTCAACTGGATAATTTACCCGAAAGGGACTAAACGTTTGAAGATAATGTTAGTATGAATTAATGATAAACAGGCAACCTCATAAACAGCCTGCACACAGCTGTGCCCGATGCATGATGTTCTTTAACATACTTACCGATTTTGACTTATGTTTAATTGTCTAAACATAAATTCATAAAGGTTGGCCCTTTGCTCTATCCATTTTAAAATCAAATTAACAGCATATACCAGCAGAAAGATATAATATATACGAAACAACAAAGCCCAACCATTAATTAAGCAACGGGGAATTAACTAATCACAGATCATTTTTACTTTCATTCATAATTTTTACTACCTAGTATAGTAAACAAACAGCCTTGAGTTGCCAGCTGTCTCTAGCCGTGTTCGAAGAATCTTGAACGAAACTGTACACAAATTACAGTGGAATTGACAAACCTAAGTATAATGGGGGAGCAGTACAACATGGGTTGTACAGTATTAAGGTTGAACAAGAGGACAGAGCTATCAGAATTATGTTTATTGCAATGATAATTTCTTATGTATTTACATGATAATTTCCGAAAAAACGGTTTTGATGTTAAAATAAAAGTAGGTACTGTAAATATAGTAGGCATTACAAGAAATATTAATACTTAGACAATAAATATTTTGTAAGAGACGATTCAAAGGAAGGGAAGTAGTCTCTGCTCGGATGGGTTGGGATAAATTGTTCCACACCTTCACACTGTGATATTTTATGGAGGTCTGACACTGAGAGGAGTGCATGAGGGGTGGTCTTAGTTGCTCTGGGTGCCTTGAGTCGTATTTCTGATTATTCCAGAACTGGAAATATTTATTGTCAAGCAAGTGATTGATATATTTGTAAACAAAGAGGGCACAGCAGTAGGTGTTGATATCTTTGAATTTTAACATTTTAAATTTAGCAAATTTTCGTTTGTGTGATCTGTATTTTTTCAAGTAGGTCGTTGCTGTGAGAATGAGTGACTGTCGAGTGTGATACATGATACCGCACTGTTTATTGACTTTACTGTGAATGGCTTTTGTGTGGTTTATCCAGTTAAGTTTCTCATCAGCAATAACTCGAGGAATTTAGTATTTTGCTCGCGTTTGAGGGCTGTATTACCAAGGTACAGGGGGTCCAAGTCTGTGAAAGATCATGTAATGGGTTTTTTCAAGGCTTAAGGTGAGTTTATTACGTATTACCTAGGTCCTGACTTTAGTAAATTCCTTGTTCATAGTTCTCATCAAGGAATGAAGGTCTGAGTCGCTGGCATAGAGATTGCTATCATTTGTAAATGCGTTGTATTTTATGAGTGTGCTGGCATGGATTGTCGTTTATGTACAACAAAAACAGTACTCGGCCGAGAATGGAACCTTGGGGGACGCCATACATGAGTGGTGAGGAGTCAGATTGGTGATTATTATAGCAGACATACTGCATCCTGTTGGACAGATATGAGGTAAACCAATTGTGGGACAGGCCCCTAACGCCGTAATGTTCAAGCTTTAAAAGAAGATGGTATGGTCGACAGTATCGAAGGCTTTAGAGAGGTCCAAGAATATACCGACTGTGAACTGACTGTTATCAAAGGAATTTAAGATATCATTAGTAAAAGATAGCAGAGCACTCTCAGTCGACCGTCTAGCTCTAAATCCAAACTGGGTGTCTGTAAAGATGTTATTGGCATTGCAGGAGGAATTTAGTCTACTACATGCTAGCTTCTGCAGTATCTTATTCAAGGCTGGGACGACTGATATGGGGAGGTAATTCTTGAAGAGACCTTTGTCCCAAGATTTTTTATATGCTGGGAGAACTTTAACAATTTTCAGTCTATCCGGAAACACACCACTAGTGAAGGAGGAGTTACAAATGTGTAGGAGAACAGGTAGTAATAAGTGGGCTACTTTCTTAATGATGTTCATTGGTATATTATCTTCACCTGCTGCTGCATCTTTGGACATTTTTATGATGGCCATTAATTCATCTTCTGTGACAGGGGATAAGAACAACTTATTTTGTTGTCTGTTTTGCAGGTAGGCTCTAAATTCCTCATGGTGATCAGGGATGCTCTCTGCAAGAGTTTTGCCAACGTTAATAAAATATTCATTGAAGTAGTTGGCAATGAGGGAGGGTTCTGTTACAGCTGAATTATTTATCATAAAAGCTGAGTGGGGGGCCGAAGGTTGAGTATTCCTGTTCTGAATAGAATTTATGACATTCCAGGTTTTCTTACCGTCGCCTGATGCTGACTGGAGCTTCTTTGTATATTAGCTACGTCTGGCATTTCTAACTGCTTGAGTTACTCTATTTCTGATACTTCGGTAAGCATCACCGAAAGCTATGGGTCTTTTTGCAAATTTCCTTTAGAGTTTGTGTTTTTCTTTTATCATTATCATAATTTCACTTATGATATAGGGTTTGGAAATGGATACAGTTTTCACTGACTTAGTCTTGAGGGAGAAGCATTTATCAAAGCAAGCATTGAAGATGCGAGAGAAGTTGCAGCTGTTCACGTTAGGGTTGTCGGAGGCATAGATAAGATCCCAGTTAGCATTCATTAGGTTGTTTTCAAAAAGGAGCATGTTATCGGTGCATTAGTCTCTGTATTGTATTGAGACTCAACTAGGCCTTTCAGGTCTTGTGGCTGTTTTATACATGGCAAAAACTGGGAAGTGATCTGAGATATTGTTGTAAATAATTCCACTTGCAAGATTATTAGGAGTGTTGTTAGTCCAGATATGATCTATTACAGTGGCAGAGGTGGCAGTTACTCTAGTGGGTTTGGTTATAGTGTTGAAGAAGAATTTAAAATGACAGGAAGCAGGAAGGTCTAATACTGAGGTGTAGGTTTCTGATTTTAATAGGTCAAGGTTTAAATCTCCTTTAATGTAGCAACGTTTCCTCTCTGATCTTATGATAGTGATAAGCTCCGAAAATTTTTCAAGAAAAATCCTTACATTAGTGTAGGGTTTTCTGTATATTACTCCGACTAGGTTATTTCGTGTGTCGTTACGTAATTCAATGAAAACACTCTCCATATACTCTTCCTGAAACTTTAAATCATCTCTTACAGAAGTGTTATACTTGATATCAACATATAGGGCGATACCACCACTGTGTCGTGACATGCTGACGCAGTGTCTATCATAATTAGGAATGTTATACAGATATTCAATATCGTTAGAGAGTTTGGTCTCACAGAACCCAAGTACATCAAATGTGTGGGCAATAGAAGATAAACTCTGATCTAAAAAGGTATCTAGATGAAGGAGAATACTGCTGATGTTATGGCTAATCAAGGAGAAGGAATGAGGTAGTAGAAGACTTGAACTAAACTCGGGAGAGTCAGGAAAGTAATAGTTACAGATGGGATGGTGTAACCCAGTGTGTTTTATAGAAAGGCATCAGTATCGATATGAGGGAGTATTGTGTCGACACCATGGGTAAATGGGGTGTAACACATGCGATCTAGCACACTTGTTAACCTCTAGCGAGACAAGACGTGCCCTTACGGCGCTCCCAGTTTGAGCAGCCAGGCCGAGTCGGTTTGCCCCCCCCCCTCCCCCTGCTAAACATTGTTAGAAAATTCAGTATTTTTTTTTATGTTTCTTCTGTATTTCCCACCAGGAAAACGTAGTAATTTGAATTACTTTTTTGGTTCTGTAAAATATTTCAGACACTTTCTTTCTCTGTTTCAATTTGTATAATTATCAATATAAACTGACATTTTATCATACTATATACAATTCATGATGTAAAGAACATTTAAAATTGCAAGGTAATGCTGTTATTTCTATATGTATTTACTGAATATGCGGTTGGCGGTTGTTTGTGCTTCACGTTCGTCGTATGTTAGTGTTTGTTTACATTATTTAAAAAAAACGCCATATCATCACATGGGGGTGGGCGCTGGTGGAGTGGTACAGCTCTTGACTCGCAAGCAAGATGTCACGGGTTCGATTCCTGGGCCGGCGGAAGTTGTTTGGACACTCTTCCTAGTCCCCTTGGTCCTTGTTCACCTAGCAGCAAAGTAGGAACCTGCTGTAAATCGAAAGTTGCGAATTCGTATTCAGGGACAAGTTGTTGGAGCTTCCTATAACTTCCAACAATCTGTTAATTCAACAGATATTTTATGTAAAAATATATACAGAATCTCTGTAAATTATACAGAAAATGTTTGGCAACAATATAACCAGTGAATTTTCTGTAAATTTTACAAGATTTTTTTAACAGTGTAATTATATATCCCAACGCCCTACCAGCCTTACTACACCGGGATTTATTCAGCAAAACATTCAAGTTGTATGATATGGACACAAAGTAGTACCTTAAGCTGTGTATCCTTATATTACTCTTATTAATTATGCATAGTAAGTATTACAGAACATGTATTAATTCTATGTAATATTCCCATTTATTGTGCACCATATTATGTATATAAATTATCATATTTATACTTTATGTATTCAGCTTGTGAATGCTGGCATCTGTACATGCAGCGCCCAGTAATACATAGAGAGAGTGAAGACTGCCAGTTCTTGTGGTGCGGAAGCGAGCTTCTTGGTCCCTTTGTATATATATCTTCCGTACGAGAATAGAACCTACTTTTAAGAGAACAAGTGTTTGTGTATACCTTCAGTAGTATAGAACATTTTGGAGGTATCAAGACGAACGCCAGATGGCGCAGTGATTATTTCTCAGTGAGATACAGTGGACCTAGCCTTCCCGCCCAGACTCTGTTAAAGGCGTCTAGTCTTCAGCTTCACGGACTTACAGCAAGACTACTACAAGCCTCTAGACTTACAGTGTTGTGAAGTGCTATGCTGTGTACAGTGCTGTGCTGTGAAGTTAAGTGTTTTGTGAGGTGCTGTGTTGTGTATTTTAATCATAATTGTCTGTGCGAATTGCGGTCAGATGACTAAGGGAGCTGGTCCAGCAGTGCGTCGGCTCCCTTCTCTAGTCGGAGGGTAACTAACTAACCGCCCAGCGAGCGACTCTGCCCAGTTGGCAGCGCGCCAAGCCTCTCCCGGCAACCAGCCACACACACACACACACACGCATTCATAGAACCACCTTATATTAAATTCTTGTGACTTACTTCAGACTTCTGTAATTCTGTGCATAGATTACGAGGGGCTGACCCGGTCTTTTGCACAGATAGAGTACAGAAGCTGTCGGCATGTCTCACAGGGATCAAAATGATACCCTGGACGATGGGGTTATGAGTTTTAGTGTGGGAAACCTCTCCCCACCCACGCTCAGGCCCGACTCTCCCCACAGTGACACCGCCAAGTCACCCACAGAATCTCCTCGTTCGTCGCGAGCAAGCTCTCCTGCGATGCATGCGTCCACAGATCTCCTTCAACTGATAAAGTGGATGGAAACTTCTCGACAACAGGACGATATTGCAAGGAGAAATGAGGAAGAAATTCGGTACTGACAGTCTGAAAAACGGCGCCATGAAGAGGAACAACGACGCAGAGAACTCGAAGACATATGTAGAAGTGAGGATGATCTGAGAAGAAGAGAGGATCAAGCCAGATTTGAAGTCTTGATTTCTCTGTTAGCCTCCCCACAACGATCTACCGTACAAGATTCGTCTGCTACTACTAATGTTGATACGACTAGTGGTACTGGTACCTCATTTCCCAGAGTCGGATCAACAACACCTCAAAAGGCTGCAGTACAGACGCCTCCCTCTCTGAAGTCTGACGCTTCCTATCAGATATTTCGGGAATGGCGTCGACGTTGGCAAGACTATGCAACAATGGTTGACTTGTCAATTTTACCACAGCCTAAACAAATGATACAGCTTCGTATATGCTTGTCCTTAGAGACACAACGTACTCTCGAGCACACACTTCAAGTGCCTCCTACGACAACTCTGACTGTAGATGCCGTGCTCGACAAGTTATAAGAACATGTTAAGGGACAGTGCAACGAAGCACTCAGAAGAAGAGAACTCCTCCAATGTAAGCAGCTTGATGGAAAATCTTTTGACGCATTTTTTGTAAGACTCAAAAGATGTTCAGAGGAAGTTGATGTTTGTCCTGGGCATTCTCAAGTCTGTGAAGAGACACAACTCAAGACAATCATTTTAACGGGTGTTCGAGATGAAGAGCTAGTTCAGCGTCTCATTTCCCTTGACCCCACTTCCTCCCTTCAAGATGTAGTCACAAAATGTCGAGAGGACGAGGCCACCAGGTGTGCGACTTCAGCTTTACGCTCACAACCTGACCAGGTGAGGGCGGTGTCTTCCTACAGAAAGGGTAAGAAGCAGCAAGGTAACCCCACCCTCACCCTCCAGCTACACCTTCAGCAGCAAAAGCTTTGTGTAACAGCTGTGCGAGACAGCATGATGCCTCCCAGTGCCCAGCTGCTCAAAGCTTGTGCAGAAGTTGCGACCGCCAGGGTCACTAGGCTTACACAGTCAAGTGCCCTGCTAGCAAAGTTCAGTGCAGACTTTGTGGTCGTGTGGGCCATTATGACAAATGTTGTCGTAAGAAGACACAGAAAGGACACCACCAAGGATCCAAGAAGTCATCCTCAGGTAGTGCTGGCACGCCCCCTCCTTCTGGCAAGCATCAAGACGCTGTGTCCAGTCGTTCCTGCCGTCGTGTACATAGTTCCACAGACACGACGCTCCAGCACATCAATGTCGTCATTTCTTACGGTAACTTGTCATCCAGTCTTCAGATGTTACCTGACACCGGTGCTGACGTCTCAGTAATTGGTCCACAACACTTAGCAAGTTTGGGAATACCCGGGAGCAACCTACAGCCCCCTCCTCAGACAACGAAACTGACAGCTGATGGTTCCAAGATGGCTCCAGCTTTGGGATCTTTCTGGGCTACTCTTACCTTTGGTAAGCAGTCTTGCTCAGCCCGGATTGATGTTCATGATGGGATCCCGACTCCGCCTTTATCATATGGCCATTGTCAAGAGTTGGCCATTATTTCCAAGGAATTCCCCAAACCTATTTTAAAGGTCACCCATGTCAACAGGTTGAAGGAACTCCCTATCTCTACTAACACATCCCCATCTGATGCAAGAGCTTACCTTCTCAAGGAGTTTGCTGACGTGTTGGTTACGAAGAAATCTTTAGGATCCACACCACTCAAGCCGATGGTGGGTCCACCTATGAAGATTCATCTTAAGGATGGTGCCACACCTTTTGCCATCCACACCCCTCGTTTGATTCCTCACGCCTACAAGGAGCTAGTTAGACAAGAGGTTGACTCCATGGTTGCTCAGGGAATCATCAAGCCGGCCGGAGACGAACTTTCACGTTGGTGCCACCCTCTTGTCCCTGTCGCCAAACCTCTTGGTGGAGTACGGATCACCACCGATCTGTCAAAACTTAACCAGCAAGTTTCCCGTCCAGCCCACCCTTCACCCACACCCTTCGCAGCTGTTCGAAATGTGGACCCGAGGGCAAAGTTTTTTACAACGATGGACGCCTTATGTGGTTATTGGCAGATCGAGTTGGCCGAAGAAGACCAACATTTGACTACATTCATCACACCATATGGAAGATACCAGTATTGTAGAGGCCCCATGGGATTTGCCGCTACGGGCGATGCATTCTGTCAACGTGGTGATGCGGCCCTTCAAGGAGTCACGAATTGTGTCAAAGTGGTTGATGATATATTACTCCATGATGAAGACTACTGTGCCCACCTCTCCCGAATATACGAAGTTCTCACCAGATGTCGAAAGTACGGGATTACCCTCAACGCTGACAAGTTTGTAGTCGCCGCACCATCAGTGAACTTCTGTGGGTAAACACTCTCTCAGCATCAGGTATCGCAGCTGACCCGGAGAAATTAAGTGGAATCAGGGATTTTCCAACCCCTGCCAACCTGACAGACCTCCGTTCTTTTTTGGGTTTGGTCAATCAGCTGGCTGAATTTACACCTGACATCTCCGCCGCAGCCCAGCCGTTACGCCCCCTGCTGAGCCCCAGGAGGACATTCTTGTGGACCCCAGATCATCAAGAGGCCTTCCAGTGAGTCAAGCAGGCCCTCGTAAGTCCACCTGTCCTCGCCTATTACGACCCAGCCCTACCCACCGTCCTCTAGACTGATGCCTCCAGACTCTACGGCGTTGGTTACGCCCTTCTGCAGGGCTATGGCGGTGGACAACTCCGCTTAATTCAGTGTGGATCCCGGTTCCTGACGGACGCCGAGACCCGATATGCCACGATTGAGCTGGAGTTGTTGGCTGTTGTCTGGGCGATGGCAAAGTGCCGCTTCTACTTGATTGGACTTCAGCACTTCACCCTCTTCACGGATCATCGCCATCTTATACCTATAATCAATCACTACTCTTTGGATGCAGTAGAGAATCCTCGCCTTCAACGTCTGAAAGAGAAGCTCTCGCCTTATCTCTTCACGGCTGTGTGGCGGGCGGGTAAGCTGTTGTGCATCCCGGATGCCCTGTCCCGCGCCCCTGTCAGTCGCCCCACCTCAGAGGACGAGATGTTGTGTTCTACAGCTGCTGCATCCCTTAAGTCAGTAGTTTCATTGAAGGCCGTCTTCACATCAGAAGAGTCTACAGCACCGGATGCAGACAAGACCCTTGAAGATCTCCGCACCGCAGCCCGGGCCGACCCTTCCTATATCCGGCTCGTCGACTGTGTGTCCCAGGGATTTCCATCTAACCCAGGGGTCACCAAACTTTTTTCACAGTGGGCCGGATAATTGAAAGAATGACGAGCGCGGGCCGCATAATCATTCTGTTCAATACTTGCAAGCCAGAACGAAAGCTCTGGTAACGTCAGAGCGTAGGCGGAGCTACCACGAGCCGGGGAAGGACTTGGGATCCGGCCCGTGGGCCGTAGTTTGGTGACCCCTGATCTAACCGATACGACCTTCATGAATCGCTACTCCCATACTGGAAGATACGCGAGGACCTCTATTATGACAGAGACCTCGTCTTGTATGGTCCACGAGTAGTCATTCCTGCTGCCCTACGCCGCCGTACCTTGACCCTCCTTCACGACAGCCCTCGAGGAGTGGAGGCCACGAAGAGACGGGCGAAGCAGACTGTATTTTGGCCCGGAATCGACGCGGACATTGCAAGTACCGTCCGTGCCTGTGAGCCGTGCCAGATTCTGCAACCCAGCCAGCAACAGGAACCTTTAATGTGCGACGATAACCCTTCAAGACCCTTCGAATCTGTGTTGGCCGATTTCTTTGCAGTAGCAGGGAAGTCCTTCCTCGCCATTGCCGACCGATTGTCTGGATGGCCTGTTGTCGTCCCCTGTGGTAGTGATACAACTGCTACTGCTACCATCCGAAATTTCAGGCATTACTTCAGAGAAGTTGGTGTTCCCCTCCGCCTCAGGACTGATGGAGGACCCCAGTTCACCAGCCACGAGTTCCGGGACTTCATGGACCGTTGGGGAGTCCGTCATGTCGTGACCTCGCCCAACTACCCCCAGGCGAATGGACACGCCGAAGCCGCAGTCAAGACTGCGAAACACCTGATCCTTAAGGTGTCACCCTCAGGAAATATCGACTGTGAGGACTTCGATCGAGGTTTGTTGGAGTTACGCAACACCCCGAACTTCACCGGACGCTCCCCAGCCCAGGTTCTATACGGACATCACCTCAGGTCTTGTGTTCCTGCCCACCCGAAGTCTTTTACTCAAGAATGGCAGACCAAGACTGAGGAATGTGACCGCCGTGCAGCAGAACGAGCCGCAGATGTCGCTGCTCGGTATGACTGTCATGCCCGCCCCCTTCCCAGGTTGAGTATCGGCCAGCAGGTCAGGATTCAAGATCCGGTATCTCACCGCTGGGACAAGGTTTGGGTTGTCATGGGTATTGGCCGATCCAGGGACTACCAAGTGCGTCTTCCAAGTGGTAGAGTATGGTGGAGGAACCGTCGTTTCCTCCGACCTGTGGAGCTGCCTAGTGTTGACCCTTCCCCAGTTGAGTCCCCTAATGTTGATGCCGTTACAGTAAATCCATCCCCACCTTGTGTTTCTGCCCCAGTACTCCACAGGTCCGAGCGACTCAGAAACAAAAGGTCCGCTCAAGATGAAATTATGAGCGTATAGGGGGGAGGGAGGTGTATGATATGGACACAAAGTAGTACCTTAAGCTGTGTATCCTTATATTACTCTTATTAATTATGTATAGTAAGTATTACAGAACATGTATTAAGTCTATGTAATATTCCCATTTATTGTGCGCCATATTATGTATATAAATTATCATATTTATACTTTATGTATTCAGCTTGTGAATGCTGGCATCTGTACATGCAGGGCGCAGTAATACATAGAGAGAGTGAAGACTGCCAGTTCTTGTGGTGAGGAAGCGAGCTTCTTGGTCCTTTTGTATATATATCTCCCGTACGAGAAAAGAACCTACTTTTAAGAGAACAAGTGTTTGTGTATACCTTCAGTAGTATAGAACATTTTGGAGGTATCAAGACGGACATAGAGAAGTGATCAGTGAACAATTAACTACCAAACAGTGTTCCTATAGTGCACTCCAAGGAAAAGCACAAAAACACAGCAGTGTAAAACTGACCTAACCTGACCTGACCTCACGGCTTCACCTGACCTAACCTGAAGGATGGAGCACACCTGCATTGCCCCAAGCTACTGTCCTGGCCATGTGGCCACACACCTGCCCAACCACATCCAGCCCATATGAGCACGAACTGATTGCTATAAGAGCAACCCAGTCCCAACCATCGTAAAAATTATCAACACCTAATTATTATATATCATATTTGTATCACTTATGTTACTTGTACATCATTCGTAAGTCAAGAGACCCATTCCCCAATTATGTAATTGTATATTTTCAGCCTTCCAGCTGCCATGCTCTTTCAACAAACTGTTAATTATTATTATTATTATTATCATTATTATTATTATCTAAGAGAATGACACTAACATCATCATTGTGGAAACATTGATACTGATTAAGGAACAGTAAAAACTCAGGGTCACTGAAGTGTGAAAAAGGAAGATTATGAAAATTATAATAGTGGGGGAGGGGGGGGGGGTAACGTACTCACAAGTGCTACAACCAACAGAATTAGAATGAACATAAGACCATAAGAAAATAAGAATGGAGGAAACTGCAGCGGGCCTATTGGCCCATGCTGGGCAGTCCCGTTTACACCCAACCCCTATTGCTCATATAAGCCTCGAACCTATGTTTGAAGCTATTCAGCGTAATCGAGTTAATGATGATATTTGGTAACTTGTTCCATTCATCCACTACTCTGTTTCCAAACCAGTGTTTATCTATTTCGCGCCTAAATCTAAATTTGTCAAATTTAAAACCATTGTTACGAGTTCGCTCCTTGTTGGATAGTTTGAGTACCTTTGTAATGTCCCCTTTGTTTAGCCCTGACTTCCATTAATACACCTCTATCAGGTCGCCCCTCGCTCTACGTCTCTCGAGGAAATGCAAATTAAGATGCTTTAACCTGTCTCTATACTCAAGGTTCCTAATGCCCGGGATTAGTCTTGTCATTCTCCTCTGAATTCTTTCCAAGGATTCTATATCCATTCTGTAATACCAGAACTGAACTGCCTAATCCAGGTGTAGTCTCACAAGTTCAAGATACAGTACAGTTTTAGGATGACCTAGCTTGTCTTGTAAGTAACACTCCTTTGTATGAACCCAAGTACTTTATTAGCCTTGTTATGAGCAAAAACACATTGTTTACTTGGCTTAAGGTTCCTACTTATCATTACTCCTAAATCTCTCTCGCAGTCGGATTTCTCTATGGCATCGTTGTTCATCTGGTATCTGGTTTCTCTGTTTACATCTTTTATACTGAGTACTTTACATTTTTCCACGTTGAATTTCATCTGCCATTTTTCAGACCATTCGAAAAATTTGTTTAGATCTTCCTGTAGTTTTGCGGAGTCCTCGTCAGATTTAATAACATGTCCTATTTTAGTGTCATCAGCAAATTTATTTATGTTGCTGTCTATGCCGAAATCTATGTCGTTTATGTATATAATAAATAATAATGGTCCAATTACTGAGCCTTGGGGAATTCCACTAGTGACGTTGCTCCAATGGGACTTAGTGCGGTTAATGCTCACTCGATGTTTCTGTATAGATATGTAAATACCAAGATATGTGAACACGCCTGACGCCAAGACTCTGTTACCATTCATTGTACCATTTATTCACATGTCTGTATTACTACATATTATTATAGCATGTCTGATATCTATGCTTATGTCTAATGCCTATGTTCACTTACCATGTACCGATGTACTATGTCTGTACCGCGCTAGTCAAGTAACTAGAAGACCTCATTTATTGTCCTAGTAATGTCTAGCAACTCTCCTTGCCTAGCTAGCTAACTTCCCTCAGATCGGCTTCGGCCTGCCTACGACACGGAGTCCTTTTTGCTTGTTCCTGTTTCTGTACCGGTTGGTTATCCTGCCAAGTCTTGTACTACTATTGAATATATCTACTGCTCGTGCTCTGGAGTTTGAAGAACCTTGGCTAGGATTTCATCCCACCACATGGCGCAGTTTGAGTAGCTCCAACACGACAGTTGACAAGTCTCAAGAGCCGGCCTCGTCTGTTTCCCGCTCCTCCTCTGTTTCCTGCCCAGAAGATATACTCCACAGTGCCCCTGGATTTAAAGTGCTTTGTGACCTTGTGAAGTGCCCTAAGTGAAGTGCAGTGCCTTTCATGTCTGTTTTGCTATGTTTCTGGGGTCCTACAGGTAGCAGAAACCCCTTCAGCCCAGTTTCCAAGACAGCACTTCCGGCATACATCCTCCGTCTGCGCCGGCCCGCAAGCCACTGACTGCCTCCCCTCGACTGAGTCATCATCGACATCTCGCCCGGGCGCGGAGGAATACACCGCCGCCAGCCGCCTCCTCTCACTTCACAAAGATTACAGTCAATACTCTTTTACTTGCCCGCCAGTTCCTGCACTTAGGCAAGTACATTGACGAAAACATAGCACTTCACCTTATTCTCCTTGTCTTTCCCATCGCAACCATACCAAACATGAGATGTCTGACCACGACGATTTCCTGGGGAATTTATATGAGGATTATGAGGAAGACGAAGCCTCACAGACCCTCCCACCCCCCCTCACGCCTCACACGCCGGGCGCGCCAAATTCAAAGGATGGGAGCCAGGATATATGTCAGTTAATGCACTTCCTACAAGTTTCCCAAGAGAAGGAAGCCCAAAGACGTCAATTAGAGGAGGAAAAACGACGTCAAGAGGAATTGTCAAGACAGTCAGAGGAATCAGCTTACCGTCTTCAACTTCAACAACAACACCAAGCTGATAACCGCAAATTCCTGGAACTATTGGAATTGCTGGCAACGAGGACGACTTCACCAGCTGCCACAACCAATTCGCCAGCTTCAGCCTCTTCATCTATCCTTCAGACAACGCCTCCTCACACGTCACCTATCCCCCTTGGGTATACCTCAGTGCCTTCTCAACCACCTGCTCCAGTCTCAACTCTCGTCGACCTCTCCGTACCTCCTCCATTACCTGCCGTCTCGAGTACACCCCTGCACAGCAAGTCTTCAGTTCCCAGCCCCCCACCTCTTCAATCTGATGCAACATATCAAGTATACCGTCAATGGCGACGTCGTTTCGAAGACTTTGCTGTTATGTCTGACCTCAACCGAATGCCCCCTCATAAACAACTCATCCAATTAAGATCGAGCATTTCCCTCGATGTTCAACGCCTCCTAGAGCACACGCTAGCCATTCCCCCTGACTCCCCCATGTCAGTGACAGAGGTTTTAAACGCCTTGCAGAGTCATTTCCGAGGCCTCAGCAATGAAGCTTTGCGTCGTAGGGAACTGCTATCCTGCAAACAAGCTTCTGGTGAATCATTCTCAGACTTCTACGCACGACTTAAGGACCTAGCAGCCGAGGTGGACCTATGTACAGGCGATCCTGTAACCTGTGCTGAGATCCAGCTCAAGATGATCTTGCTGATGGGTGTACGTGACTAGGACCTGCTTCAGAAACTCCTCACCCTCGACGCCGCCTCTTCCCTCACCGACTTCGTCACCTGTTTCAGGTCGTATGAGGCCACAAGAGAGGCTGCCTCAGCTATACACTCATCGCCATCTCAAGTTCACGCCGTTTCCACCTACAAGAGGAATCAACGCCAGATGCAGACGGCGTCCTCTCCACAGCCCCCGTCACAGTCACCAGTTTCTTCTCCCGAATCCTGCAGAAACTGTCAGCGCCAGCACGGTCCAGGAAAGTGCCCTGCGGCTAATAGTAAATGTCGAAACTGCGGGTTTCAAGGCCATTGACCCCGCACAACTTGATGTCCTGCCAACAAGGTCTCATGCAACGCTTGCAACAAGCAAGGACACTTCGCCAAGTGTTGCAGGTCCACCAAGAAGCCTCCATCTCCAGGTCAAAACGTCTCTTCACAGCCCGACAGAACGTCCACACCACCGTCTCCCAAGAACAACAAAGGATGCCGACGCGTGGATGATGCCTCGAGTGACAGGTCCCCCAAGCCCGTCAATGTTCGTCTGTCCTACGGTACCAACTCTTCCAACCTCCTGATGATACCTGACACGGGCGCGGACATCACGGTGATTGGACCAACACACCTGGACGCCCTCAACATTCCCAGGAGTAGCCTGTCACCCACAGCTATGAACGACGTGCTCACAGCGGACGGGTCCCCGATGTCTCCACCTTTGGGTTGCTTCAAGGCAACACTACAGCTCGGTCCCAAGTCTTGCCTTGCCACAGTCCACGTCCATGAGGGCATCCAAACCCCTCTCTTGTCATGTGGCCATTGTCAGGACTTGGCCATCGTCTCATCCGAGTTCCCAAAGCCCATCCTCGCCGTGACACACCTCAACGGGTGTGCAGAGATACCTGTTTCAGCCATGACCACACCTGCTGCCGCCCGGGAGTTCTTTCTTCGTCAGTTCAGCGACGTCCTTGTCTCCAAGTCCGACCTCCAGAAGACGCCGCTCTAGAAGATGACAGGCCCCCCGATGAGAATCCACCTCAAGCCTGGCGCGACGACTTTCGCCATCCATACACCCAGGCCTATCCTCTTTGCCCTACGGGACAAGGTGAAGGCGGAGCTCGATTCTCTGGTGCAGCAGGGGATCATCAGACACGCCGGTGAGGAGCCCTCCGAGTGGTGCCACCCTATGGTCTTGGCACCCAAGCCTGTCGGTGTTCGCATCACAGTGGACCTCGCCCATCTCAACTCGCAGGTCTCCCGTCCCGCCCATCCATCGCCTACGCCCATCCAAGCAGTCCGCAGTGTCACCCCGTCTGCAAAGTTCTTTACCACGGCGGATGCACTACATGGGTACTGGCAAGTCGACCTGGCGGAAGAAGATCGCCACCTCACTACATTCATCACGCCCCATGGCCGCTTCCAACACTGCCGCGGACCCATGGGCTTCGCAGCAACGGGGGATGCGTACTGCCTCCGTGGGGATATGGCTCTGCAGGGTGTCACGAACTGCGTGAAGGTCGTAGATGACATCCTGCTCTTCGATGATGATCTCCCGGCCCATTTGAACCGAGTTCATCTGATGCTCACAAGATGTCGTGTCCATGGTATCACCCTGAACAAAGATAAATTTGTGGTCGCCGCCTCCCAAGTTAACTACTGCGGCTACAACATCTCGCCAGAGGGGATCTCAGCTGATGAGGAGAAGGTCAAGGCCATCAGGGACTTCCCTACTCCAACGAACCTGACTACCTTCGCTCGTTTATGGGCCTGGTAAATCAGCTGGCCGACTTCTCCCCTAAAATCGCCACATCAGCCCAACCTCTACGCCCACTCATGAGCTCCAAGCGCTCTTTCCTCTGGACTCCTGACCACGACCTAGCGTTCAGGAATGTTAAGAAGGCGTTGCTGTCACCACCAGTCTTGGCACCCTTCGACCCGTCCTTACCAGTGGTCTTCCAGACCGACGCCTCCCGTCTATACGGCCTCGGATATGCCCTCCTTCAAGATCACGGCCAGGGTAGACTGCGCTTAGTTCAGTGTGGCTCCAGGTTTTTGACCGACACGGAGACCAGATACGCCACCATCGAACTAGAGATGCTGGCAGTCGCCTGGGCTATGGCCAAGTGCCGCCTTTACCTGTTCGGCCTTGGGCATTTCACCCTCATGACGGACCATCGCCCGCTCATACCCATCCTCAATTACTACACGTTGGACCCCATCGAAAATCCTCGCCTCCAACGTCTCAAAGAGAAGACCGCCCCCTACGTCTTTACAGCTGTGTGGAGCGCCGGGAAGCTTCTGTGCATACCAGACGCCCTCTCCCGAGCCCCTGTTAGTCACCCCACACCTGAAGATGAAGTCGACTGTACCACGGCCGCGGCTCACGTTCGGTCTTTAGTGACACACACAGCCACTTCTCTTGCTGATAAGACGACGCCGACGCCCTCCATCGAAGACGATAGGACTCTCCAGGAGCTTCGCATCGCCGCCGCTCAAGACCAGGCATACGTCCAACTCCTCGACCACGTCTCCGCTGGATTCCCCACCAACCGCTACGACATTCACGCCTCCGCCCTCCCCTTCTGGAAGCTAAGGGATAGCCTCTATGCGGACGGAGAGCTGGTGTTGTACGGCCCCAGGATCGTCGTTCCCGCTGCCCTCCGCCGGCGCACCTTATCCCGCCTCCATGACAGCCACCGCGGCGTTGAAGCCACCAGGCGCAGAGCCCGTCAGACCGTCTTCTGGCCTGGTATTGACGCCGATATTAAGAGCACGGTTGAGGCCTGTGAGCCTTGCCAGCAACTCCAGCCCAGCCAGCAACAAGAGCCGTACCTGTGCAATGACCTCCCGAAGCGGCCCTTTGAGTCCGTGTCCGCCGACTTCTTTAATGTGGCCGGAAAGTCTTTCCTGGTGGTCGCCGACAGGCTCTCTGGATGGCCCGTGGTAGTTCCCTGTGGTCGGGACACCACCTCTTCCAGGGTCATCCGGATGTTTTGTTGCTTCTTCCGGGAAGTCGGAGTGCCTCTCCGCCTCCGAACCGACGGTGGGCCCCCGTTCAATAGCCACGAGTTCAAGAGCTTCGCCGAACGCTGGGGCGTCCACCACATCGTCACCTCCCCTCATTACCCGCAGGCGAATGGCCACGCCGAGGCAGCGGTAAAGTCCGTAAAATACCTCATCCTCAAGACAGCACCGACGGGGAACCTGGACTGCGAGGAGTTCGACAGGGGCCTACTGGAACTCCGTAACACCCCTACCCCTGCCGGACGCTCTCCTGCCCAGGTGTTGTATGGCCGCCCCCTTCGTACTTGTGTGCCTGCCCACCCCCAGTCCTTCTTAGATGAATGGCAGATCAAGGCGGACGAGTGTGACCGCCGTGAGGCTGCCCGGATGGCCCAAGTGACAAGCCACTATGACGCCCACGCCCGCCCCCTTCCCAGGTTGACCGTCGGCCAGCAAGTACGAATCCAGGACCCGACGTCACACCGCTGGGACAAGGTCGGGGTCGTCATGGGCCGTGGCGAGTCTCGTTCGTACCAAGTCCGCCTCCCCAGTGGTCGTGTGTGGTGGCGAAACAGACGCCATCTCCGCCCAGTGCCATCCTCTAGTGACGAACCTTCCTCCCCGTCCCCTGTGCCCCCTTGCCCAGACCAGGAACGAAGGTCGTCAGTTGATCCTCCCATTGTCCCTCGCCGCTCCCCCCGACTCATGGAAAAAGAGTCCGTAGCCGCTCGAGATTGCACTACGAGTGTAAAGGGGGAGGGAGGTGTATAGATATGTAAATACCAAGATATGTGAACACGCCTGACGCCAAGACTCTGTTACCATTCATTGTACCATTTATTCACATGTCTGTATTACTACATATTATTATAGCATGTCTGATATCTATGCTTATGTCTAATGCCTATGTTCACTTACCATGTACCGATGTACTATGTCTGTACCGCGCTAGTCGAGTAACTAGAAGACCTCATTTATTGTCCTAGTAATGTCTAGCAACTCTCCTTGCCTAGCTAGCTAACTTCCCTCAGATCGGCTTCGGCCTGCCTACGGCACGGAGTCCTTTTTGCTTGTTCCTGTTTCTGTACCGGTTGGTTATCCTGCCAAGTCTTGTACTACTATTGAATATATCTACTGCTCGTGCTCTGGAGTTTGAAGAACCTTGTCTAGGATTTCATCCCACCACAGTTTCCTGTCCTATAACCACGCCCTAATCAATTTAAGGATATTACCTTTGATGCCACGTGCTTCTACCTTTCTAATTAGTCTTTCGTGGGGGACTCTGTCGAAGGCTTTGCTAAAGTCGAGATATACCACATCATAATTGTGCCCCTCGTCCACCTATTCTAATACTGATGAAAAAAATGTTAATATATTAGTTAGACATGAACGTCCGCTTGTGAAGCCATGCTGGGAATCATTGATCAATCGGTGCTTCTCCCGGTGATTTCGAATAGAGTTTGAAATGATTGCTTCCAGTAATTTGCCTACTATTGATGTTAGACTGATTGGGCGGTAGTTGGAGGATAGTGATCTATCCCCCTTCATGAAAATCGGTAATACATTCGCTATCCTCCAGGATTCTGGTACTACACCTGTTTTTAAGGACATGATAAAACAACTTTGCTAAGGGCATGCTAAGCTCTTCCTTACATTCCTTTAATACTCTGGCAAATATCTCATCGGGACCAGGTGACTTATTAGGCTTTAGTTTGTCTATTTGCTTACTAACATCCTTACTAGTCACTAATATCTCGCATAATTTGTTTTCTTCACTATCTCTGAATAGAGTCCGTGCCTCGGGTATTATGTTTAAATTTTCGGTGGTGAAAACTGTTGAAAATTTTTTATTCAAATTATTGCTCATTTCTTCGTATTTATCAGTGAGCTCACCGGTATCTGACGTTATTGGTTCAATCTTTTCTCGTGTTTTAGTTTGATACATTTTGTAGAATCCTTTGAGGTTTGTCTTCGCCTCCCTTGCTATCCTTACTTAATTATTCATCTTGGCTTTCCTTATCTCGGTTTTAACCCTACTCGCCAACCCCTTATAATAATCCCGCAGGTAAATTTCACTACGATTTATCCTTCTACCTATAGCCTTCCTTTGGCCAATGATGTTCGACATTGCTAATGAGTAGGCTTAGGATAATTATGCATTTGCATATGTGCATATGCAAATGCATATTTAAGCCATTTTTGAGCTCAATCCGTTCCAGCAGGTTGTTCGTTAACCGAAAAGTTCGTTAACCGAAACCATTGTTTCAATGGGTTTTTGGGTAATTGGTTCCAGCTCACCGAAAATTGCCTAAATTCAACAAAAATGGTAGAAAAGTTCACTTACTTTGAGGTGTGTATGTAGAAGGCTCCTGGATGATGATGATGATGATGATGGGAATCAGAATGGGGGTGGAGGAGAAGGAAGAAGAGAAGGCATTGGGGTTGAAGAGAAGTCACCCCATGGCACCATTTCACCCATAAAATTTTAGTTCTCTTGGTGTATTTCAAGATTATTTTCTTTAAATCAACACTGAACTACATTATATATTGTCAATATGTAAAATATATTTCAAAATGACCAATAATTTGCTTGGAAACACAGAAAAAAAGAGTTTAGTTGAAGAGAGTCTCAAGCAAGATGTTAACTCCAGTGAAAACAGAGAGAGACTAACGCCTGTTTGCTGTGTTAAGAGGCTGGATGCCGCGCATTATACTAGTCACTTTACCTTCAATTATGTTCAATAATTGTTAAAATGACTAAAAAATTTAATATTAAACTTTTAAAATTATTGAATAGTATAAACTTCTTGATATTTACTAAAATAGTAAGGAATTTAAGCCCTAGAACCGATTAATGTATTGGCGGACTGATACTAAAGCTGGTTGCCCGGCCAGTGCAAGCAAAAACATGTTGAGGTCGGTTCGAAGAAATTCGTTAACCGAATTTTTGTTCGTTAACCGAATTGAAGATTCTTATGGAAGGCAGTTCGTTAACCGAAATTTCGTTAACCGAGGCGTTTGTTAACCGAGGGATCACTGTATTTGGAAAATTCCAAAATATTATAAAACATTCTTCAACCTCAAGGGTCCAAAAATTCGCGAGCATAACAGCAATGCTGGGGCAGAAATGACTGATATTTGATATATAAAAGTCCATTTTATTGCACTAATACAAAATCGAAAATACACGATTTTGTTTGAGCGTCATAATATCCAAAAGGAACATACTTAAGTGACGTTTATATAGCTCAACATTAGGCTGTGGTTAGCTAGGCCGTGATTGGCTGGTCAGTGGACATGAACTGTACGTGATGGGTTCGTGTTCAGCCAGGCAGGGTATAGATGCACGGCCTTCATTAGTTCCCTCTTGACACTCTTGTTCTTCTATTTTCTTAAAAGGAAAATACTTTTTTCAGTATTGTTTAATAAATTACTTTATGTCAGTATATTGTTTTTTGTATTTAATCCTTCTTTAAAAAATCCTACTTCGGCGACATCCTGTCTGGGAAAGTAAATTTACTGAGAAAATGTATAGATAAGGAGTTATTAACTTAGTAGTTATTATTTATTAACAAATTTTAAAGTGCATATTTAAGTGCATATTTTCTCAGTTTTTACTGCATATTTGCATGCATATGTAGCCATTTTTAAATGCATATTTATCCTAAGCCTACTAATAACATCTTAAATTCCTTTGATGACATTCAGTTCACAGTCGGTATATTCTTGGACCTCTCTAAAGCCTTTGATACTGTCGACTATACCATCCTCCTCTCAAAACTTGAACATTACTGCATTAGGGGCGTGTCCCACAATTGGTTTACCTCATATCTGTCCAACAGGATGCAGTATGTCTGCTATAATAATCACCAATCTGACTCCTTGCCAATCTTAAATGGAGTCCCCCAAGGTTCCATTCTCGGTCCAGTACTGTTTTTGTCGTAAAAAAACGACATAGTCCACGCCAGCTCACTCATAAAATACAACTTATTTGCAGACGATAGTAATCTCTATGCCAGCAACTCAGACCTCCATTCCTTGATGAGAACTATGAACACTGAATTAACTAAAGTCAGGAGCTTGGTAATACGTAATAAACTGACCTAAAACCTTGAGAAAACCCACTACACGATCTTTCACAGAAGGAAAAACTTACCCCCAGACTTGGACCCCCTGTATCTTGGTAATACAGTCCTCAAACGCGAAACAAAATACTAAATTCCTCGGAGTTCTTGTTGATGAGAAACTTAACTGGAGAAACCACATACAGGCCATTCACAGTAAAGTCAATAAACAGTGCAGTATCATATATCACACTCGACAGTCACTCACTCTCATAGCAATGAAAGAAATCTATCATGATCTTGTCTACCAACACCTGATACGCTGTCACACACTATGGGGGGCCTCTGGCTCTTCGAAAACACAATCTCTTGTTACTGCACAAAAGAGAGTTGTACGGACAATGACCTACTTGAAAAAAAACAGATCACACAAACGAGAAATTTGCTATATTGAAAATTTAAAAATTCGAAGATATTAACACCTACTGCTGTGCCCTGTGTGTTTAAAATGTACCAATCACTTGCTTGACAATAATTATTTCCAGTTCCGGAATAATCAGAGATACAACTTAAGGCACCCAGAGCTAATAAGACCACCCCTCATGCGGTCCTCTCAGTCCTAGACCTCCATAAATTATCATGTGTGAAGGTGTGGAACAACTTACCTCCCCCCCACCATCCGAACAAAGACTACGCTCCCTTCCTTTAAAAAATCTCTTAAAAAATATCTGTTGTCTAAGAATTAATACGTCTTGTAACACCTTCTATATTTACAGTACCTGTTTTTTATTTTTACCATCAAAACCGTTTTATAGGAAATTATCATGTAAATAGATAAGTAATTACCATTGCAATAAACATATTTGCCATCTAGTCATAATCCTGACAGCTCTGTCCTCTTGTTCCACCGTATTACTGTACAACCCATGTTGTACTGCTCCGCCATTCTACTTATTTTTTTGAATTCCATTGTAATTTATGTATAAAAAATAAATAAATAAATAAATATTGAAGTGATAACCGTGGTAACAATATGAGATGTTCTTATTGCCTCCATGCTATTGTACTATTCCAGATGATACTAAATGTTACATATTACTTCCTTGAGATAAATGTATAGTATATATCAGGTGCCTGAAAGAGAGCTCAGGTTCTCAACTGGCTCAGCCATGTGAATATTGTTATTATTATCCACTCTGTATATGTGTTTTTCTGGCTAAATAAACTGTTTCAATTCAATTCAATTCAAGAATAGGTGCATTTCATTTGCCTGTTTCCACAAGTCTGGCACAAATCCCGTGTCTAATGATTGTGTAAATAAATTTACGAGGGGTCGGCTAATCTGTTCCTTACACTCTTTCAAAATTCGAGGGAAAATCCCCCCCAGGGATTTAGTCTTTTTTAATTTATTTATCTTCCTAAGAACATCCTCTTTGTTTTAACTCGCCACGTGGTATGGATGTTTTTCATCCTGGGCTACATATGTTTCCCTGTTCGTCAGATCGGTATATTTATTTCTAACATAAGAACATATTGGCCTATTGGCCCTTACTGGGCAGTCCCATTTACACCGAACTCCTATTGCTCATATATCCATGACCTATGTTTGAATCTATCCAGCGTATTCGAGTTAATTATAATATTTAGTAACTGTTCCACTCGTCCACTACTCTATTTCCAAACCAATGTTTACCTACTTCTCGCCTAAATCTAAATTTGTCTAATTTGAAACAATTGTTACCATTTCGCTCCTGGTTGGATAGTTTGAGTACCTTTGAAATGGCATTTTTGTTTAGCCCTGACTTCCATTTATACACCTCTATCATGTCGCCCCTCACTCTACGTCTCTCGAGGGAGTGCAAATTTAGATGCGTTAACCTGTATTTGTACACGAGGTTCCTAATGCCCGGGATTAGTTTTGTCATTTTCCTCTGAATTCTGTAATACGATAACCAGAATTGAACTGCATAATCCAAGTGAGGTCTCAGAAGTGCAAGATAAAGTTTCAGCATGACCTCTCTGTCTCTGTACTCAAGGTTCCTAATGGCCTGGATTAGTCTTGTCATTATTCTCTGAAATCTTTCCAGGAATTCTATATCCATTCTGCAATACACTGACCAGAATTGAACTGAGTAGTCCAAGTGAGGTCTCACAGGCACAAGATATAGTTTTAAGATGACCTTGCTAGTCTTGTAACTAACACTCCTTTGTATGAACCCAAATTCTTTATTAGCCTTGTTTCGAGGAAATGCACATTGTTTACTTGCCTTAAGATTCCTACTTATCATTACTCCTAAATCTCTCTAGCAGTCGGATTTCTCAATGACATCGTTGTTAATCTGGTATCTGGTTTCCCTGATTACATCTCCTATACTGAGTACTTTTCATTTGTCCACATTGAATTTCATCTGCCATTTTTCAGACCATCCTAAAAATTAGTTTAGATCTTCCTGTAGTTTTGCGGAGTCCTCTCAGATTTAATTTCACGCCCTATTTTAATGGCATCAGTAAATTTACTTTTGTCTCGTTCTATGCCGATATCTATGTCGTTTATGTATATAATAAATAAAAATGGTCATGTACTCAACCTTGGGGAACTCAGCAAGTGACTAGCTCCAACAGGAGGTGTGCCGTGAATGCTCGCTCCCTGTTTCCTGTCCTGTAACCACACCCTAATCCATTTTAGAATATCTCCTTTAATGCCATGAGCTTCCACTTTTCTTATTAGTCTTTCCTGGGGAGTCTGTCGAAGGCTTTGCTTAAGTCGAGATATACCACATCATAATTATGCCCTTCGTCCACTAATTCCAAAATAGATGAAAAAATTGTTAATAGATTAGTTAGACATGAACGCATGCTTATTAAGCCATGTTGGGCATCATTGATCAACTTGTGCTTCTCCAGGTTATTTCGAATAGAGTTTGAAATGATTACTTCCAGTTATTTGCCTACATTTAAAGTTAGACTGATTGGACGGTAGTTAGAGGACGGTGATCTATCTCCCTTTTTGAAAATCGGTAATACATTCGCTATCCTCCACGATTCTGGTACTACACCCGTTTTTAAAGAAATATTAAACAACTTTGCTAAGGGCATACTAAGCTCTTCCTTACATTCCTTTTTTACTCTGGCAAGTATCTCATCGGGACCTAGTGACTTATAGCTTTAGTTTGTCTATTTGCTTATCAACATCGTTACTAGTCACTACTATCTCGCTTAATTTATTTTCTTAACTATCTCTGTGTAGAGTTGGTGCCTCGGGTACCATGTTTAAATTTTCGTTGGTGAAAACTCTGAGCAAATAATTATTCAGATTATTGCTCATTTCTCCGTCGTTACAGTTAGCTCGTCAATATCTGATTGTATTGGTCCAATCTTTTCTTGTGTTTTAGTTTGATACACTTGATAGAATCTATTGGAGTTTGACTTCGCCTCCCTTGCTACCTTCAGTTCATTATTCCTCTTTGCCTTTCTTATCTCCGCCTTAACCCTACCGGCCAATACCTTATAATAATCTCGGAGAAAAACTTCACCACAAATTTATTCTCCTACCCATAGCCTTTTTTTGTCCAATAACATTCTTTAAATAATTATTTATCCATTTAGGTTCATTGTCGTTTGATCCGAGTTTTCTGTAGGGTATGTATTTAATTTGTTGTGGAACTCGTCAACCTTAGACAATGATACATTGTGTGTCCTCGGTTATGGTTTAAGTTTTGATGGCTTTAACAAGAGAGTCGACAGTGTTGATTGCAATTTGGAGAAATTCAGTAATTTGACAAATGAAGAAGTGAACATGTGTAAAGGTATTGTGTATGCATCTCCTGTATGTGAAATGCTTGTGTTCCAAATTGTCCAGAAAGATTCACCAAAGCAATCCAAGCCCTTAAGAAAAAATAAGGATCTACATGTTACTAAAGCAGATAAAGCCAACACAGTAGTGATTTTTAACAAAAATTATTAATTTTCTAAAATGAATGACCTTTTATGTGATGTTGCAACATATTCCAAGCTCATAAATAATCCTCTCAACACAGTTAACACTCAGTTTAACAAAAAACGTTAGTCTCTATTGAGAGGTAAAGATAATCTCATTTAACATTTTACTTCAACTTCCCCTCCACTGCCATACATGTACGGTCTAATCAAGACTCACAAGCCAAATAACTCAGCAAGACCCATCAGCTCAGTTGGGTCAATCACTTATAAGTTATCTAAATGGTTAGTTTCTCTACTAAATCCCCTAGTTGGCAGCATTTCTAACTCTAATATTAAGAATAATATGGGTCTGGTTGATAAACTCAATAACTTACACATTAATTATGATTTAAACTGGTCAGTTTTGATGTAACATCACTCTTTACAAAGATCCCAGTTGATGATTTACTGGAGTTCCTCATAGATTCCCTGGATAATATTTCATTGCCCGTCTCGAAAGACGACTTCATCGAAATCATCAAACTATGAATTAAGGATTGCAAATTTGAATTCAATGGAGAATATTATACTAAAAAATTTGGTAATGCAATGGGTAACCCGCTTTCACCAGTATTAAGCAACTTATATGTGTAATTATTTGAGAAGAAACTATTAAGTAATATTTTGCCACCTTCAGCAGTCTGGTTTAGATATGTAGATGATGTAATATGTCTCTGGCCATGTAATGAGGACCTAAAAGCTTTTCTACCACAACTTAACAACTTAGCCCCCTCGATCAAATTCACCGTGGAATTAGAGAATGACTGCAAATTACCATTCCTAGACAGTCTGATCCACAGAATAGGTAACACCTTTAAGTTCAGTGTAATCGCTCATAGGAGCGATTTTGGTTTGTGCAGAACAATAAGACCCTTGTCGTTGACGCAATGAGTATAATTCGGTGAAAACCTGTTGAATTGAATTCACATATAACAACTGCTGGTACAGCAGGACACAGTTTGAATAATACGATCAATACACAGTACATAATTCCACTTATTAAGTTATTTAGAGTTCTCAGAGGATTCAACAGTTCACAATCATACTCACGTTTTGGGGTCTAGGGTTAGACCAACGAGAACAAATCTAATGTCCTGCAGAAAGATGTTGCCTTTACAGTAGAAGGCGATAGACTGTCTCTCAGACAGTCACACAGCTGCTACCAGCTCCATCTCGCTTAGTAAGCTATTCTGAGTTTTAAACAGTTTCTTCACTTAAAATGTGGCCGGCACGCACATTTAACACCTCAACAAAGTTCGTTGTCAACACTCTGTCTCTCCTCTCTCCCTTTCTCTCTCTCTATCCCTCTCTTTCTTTCTCTCATCTAGTTTATCTTACTATGGCGGTAGCATATCCTACTGTGGCGGTAACATTCAGTATTGATAGGAAACCTACTAATGTGTGTTCATACATTCATTATTATTCTGCCCACCATAATAGAGTCAAACAGTCAGTATTTTCATCAAAGTTTTTACGTGCTCTAAGAATATGTAGTCCGGAATTCATTGATGACGAATATAAATATATCTATAATATTGGCTTGAACCTTAAGTACCCTGGGTCTTTTATAGACAAATGCCTTAAAATTACTAAGAAATCTTTTTATAGAACTGATCCTAAGCCAACCCATGACAATAAGAATCTCTTAGTATTACCATTTAACAAAAATTTATCTCAAATTCCTATACAACTTAAAACCTGGAACGTTAATGTGACATTTAAAAACTCATGCACTGTAAAACAAATGTTAATTAAGAACTACCCCAACAATGTAGGCGGCTGCATTTATAAGGTTCCTTGCAAGGAATATAATATGTTCTACTTAGGCCAGACGGGTACTGATCTTATAACTAGACTTAAACAGCATAAACATAGTGTTAGGACAGGTCAGGAATCCAATGCTCTGTTCATTCAAAAGAGAGAAAATAAGCATTGCATTGACTGGGATAAAGCCTCCTCAATATTATCTTGTAATTCAATTGTCAGTAGGAACATTATAGAATCCTGTCTCATTAAACATACCGAATCTGTCAACATAAACTTGAGTAATGGTATGTACAAACTGGATAATTTTGTGATTAAGAAGATTTGTAACCAGGTGAGCGGGTTGGGTCATCTTACCCTATGACCTGACTACGAACAGCTGCTGTGCTTAGAGACGGCATGGTCAATTTTTTGATTAAGAAGATTAGTAAGGGTTGGGTCACTGACCGGGACATTATGGACACCTGTTGTCCCCGAGGGACTTGATCTCACTCTCCTCTTCTGTCTATATTAGCCTTGTCAAGTATTACTCCTTAGTCTGTTCCCACCCCTGAAGATGTGAATTACACGAAAGCGCTTGGGAACTTCGTGTTTCCTTGTGGCTATCAGCATATATATATATATATATATATATATATATATATATATATATATATATATATATATATATATATATATATATATATATATATATATATATATATATATATATATATATCACATATACTGATAAGCCACAGAGCCAGAATAGAGAGAAGAAGCACTTTAGGCCAACCATCTGGTGTCAGTCATTTAACCGGGAACTGAAGTCGCTTGAACTCAAAGGCAGGTCAGTGGTGATGAGAGGTGTCCTTGGTATGTGTCAGCATCAGTGTTCTTCACCACCAGTCAGTCTTGTGCCATTGCAGAGGATTGGTGGTTCAAGATTTCTTAAGAGCATTATAGGAGTTCCAATTTTGAGAGTGAGGTGGTGAGGAGGCATTCCAGCGGGCTCCAAAGAATTCAGGAATTCTGCAGGGTACTGGACTGCTTGGTCCTGGTCGATTACTGTATCAACAGATTTGAATGAGGTCTCACTGCCTGGAAACTGTCTGAGTAGAGTCATGTTGATTTCAGCCACTGTTTCATTCTTTGGTGCCAGAATTGCGCGTTCACACAGCCATTTGTGATCCTTGTAGTGGTGGATAATGTTTGGGTACATAAACATAAGAACATAAGAAAATAAGGAGTCTGCACAGTCGGTTGGTCTGCATGGCAGCTCCAGTCGAGAGTTACTACCACCTCTATCATCCATGAATGTATCTAACCTCCTTTAAACTTTCCAGCGTTCCAAATACCATAAAGTTATGTTTGTTCCACTCGTCCACCACCCTATTTGTGAACCAGTTCCTTCCTATCTCCCTCCTAAACCTAAACTTATCCAACTTAAATCCGTTGTTCCGAGTCCTATCCTGCTCGGATATTATAAGAACTTTATCTATATCCCCTTTATTGATTCCTTTCACCCACTTAAATACTTTTATCATATCTCCCCGCACTCTTCGTCTTTCTAGGGAATGCAAGTTTAGTTTCTTTAACCTATCTTGATATGGAAGGTTTCTAAGTCCCGGAATCATTTTCGTCATTCTTCGCTGCACCGACTCCAGTGAATTGATATCCATTCTATAATAAGGGCACCAGAACTGAACTGCATAATCGAGGTGCGCCCGATCAAAGCGCAAAAATATGCTGTACATTAATTCTCTGCAATTTATTACTTGGTTAATTTCAGATATAAAACCCAATACTCTGTTTGCCTTATTTCGAACATTAACGCACTGTTTTTTAGGCCGTAGGTCCGGGCTTACAAGTACCCCTAGGTCTCTTTCACAAGTCGACTTCTCTAGGTTGATGTTGTTAAGGCTGTATACATTGACAGTATTTGTTCTTCCAATATTAAGTACTCTGCACTTGCTGGTGTTGAATTTCATTTGCCATTTTTCAGACCACCCCTGCAGTTTATTTAGATCCTCCTGTAATGCATTTGCATCCTGCCCTGAATTAATCTGCCGCCCTATTTTGGTGTCATCCGCAAACTTGCTTATGTCACTGCTGATCCTAGTATCTAGATCGTTTATGTAGATTATGAACAAGAGTGGGCCTAGTACTGACCCTTGGGGAACCCCACTGGTTACACGGCCCCACTCAGATTTAACACCATCTATGCGAACCCTCTGCGTTCTATCGGTGAGCCATGAATTTATCCAATTTAAAACTTTCCCCTCGATACCATGAGCCTTAACTTTTCTCAGAAGCCTCTGATGCGGGACTCTGTCAAATGCTTTGCTAAAGTCTAAGTAAATAACATCGTAATTTTCGTCGTTATCTACTACCTCGAAGACTTTCCTAAAAAATATCAGCAGATTTGTTAGACAAGATTTTCCCTTTGTAAACCCATGTTGAGAGTCGTAGATTTATTTGCTTTTCTCTAAATGCGATCGAATGTTATCTGCTATAATTGATTCAAGAAATTTCCCCACTACTGACGTCAAACTGATCGGCCTGTAATTTGACGCTGATGCTCTGTCTCCATTTTTGAATATGGGTACTACATTTGCCTGTTTCCACAAGTCTGGCAAAACTCCGGTGTCTAATGATTTTGTAAATAAGTTTACGACCATGTTAGTGAGCTCAGTTGAGGACTTTACAACATTTTCACATCCTTGAGGAATGATTATTTGTCCTTCTGAATCAATAGGGAACGTTCCATTCGCAATCTGTAGTAGAAGGTATGCAAACCGTCCAGCATCCTGATCTCCTTGTAGATGTACTCTCATTTTTGTGGATAGGGTGAGTGTCTGAACACTTCTCCAAAGGTATGATGCCTTGAGGCACGCATTCAGTTCATCAGCTGGAGTGCTTCGAGGAATGACAGGTAGGGTCTGGTCATTTTCTCGTATGTTTTGCAAGGTCCTGTCCAATGCTTCAAACGCTAACATGTGAGACATAGTGCATTCATCCCAAACTATGAGGCGGGCGGTCGTTTAACAATGCAGATGGTCGTTAGAGAAACAAAAAAACGCTTGTTATAATACTAAATAAAGAAATAAGATGGGCTTGAACAAATAATGATAGTTAAAACCTTAACAGCACAGGGTAAGGTGACTAGAATATATAATAGTATATTTAACACATCATTACAGGAATAATATGGAACAACATGGAAGCATGTTATATAAAAAAATAGAAAAATACGACACGGTCGCAACAATATATATATATATATATATATATATATATATATATATATATATATATATATATATATATATATATATATATATATATATATCCACAATGAAAACGTGGACAAGATAAATCTTGATCAAATCACACGGGAAAAGGGAAACAAAGGAGCACCTTAGCTTTCGTCTTTATTCAAGACATCTTCAGAGGCAACTGGATTACATGGACAGAGAGAGGCTTAAATATACAGGGTGACCTTATAAGACATGAGGTCAGGTCATAATGATGTCATCCACTAATCGCCACACTAACACACACGTATAGGAGCTTAAGAGAAGGGGGGTGACATGACTAGTCAGGTCAGGTCAAAAATAAATATCATACATCTAGATCAAAGGTTTTCAAAGCATTTTTAACCTTGGGCCACTGACAAATAAATTTATGTAACATATTATCAGTTTTGAACTGACCATCACTAAGGTTTATTGATTTTAATTACTATCATTTTCACATCTATTTTTAAACATGGGGGCAAAGCATTTTTAAACTTGGGCCACTGACAAATAAATTTATGTAACATATTATCAGTTTTGAACTGACCATCACTAAGGTTTATTGATTTTAATTCCTTAATCAAACTAGCTTTTTTCCCAAGCAATGGGATGATTATTATTCCTAACATGAACGAACAGGGCACTGCTTTCAGATGCTGTTCTGATATTGTACTTATGTTGTTTGATTCCGAGCTGCAGTGTTTTTCCTGTCTGTCCTAAATAATTACAATTACATTTGCTACATGGAATACAATAAACACTTCCATTTACATTCAAACTTGGGATATTTCTTATTAACATATTGGTAATGGTTGAGTCATACTTGAAAACAACATTAATATTTAGTAGCTTGAGGGACCGAACTAAGGGGAAAAAATCATTACGATAGGGCAGAGTCAAAATATTCTTAAGTGTAGGAATTTGCCTGGTTTGAGAGGAATGAAAGGATTGTTTAGCCCTTTTAAAACAACGATCAACAAACACAGAAGGGTACCCGAGATTTTGTGCAATGGAACGAATGTGTTTCAATTCATCGTCAATAAATTCAGAGTCACAAATGCGCAGACATCTTAAGAACATAGCAGAAAAAACTGACATTTTGGTAGACTCCAGGTGATTCGATAAAAAGTGTATGGAACTGTCTACCTGTGTGGGCTTCCTGTATACCTTAAATTTGTAGTTTTGGCCATTTCTCATGATAAGCATATCATGGAATGGAAGGGATCCATTTATTTTTCTTTCAATTTTGAATGTGATACTTGGGACAATATCATTAAGCTTGTCTAAAAATTCCAATGGGTCACTGTTTCTAGGCCAAAGACAAAGAACAGCATCTACATATCTATATCATGGAGGAATAAAGTCCACTATATTGGGTAGTAATCTAGACTCAAAAAAACTCCATATAAATACAGGCTAGAGGAGCAGAAAGACAATTACCCATGCTCATGCCAAATATTTGCTTGTAGAAGTCCCCATTTGCTCTAAACACATTGTCAGTTACGCATAACTCTATCAATTTGAGGAAAGTATCATAAGAACATAAGAAAATAAGGAGTCTGCAATAGGCCGGTTGGCCTGTGCATGGCAGCTCCTGTCGAGAGTTACGACCACTCTCTATCATCCATGAATCTATCTAGCCTCATTTTGAAACTTTCCAGAGTTCCCGCACTTACTACAAAGTTGATAAGCTTGTTCCACTCGTCCACCACCCTATTTGTGAACCAGTTTCTTCCTATCTCCCTCCTAAACCTAAACTTATCTTACTTGAATCCGTTCCTCCGAGTCCTATCCTGCTCGGATATTATAAGAACTTTATCTATATCCCCTTTATTGATTCCTTTCACCCACTTAAATAATTCTATCATATCTCCCCGCACTCTTCGTCTTTCTAGGGAATGCAAGTTAAGTTTCGTTAACCTATCCTGACATTGAAGGTTTCTAAGTCCCGGAATCATTTTTGTCACTCTTCGCTGCACCGACTCTAGCGAACCCACATCCATTCTATAATAGGGGCACCAGAACTGAACCGCATAATCGAGGTGCGGCCTGACTAGCGCAAGATATAGTTGCAATAGGACCTCTGCACTCTTGTTACTTACACTTCTAAAGATATAAAACCCAATACTCTGTTTGCCTTATTTCGAACATTAACGCACTGTTTTCTAGGCCGTAGGTCCGAGCTTACAAGTACCCCAAGGTCTCTTTCACAAGTCGACTTCTCTAGGTTGATGTTGTTAAGGTTGTATACATTATAAGTATTTGTTCTTCCAATATTAAGTACGCTGCACTTGCTGGTGTTGAATTTCATTTGCCATTTTTCAGACCACCCCTGCAGTTTATTTAGATCCTCCTGTAATGCATTTGCATCCTGCCCTGAATTAATTTGCCGCCCTATTTTGGTGTTATCCGCAAACTTGCTTATGTCACTGCTGATCCCAGTATCTAGATCGTTTATGTAGATTATGAACAAGAGTGGGCCTAGTACTGACCCTTGGGGAACCCCACTGGTTACACGGCCCCACTCAGATTTAACACCATCTATGCGAACCCTCTGCGTTCTATCGGTGAGCCATGAATTTATCCAATTTAAAACTTTCCCCTCGATACCATGAGCCTTAATTTTTCTCAGAAGCCTCTGATGCAGTACTCTGTCAAATGCTTTGCTAAAGTCTAAGTAAATAACATCGTAATTTTCGTCATTATCTACTACCTCGAAGACTTTCCTAAAAAACGTTAGCAGATTTGTTAGACAAGATTTTCCCTTTGTAAACCCATGTTGAGAGTCGTAGATTAATTTGCTTTTCTCTAGATGCGATCGGATGCTGTCTGCTATAATTGATTCAAGAAATTTCCCCACTACTAACGTCAAACTGATCGGCCGGTAATTTGACGCTGATGCTCTGTCTCCCTTTTTGAATATGGGTACTACATTTGCCTGTTTCCACAAGTCTGGCACAGCTCCAGTGTCTAATGATTTTGTAAATAAGTTTTCGAGGGGTCCGCTAATCTGTTCCCTATACTCTTTCAAGACTTGAGGGAAAATTTCATCCGGCCCTTGGGATTTTGTTTTCTTTAGTTTATTTATCTTCTTAAGAACATCCTCTTTTCTGATAGTGATATTCTTTAATTTATCTTCTTCCTTTCCCTTAAATATCAGTTCCACCTCTGGAATTTCATCTCAAATTTTTCTGTGAAAACTGATAAGAAGTAGCTGTTCAATGCTTTGCTTATTTCTCCACTGCCATTTATCACTTCTCCCGTCCCTGACTTTAAAGGCCCAACTTTGTCCTTGACCTTTGTCCTATATACCTGGAAAAATCCCTTGGGATTCGCCTTGGATTCTCTTGCTATTTTGATTTCATAGTCTCTCTCTGCTTTCCTTACATTTTTCTTAACATTCCTAGATAGTTCATTATACCTGTTTCTGAGCTGCTCCTCCCCTCCCTTTAATTTCTTATATATTCCTTTCTTTATTCCTATGTCATGGCTCATTCTTATTTGACCTAATTTTTCTGTATTGTATATTTTGTTCTTGTGCTTTATGTAGTATACTAGTGAATATATTAGAGTCATGATCAATTTTTGTGTCATCTATGACCTCACCCCTTCCTACTGGGAACTGACGTAACTGTTCCCAGGTGACCTCACCTAGGTACCTTCTTAACCCCTGATAATCCGCCAACCGAAAGTTTGGGGCTCTGACCATATTGTCATTGTTTTACGTTTCCCAATTTAGGGTGAACCTGATTTCTCTGTGATCACTGTTACCTAGTTCTTCCCCTACTGTGATATCTCTGATAATATTTTCTTTATTTGTTAATACTAGGTCTAATATATTGTCACCTCTCGTAGGTTCTGTAATTAGTTGTTTCAAAAAATTGTCCTGTACTGCGTCTAGGAAGTGTTCAGATTCATAGTCGCCTACAATGTTGTCCCAGTCAATATTTCTGAAGTTGAAATCCCCCATAATGCATAGGTTGTTATATTTTGCTGCCCTACTCATTTCCTGCCATATGGGCTGAGCTGCTTCTTTGCCAAGACTTGGGGGGCCTGTAAATCACTCCCATAATTAGTTTTTCTCTTCCTTCCGTGATTTCTACCCACACAGACTCGGTTCCTATTTCACCCTTTATTGAATTATTAATACAACATTTTAATGTATCCTTGACGAAGAGTGCGACCCCTCCCCCCTTCCTACCTTCCCTGTCCTTGTGAAAAAGGTTGTACCCTTCTATGTGGTACTCTGATAAAAAAATTTTGCTCGCCAGATTCATCCAAGTTTCGGTGATTGCTATGACGTCTACATTCTCGGTACATACCGCTCTCAGCAAGTCTATTTTATTTCTAACGCTCCTACTGTTTGTATAGTATACATTTAAACCTACCCTTCCCTGGTCCTGTTTTACCCCTTGTCCTGAGCAACTAATTTTACTTCCCAGGACCTGCTTGTTTTTTGACTCCCACTTTCCCCGACCTCTCTCTACTGGCGAAACCCCCCCTTCGGAGTGACAATTTCACGCTCCAGGGATGCAGACAACGTCTTTACCCCCTCACGAGACAAGTGTACTCCGTCGCGACAGTACAGGTAGTCGTTGCCATAGAATCGTTGCCAGTTATCAATGAATGCCCAACCATTGTTTGCACAATGTTTTTCCAGTCGGCAATTTATAGCAATTGCCCTGGACAGCCATTCACGACCAACCCCTCTTCTAGGCAAGACACCACATACTATCGGGATCCCTCCCCTATCTCTAATCTTCCCAGCGCCTCCCTATACCTCTTGAAAAGTTCCTCACTCCTAACCTTACCTATGTCGTTTCCTCCCACACTAAGACACACTACTGGATTGGTACCCTCCCCTGACAAAACCCTGTCTAACCTCTCGGCTACATGCCCTATCCCAGCCCCAGGAAAACACACCCTTGTCCTACGTTTCCTATCTCTCGCACAAAAAGCCCTATCTACAAACCTCACCTGGCTGTCCCCAACTACCACGACCTTACCTGTGGGCAGGGTTTGTACAACTGCCCTTTCCTCTCCTTGATCCATACCGTCCTGCCTCTTCTCTTCCTCGCCAGCTTCCTGCAGCACCTGGTAAGGGTTACTACGCTCCACACCCTGGTCAGCTTTCCTGAGCCTGACCCTAGTCCCCTTGGAGACAACCACTCTCCACGCCTGCTCCTCCTTCGTAGGTGCCCTGCTAGGCAGGACACCTACCTGAAGGAGTTCCGTCCTGAGGGCTTCATTTTCCCCCTTTAGAGTGTCAACCTCACTCCTCAACTGCCCCAGCTGCCTTAACAGAGTGGCAAGGAGGTCGTCTTTCCCCACACTCCCCTCCTCTTCCCCCACGACACAACGATCCAAGGCGGCCATTTTCCTTGGTCTCTAACGGGAGCACTTTCGGGCACGACCTTCTCCAAGTTGTAATTTATCTTTAAGAAATGAAAGTAGGTCTTTCACAGGTACTCTAGTGAACAGTGAATTTACATCAAAACTTATTAATTCGCAAGGTTCATTGTGTTTCTTGAGTTTATCAATTTAATCACTGCTATTGTGTATATGTGAATTAGATATTTGGCCTGTTAGAGGGGATAGCATCTTTACCAGCCACTTGGATAATTTGTAAGTAACAGAACCCACAGAACTCACGATAGGACGTAATGGATTGTTAAGCTTGTGTGTTTTGATCAATCCATACATATAAGGTAAAGTGGGATTGATTTGAGAGAGCTGTTTGATGAGATCGGGTTTTTTTTCAATAACATCTTCATTTTGGAATTAGATAACTTATTAATATTTTCCAAGGGATCTTTCGTAAGCTCACAATACGTGCTTTCATCACTAAGTAATGAATTCATCTTATCATTGTAGTCACTTTTATCCAAAATTACAATAGCATTAGACTTATCAGCCTTGGTAATATGGATATTCTTATTTCTTTTCAAGTTTATCAAGGCTGTTTCAAATCTTTTTGGAATGTTTGAAACAAATTTCTTATGTAAAACATTATGTATACAACCTTTAGCTATGGAAATATCTTCATTTGTAACATCTGACGACTTATTCTTTTCCAGGTTGATTATACTTTTAGCAATAGTAAGCGGATTAACGCACCGTTGAGTGATAGAAAACTTCCTACCAAAACCAAGAACAAGTTTCTCATTTGTCTGTAGATCATAAGATGATAAGTTTATGAACAAATTTGGATCATTCAATATGGTCCAGTAACTCTCGTCAAACAGAGCATTTAATTTGGCATTTAACCTTCTTTTTTGGGCTTTGTCAGTTTCACTAACAAGTTGATATGCAAAATCACGAATGGTGTGCCACTTATCAACACAAACACTATTTTGCATAAGTATTTTACACTGAGCACTGTGTTTGAAGGCTAATTTCACACTATTACTTGAACTCTTGATAAGGGAATCCAGCAATACTTTATCCAACTCAGAGAATGCTTGATTGTCCAGATTTCTTAGTCTACTTGGAAGACAGGACTGTGGATCTACATGAAATATATATACATATATATATATATATGTATATATATATATATATATATATATATATATATATATATATATATATATATATATATATATATATATATATATATATATATATATATATATATATATATATATATATATATACTGAACTTAAAGTGTTATCTATTCTGTGGATCAGGTAGTCTAGGAAAGGCAATTTACAGTCATGCTCTAATTTCACGGTGAATTTGATCGAGGGGGCTAAGTTATTAAGTTGTGGCAGGAAAGCTTTTAGGTCCTCATTACATGGCCAGAGACATAATACATCATCAACATATCTAAACCAGACTGCTGAAGGTGGTAAAATATTACTTAATAGTTTCTTTTCAAAGAATTCCATATATAGGTTGCTTAATACAGGTGAGAGTGGATTACCCAATGCCATATGTCTTTGGCCATGTAACGAGTACCAAAAAGGTTTCCTGCCATCACTTAATAACTTAGCCCCCTCGATCAAATTCACTGGGGAATTAGAGCATGACTGTAAATTGCCTTTCCTAGACTGTCTGATTCACAGAATAGGTAACACCTTTAAGTTCAGTATTTTTAGGAAACCTACTAATGTGTGTTCATACATTCATTATTATTCTGCCCACCATAATAGAGTCAAACAGTCAGTATTTTCATCAATGTTTTTACGTGCTTTGAGAATTTGCAGCCCGGAATTCATTGATGAGGAATATAAATATATCTATAATATTGGCTTGAACCTTAAATACCCTAGATCTTTCATAGACAAATGCCTTAACATTACTAAGAAATCTTTTTATAGAACCGATCCCAAGCCCACCCATGACCATAAGAATCTCTTAGTATTACCATTTCACAAAAATTTCTCTCAAATTCCTTTACAACTAAAAACATGGAACGTCAATGTGGCATTTAAAAACTCATGCGCTGTTAAACAAATGTTAATCAAGAACACCCCCAACAATACAGGTGGCTGCATTTATATGGTTCCTTGCAAGGAATGTAATATGTTTTACTTAGGCCAGACAGGTAAAGATCTTGTAACTAGACTTAAACAACATAAATATAGTGTTAGGACAGGCCAGGAATCAAATGCTTTGTTTGTTCATTTGAGGGATAATAATTGACTGGGATAATGCCTCCTCAATATTACCTTGTAATTCAATTGACAGTAGGAACATTATAGAATCCAGTCTCATTAAACATACCGAATCCGTCAACATGAATTTGAGTAATGGTATGTACAAACTGGATAATTTCGTAATTAAGAAGATTTGTAACCAGGTGAGAAGGTTAGGTCATCTTACCCTCTAACCTGACTAGCGACTGCTGTGGTGCTTTTGAAGATTAGTAGGGTCACTACCTAGTGACTTGACCATTGTGGACTTGATCTCACCCTCATCTTCTGTATATATATGCCTTGTTATGTATTTCTCCTTAGTCTGTACTCACCCCTGAACATGTGAATTACACGAAAGCGCTTGGGAACTTCGTATTTTCTTTTTTCCTTGTGGTTATCAGCACATATATATATATATATATATATATATATATATATATATATATATATATATATATATATATATATATATATATATATATATATATATATATATATATATATATATATATATATATATATATAGAACTGTTTATAGAACTGATCCCAAGCCCACCCATGACCATAAGAATCTCCTAGTATTACCATTTCCCAAAAATTTCTCTCAAATTCCTTTACAACTAAAAACCTGGAACGTCAATGTGGCATTTAAAAACTCATGCACTGTTAAACAGATGTTAATCAAGAACTCCCCCAATAATACAAATGGCTGCATTTATAAAGTCCCTTGCAAGGAATGTAATAGGTTTTACTTAGGCCAAAAGGTATAGATCTTGCAACTAAACTTAAACAACATAAATACAGTGTTAGGACAGGCCAGGAATCCAATGCTCTGTTCGTTCATTTGAGGGATAATAAACATTGTATTGACTGGGATAATGCCTCCTCAATATTACCGTGTAATTCAATTGACAGTAGAAACATAATAGAATCTAGTCTCATTAAACATACCGAATCCGTTAACATGAATTTGAGTAACGGTATGTACAAATTGGACAATTTTTTAATTAAGAAGATTTGTAACCAGGTGAGAAGGTTGGGTCAGTTTTCCCTCTAACCTGACTACCGACCGCTGCGGTGCTTTTATATAGATTAGTAGGGTCATTACTTATACTTGACCTCTGTGAACTTATTCTCACCCTCCTCTGTATATATATAAGTTGTTCTGCATTTCTATTTTAGTCTGTACTCACCCCTGAAGATGTGAATTACACGAAAGCGCTTGGGAACTTCGTGTTTTCTTTTTCCTTGTGGTTATCAGCATATACCTGGATCACGCGCACCTACAGTGATTTATTTGCGTATATATATATATATATATATATATATATATATATATATATATATATATATATATATATATATATATATATATATATATATATAAATTATATATCAGAGAAAATTCAACTGGGAATAAAACGCAGCTGGTTGGTCAAATGAATCATCGTGACAGTCCTAATGTGATAACCAACACGGGTGGTGGAAACAGCTCAGGTAGGAGGAGGTTGAACTTTCCAAGTAATTTACGCATGTCATTCCATGAGCGGTTGCTGTTGGCTGCTAAACGGGGAAGAGAGCATAAAACGTTTCAACCCCCTGCTTAACGAAGGTCGTAATAATTCCTAGCTGACTGCAGCTGGGGATGAGGCGGTAAAGTCTTTGACGATGACAGGATTTAAGGAAGTGATAATGGCGATGCCTCAGGACACAGAACAAGACACCAAGGTGATCGTTTTCATGTACCCAACTATCCAACCAGGAGCGAACTCGTAACAATGGTTTTAAATTAGACAAATCTAGATTTAGGCGTGATATAAGAAACACTGTTTTGGAAACAGAGTAGTGGATGAATGGAACAAGTTACCAAATATCATCATTAACTCGAATACGCTGAATTGCTTCAAACATAGTTTGGATGCTCATATGAGCAATAGGGGCTGGGTGTAAACGGGACTGCCCAGTATGGGCCAATAGGCCCGCTGCAGTTTCCTCCATTCTTATGTTCTTATGTTCCCTGTTATACTGGATCCTGAGAAGAAGAACCAAGTGGTAGCTTTGATGAAGAGAGACGTTCCGGAGAAGATACTCACTTCTGGAATAGGATATAGGAGAATTTCAAAGTTTATTGAACAACCTGTTTTGTGTTACAAGTGCAGCAGGTGGGACCATATGGCCTGGAAATGTCAAAGTGAATGTCGGTGACGTTACTGTGGAAAAAATCATAATTCAATAGAATGTGGAAATAAAATAAAGTTTGGCCAACATAAGAACATAAGAATGGAGGAAACTGCAGCGGACCTATTGGTCCATACTGGGCAGTCCCGTTTACACCCAACCCCTATTGCTCATATGAGCATCCAACCTATGTTTGAAGCAATTCAGCGTATTCGAGTTAATGATGATATTTGGTAACTTGTTCCATTCATCCACTACTCTTTTTCCAAACCAGTGTTTACCTATTTCACGCCTAAATCTAAATTTGTCTAATTTAAAACCATTGTTACGAGTTCGCTCCTGGTTGGATAATTTGAGTACCTTTGTAATGTCCCCTTTGTTTAGCTCTGCCTTCCACTTATACACCTCTATCATGTCGCCCCTCGCTCTACGTCTCTCAAGGGAGTGCAAATTAAGATGCTTTTACCTGTCTCTACACTCAAGGTTCCTAATGCCCGGGATTAGTCTTGTCATTCTCCTCTAAATTCTTTCCAAGGATTCTATATCCATTCTGTAATACGGTGACCAGAACTGAACTGCGTAATCCAGGTGTGGTTTCACATGAGCAAGATACAGTTTTAGGATGACCTCGCTAGTCTTGTAACTAACACTCCTTTGTATGAACCCAAGTACTTTATTTGCCTTGTTACGAGCAAAAACACATTGTTTACTTGGCTTAAGGTTCCTACTTATCATTACTTCCTAAATCTCTCTCGCAGTCGGATTTCTCTATGGCATCGTTGTTCATCTGGTATCTGGTTTCCCTGTTTACATCTCCTATGCTGAGTACTTTACATTTGTCGACGTTGAATTTCATCTGCCATTTTTCAGACCATTCGAAAAATTTGTTTAGATCTTCCTGTAGTTTTGCCGAGTCCTCGTCAGATTTGATAACACGTCCTATTTCAGTGTCATCAGCAAATTTACTTATGTTGCTGTCTATGCCGATATCTATGTCGTTTATGTATATAATAAACAATAATGGTCCAAGTACTGAGCCTTGGGGAACTCCACTTGTGACGTTGCTCCAATGGGACTTAGTGCCGTTAATGCTCACTCGCTGTTTCCTGTCCTGTAACCACGCCCTAATCCATTTAAGGATGTCACCTTTGATGCCATGAGCTTCTACCTTTCTAATTAGTCTTTCGTGGGGGACTCTGTCGAAGGCTTTGCTAAAGTCGAGATATACCACATCATAATTGTGCCCCTCGTCCACTGATTTGAAAACTAATGAAAAGAATGTTAATAGATTAGTTAGGCAAGAACGTCCGCTTGTGAAGCTATGCTGGGAATCATTGATCAATCGGTGCTTCTCCAGGTGATTTCGAATAGATTTTGAAATGATTGCTTCCAGTAATTTGCCTACTATTGATGTTAGACTGATTGGGCGGTAGTTAGAGGATAGTGATCTATCCCCCTTCTTGAAAATCGGTATTACATTGGCTATCCTCCAGGATTCTGGTACTACACCTGTTTTTAAGAACATGTTAAACAACTTTGCTAAGGGCATACTAAGCTCTTCCTTACATTCCTTTAATACTCTGGCAAATATCTCATCGGGACCAGGTGACTTATTAGGCTTTAGTTTGTCTATTTGCTTACTAACATCGTTACTAGTCACTACTATCTCACTTAATTTGTTTTCTTCACTATCTCTGAATAGAGTCGGTGCCTCGGTATCATGTTTAAATTTTCGGTGGTGAAAACTGTTGAAAAATATTTATTCAAATTATTGCTCATTTCTCCGTCGTTATTGGTGAGCTCGCCGGAGTCTGACCGTATTGGTCCAATCTTTTCTCGTGTTTTAGTTTGATACATTTGGTAGAATCCTTTGGGGTTTGTCTTCGCCTCCCTTGCTATCCTTACCTCATTATTCCTCTTGGCTTTCCTTATCTCGGTTTTAACCCTACTCGCCAATACCCTATAATAATCCCGGAGGTGAATTTCGCCACGATTTATCCTTCTACCTATAGCCTTCCTTTGGCCAATGATGTTCTTTAAATAATTATTTATCCATTTAGGGTCATTGTTGTCTGATCTGAGTTTTTTGTATGGTATGTTCTGCCTTTGTGCATTAAGTAACTCACTATTTAAATTGTCGTGGAACTCGGCAATCTCAGATCTCGTTATCAGGTCGGTGTCATCTGTCAGGTTCACGGCCAAGCGCGACACCCCCTCTCTCAGCTGCCTCTTTAAACTGTCAAAGTTTGCCCTTCTGAAATCTGGTACTTTAGTGGAATTTTCCTTATGTCTGCTCTGAAAATCTAACTGGAATCGAATTTCTTTGTGATCGCTGTTTGCAAGTTCGTTCCCTACCTCGACATTGCTAATGAGGTTTTCTCTGTTTGACAAAACTAAATCCAATATATTATTACCCCGTGTGGGTTCGGTTATATGTTGACTTAGGAAACAGTCCTGGATCGTCTCGAGAAAATCCTCTGATTCTGAGTTACCCGTAAGGTCAGTCCAATCTATTTGGCCAAGGTTAAAGTCGCCTACTATACAGACTTTGTTGTGTATGGAAGCCCTGCGCATTTCATCCCAGATAAGTCGCTCATTGACGCTATCAAGATTGGGGGGTCTATATATTACTCCTGTGATTAATTTTTCCCGACCGTCGCTTAATTCTATCCAAATTGTTTCTGTATTCCTCTCAGTTTTTATTTCCTTATTTATTTCACACTTCAGATTATCCCTAACATAGATTGCTACTCCGCCTCCTTTCCTGGTCTGCCTATCGGTATGGAACAGTTTGTAACCCGCAATTTGGTATTCGACTGGTAATTCACGTGTGTCTAGGTTGATCCATGTTTCAGTGAATGCAATTATATCGATTTCTTCGGTACATACCAAGGCCTTAATATCATCCATTTTGTTTCTCATACTTCTACTGTTCGCGTAGTATACATTTAAGTTAGTCGTGTTCTGAGTCCTCCCCTTACCGCGTTTAGTTTTAAACTCCCTGTCTAATTTAGTTTTGTCATCATTCCTAACACTATTTCCCTGTAATCTTTCGCCTTGTTTACCCGCTCCCACTGCAGTCTCCTCCACCCCCGTGCCCATATGTTCTCTTAGCAGTTTAAAGACTTCGATATCTTTTGAACTGCCCCCTCTAGAGCCCCAGCCAGGGTTGCTACTCCATCCCTAGACAGGTGCACCCCATCCCTAGCATAAAGGTCCCTTCTGCTATAGAAGTTGTCCCAGTTGTCAATGAATGGGACTGATATTGACTTGCAATATCTGTCAAGATGGTCGTTAACACCAACTGCCCTTGACAACCATTCACTGCCAACTCCCCTTCTAGGCAGGACATAGCATATGATAGGGATCCCTCCGTTAGTCCTAATACGATCTATGGCTGCCTTGAACTTATCAAGAAGTTCCTCGCTCCTACACCGGCCAATATCATTGCCTCCTGCACTGAGGCAGATAATGGGTTTGTTCCCATTACCAGACAACATATTGTCCATCCTGTCAATTATATCCCCCACCCCAGCTCCTGGCAAACACACCCTCATCCTATTTTTGTTTTTACCACAAAAGGCCCTGTCCATGTACCTTACCTGTGAGTCACCAACAATTAAAGTTTTTATACCTTCCTTGTCATCCCTGCCCCTGACTGTACTAACGTCCAATTCGTCTATCAAGGGACTGAACGGGTTGGTACACTTAGCTGTTGTTGTCGTTGTTGTCGGATCCACCGTGTGCTTCTTCACCACCAGCTTTGTCTTCCCACTACTCACAATTTTCCACTCGCTTGATTTTTCGTCAGACACTGGCTTTACTCGTCCAGCGTCTCCTTTTAACTTCGCCAGCTCTTTCCTTAATTTCAAGTTCTCCAACGTGGCCCTCTCAATTTCTAACTTGGCCCTCGCCAATTCTTCAGTGGACCACTCCAGTTTGGTCAACAAACTCTCATACCCAAGACCGCACATAGCACTGGCCATATCTGATAATTATCCCTCTGGAGCTAACCCTGCCGTGACCTTTCCCCTAGTGAGGTCAGAACACAACATGTTGTGCAATGCTGTTGTAATTGTGGGAACGCGCATAATGCAGGCTCCTCAATTTGTAATAAGAAGCCACAGATGCGTGGTGCACGGTGGCAGAGTAAGCTGCTCTTCTTATGGTGGAAGTGCAGCAGCGAGAAAAGGGGGGAGGACGAGGAATTGCAGGAGAGACAACTTTACCTTCAACTGAGAACGTGTGGAAGAAGAGGATGGAACAGAGTGACACGTTGAAGCTAACAAGAAATGATGCAAGGGCTGCACCGAAATTTGTTCCAGAAGATAAGGTAATTGATAAGTTTGGTGATGTGTATGGTGTCGTAGTTCAACTCAGGCAAGAAATTTAGATGATTAGAAAAAAGGTAGAGGACAACCAGAAGGTAATTGCCCATTTTTGTGAACATAGAAATATGAATATTGAACTAAACAGGAAGAAGGTTGAAAATAATACAGTGATAAATTCTGACAAGCCATCTTTGCTATGGGGGACCGAAAATGTGGACATTAGGGAAGAGATAACCCGCAAGTAGGATGACATACCATAAGTATTATATGATAAGGTATTAGCTCGAGTGAAAGAAGTAATAAAACAGTTTGTGAATGGGAGAATAAGATGAGTTTCTGTTGTTAATAGGGAAATTGTAGCATACTAGTTTACCTATGCTTTTATGTTATGTAAATAACATACTGTACGTCATAGGACCACATGTGCATGCTTATGCACTGTTGTATTGAGTAGATGTTTCTGTTTACCAGCTAAAATATAAATATTACAAGAGGTCTGTTTACTTAAGTTCGGAAAAACATACCGGTTTAATTGGTAATAGCTGACAAGCAGAATGGGTGTGAATGTTTGCGTGTTAAAATCTGCGTCCAAGGATGGTCTATATGTATTAACATCTATGTACAGTATATCCTCAAAGCTTGGATATTGTTGACATGCCTGAGATATTAATAATGCTAGACACGAAGTCCTGGGTACTATGGAACCCAGCAACATTAATTGAATGAGATGGTTACACTCCTTGGAGGAGTTTGATGATATTGAAATATTGGGAATCATGAGCCTACCCACATATATGGAGGAAGGTTAGATTGTGCAGTATGTTTTAATACATGTGGAATAAGAGCGAATGCTGAGACATTTAGGGATTTGCTTAGTAATCATTTTGCATTACGAATTACTATACATGTTAACAAAATACAAAGTTAATTAATCGGAAAAAATATTGGTAGCCGGAAGACAAAAAAGGAACTGATCTCTACTATACAGGATTGGTATACATTTTATGAACCAAAAAATGCTGATAGCTAGTACAAAAGAAGAGGTGTGTCTTGTGCACAAGGAAGGACGTCTGCATCTCCTGCAGGCGCAACGTCTGTGCACGCCACTTCTACTTACTCTGCCTTGAGTGCCAGTGAAACTAGGTAAATATCATTATTTTATGTATCAAACTAATATACATATTGTATGTTAATTTTATCTCTAATTTCATGCATAAAAATCATTACACATGGTCCATATAGGAACTACAAAGTGCCCTATATGAAACGTAAAAAAACGCATAAGAAATTGCTAATTTTCATTTCCATTTCCTGCAATGTTCTGGCGGTGCCTGGTGGCCAGACGAGGAAAAATTGAGTGTACCTCAAGCATTTTTTTTATTTTGTTTTATATGAACATAAGTGTAAAAGGGTAAACAAATGCAATCTATATTTTCGTATATTCAGCTTTTTTCAGTCAGAAATCTAGCTTGGACCTTTAAATGTTTGTATATGCCTTTAAATTTCATTAAATGGAACTTCCTCTGGGTTCTGTGTGACCCCCCCCCCATTACCTTAGATGTATTCACATTTATACCATTACCTATCTAAGGTTAAAAACAGATTGGTCCACGGCTGGACTAAACTCCATAGAAAAAGGTGCAAAGAGAATGGAGTGCAAGTCCAAATGATAAGATAATAAGGAAGTACTGAAAGAAACTGCAAACATGTGTAATGAAATCAAGCAAGAGGCGAGGAATATATACTGGACAATCTTTTTAGGGAGAATTGCTAAAGCAAGGCAAGAGCTTGGATGACATATGGAAGGAAGTGAATAAAGTGCGAGGTTTCCGAAGTAAGGGCATCTGTTACGAGTGAGTGTTCAATGGTTGGTTGCAGATTCGCAACGTGAACGTCTTTTGTTTGTGACGTCATTTCCGCCCACCTCTGCTCGTATAGTTTTACCTCTCAAGAGCCGGGTGACGGGCTGACGGCAGTATTGGGGTGGCAGTCATAAGTTAAGTATCTCCTTTCCAATTGCATAGTATATTTCTAGTGGTATAATGTGTGAACCTTGATCGACTTTTAGAACACTTTGTATTATATGTGAGATTGTTGTTAGTCATATTTTAGAATTCCACGGAAAATAACATACTTATTTATGAGGTACGTGTGGTGGATAACCACGTTGTTCATGGCAGTTGCTAATTTAAATAAGTGTTTAGTCTTTACTTTAATGTTCATTATTTTCTCACTCGGTTGAGTCACTTATTTGATCAGATTTAGTTTGTATTTGTTTATTTTTGTTCATGACTGATATGTTTTATTGTTTGTTTATTAATATAAATTCTGTAATTAAATGTATTTCATGAATTTCAATTAACCCCATAGTGGGGGGATCTATTCCATGCACCTATAATACAAAGAGAAGTTGAATTTGTGTATTGTTACACCCTAAGAGGCCAAGGTCGTAACAATTTGGCGACCTTGCCAGGATAGGTCCCTTTATCACTCCTAAACTATTGGGAATATTTAGATATAAACATTCTTTATTGATTAATCATGGCTACTTTGGATGTTGAGGAGTTTGTTGAGAATCCATCCGCGAAAATGTTGAAAGACTGTGCTCGTTGCACACCAGACACTATCCAGCTTTAACCACAGCTGCACTTCCCCCGCTGTTCGATTCCAACTCTGCTTGTGTACTTATCTGAGGTTCCTGGGGCTCATGGGCGGATTCCCCAGTCCTTCACTATTCGGCTGTCAACTCTGGTCACCTACTCCAGCTACTGCCGTGGCTGCCACGTGATCGCCACTTCCTCCACGCCCTATCCACCGTTCGTGCCCTGGTGTCTCTCCTGTGTGGCAAGACATTGCCCACCAACGCCGGCACCACTTGAGGAAGCTGCCCTGGACCTTCCCCCTGAGAGCGGATCACCGCGTTACCAGAACATTCCACCGTGCTAGTTAGGAGAAAGATTTATCTACAACCGTAGGAAATACATGTACTTTGTTGTATTGTTTTGTTTCAAATAATTGTTTGACTCCAGTGCCGTTTAATTAATATTTGTGTGAGTGGTGTAAGAGTTAAATTATTGTGATTATTTTTGTAGTAAAGAGATGTCAATCTCTAACGGTTGTTTGTTACCCCTTGGAAACACATGGTTCTTGACTTTCCTTTTTATAAGATCCTCATTAGGCTGGCAAAGAAATTTATATCCTACAGGCCAGGCATTTACAAGTGGCTGTCATGCCAGGATAATCTCTAACCTTAGTTTCTGAGGGTTAATATTCGTTACCGGTGTTTCTTGTAAGTCGCCGCTTGCTGTCTGAGTCCCAGAAGTAAGCGTTTTGGTGCTTATCCCTTCCTTCTGTTGCTCTCCCTCGTACTAGGGAAGTCAATTAGTGTTGGTTGGGGTGCACTGAGGATGTTGCCATAGCATTTTGTTGTTGATTCACCTGGTGCGGTTTTTCTTCCTGAGGTGATTTAACTGGACTGGGTGCGAAACAAGGTTTCCTCCAGCCGGATCAAATCATTTAATGGTTTGAGCCACTAAGTAGTTACATTTGGCTAGTTGCGGGTAAGTTGTTTAATTTGTCACTTTGGCTCTTGGCCTTTTGTATCATTATGTCTAGTTTTGAGAAGTTGAAAGGTCAAGCGGCGGCTCTGGTTCTGACAGGTGCGGAGGTTGGTCGGTTTGTTATCACCCAACAGACTGCCGAGAGAGAGGAGCGCAACAAAGAGAAAGGAACGCGAGAGAGAGAGAGAGAGAGAGAGGAGCGCAACAAAGAGAAAGGAACGCGAGAGAGAGAGAGAGAGAGAGAGGAGCGCAACAGAGAGTTCAAATTAGCTAAATTACTGGCAGAAAAGAACTTAGAACTAGCTAGGATTAATGCTCAAAGTAGACCAGAATCCTTTGGCCCTATACAAGATAATGTTGTAAAACCTAGTTTGCCTGTTTATCGTGAAGAATACATCGACTCCTACCTGGTTAGGTTTGAACGGGTAGCTGAGCTGCTGGGTGTGGACAAAGATAGCTATGCTGTAAGATTAGGTAGCCTACTGAGTGGGAAACCGGTACAGATTTATACGTCCTTGTCTGCCGACATCATTAGAGATTACTCTTTGTTGAAGCAAGTTCTCTTGCGAGGTTTTAACAAGACTTCTGATGGTTATCGTGTTGATTTTTGCAGAGCAAAGATTAGGGAAGGGGAAACTTACCAGCAATTTTCAATCCACCTGGGTCATTTGTTTCAACAATGGCTAGAGGCGTCAGAGGTTGATGAAACCTTTGCGTCTCAGTAAATTTATGATATTGGATCAGTTTGTCTTCTCTACAGCCAGACCTGAGAATATTCATCAAGGAATGCAGGCCAGCGACGCTAGGAGAAGCTGTACCACTTGCTGACAACTGGGCGTCCGCTCGCAACGCCTAACCCAAGTCTCCCACCCCTCCAGTAAAGAACACGTAGCCTCCGTCCTCCGAGGAACCATTCCCAGGAGTAGAGAGGAGTAATTCACCGGCCGTGCTGTGCCACAACTGCGGAGGAGGACACATTCGTTCTCGTTTTCCCAGGAATCCCCGTGCCTTCAAATCTACCGACATTCATCAGCCCAGCTACGAGGTCGGATTCTGTTTGGAAGACAGGAGCTGTCCCCGTTATTGCGTCAGTGGAACGATAAATGGGTCTTGGGCATCGACTATCATTAGGGACACCGGTTGCTTGTGTATTATTGTCTCTGAAGAAGCCCTGCCTGACGCTGACGTCTCCAGGTGCTCGAAGGTTAGTGTCGCCGATTATTTAGGCCATGTTGACCAATTCCCTGTTAGGTGCTGCCTGCATTGCCCCTATTTCATTGGTTGGTCTGATGTGGTAAGAGCGCCTATTAAATTCGCTAATGTTCTCATTGGTAATGTTCCCGGAGTTCGTGACCCTAACGACCCGGATCCCTTAAAACTCTCCTCGCCACCTGCCGACGTCGCCTCGCCACCTGCCGCCGTCGCCTCGCCACCTGCCGCCGTCGCCTCGCCACCCACACACGCCACATCACTTCTAGCAAAGGCCCAAGCTGTGGAGACACGGTCGTGTACCACTCTGACGCGGGTGAGGAAGAAGACGACTTCCGGAAAGGAGGACCAGGCTAGAGATGGGTCTGTTTACAAGTTTGTTTGTATTGATAGTCTATTACATAGGGGTTGTGTGTCATCCAAGCAGCCAGCCAAAGTAGGTAAAATTTTACTGGTTGTCCCTGCTGATTATCGTAGCAACATTCTCTCTGTAGCTTACGAAAGCACCCTAGCAGGCCACTGTTCTCGTAGGAAGACTTGTATGAAGGTTGCTGATCAATTACATTGGCCAGTTATGGTAGCGGATATTAGAGGCTTTTGTAGGAGTTGTGATCGGTGTCAGCGCATGTACGCCAAGGGTAGTGTCCGTCCTGTTCCTCTTAAACCTTTACCCATCATGACAGAGCCATTTTCTCGGATCACACTACATTTTTTGGACCGCTCTCACCCCCTTCCTCTAAGAAGCCTAAATTATATCAAGCTAATTTGTTAAAGAAATATCCTAGCAGGGCCCACATTAACTATGCTCTTGTTCTTGACGACGTGCCCAAGCTGGAGTCCGTCGAGGCACTACCCTGCAAGAGTTCGTGCGAAGTTCAGGCGCCAGACTCGGATGATCTCGGTTGTCAGTTACCGATAACACCAGATGGTATAGAAGAATCCTCTACGAATGGCAATGGACCCAAACGTAGACCTTGACTGAAGTGGATCCCACTTGCAGTTCCCTGATACGGCCTTACGATATTTGAATATCATGTTACCACCTTTTTTTAATGTGACCACTCTCTAATTTTTATTTTGATCCGTATAGCTAACCATTTGTTGCAGGATTATACTTTGTTGTACTAATCTTAAGCTTTAATCTACCTTACAGTAGAGTTTTGTTGGGGGAGCTGTGCCAGGGCTGTAACGAGCAGGATGGTTGTCCGCCGCTCGTTTGCTTGTTCGCGGCCCCACTAGGGGTGAGAAGGTCGCTGCTGCCTCGTCGCACACCAGTTAGATCCAGCCTTGACCACAGCTGCACTTCCCCTGCTGTTCGATTCCAACTCTGCTTGTGTACTCGTCTGAGGTTCCTGGGGCTCGTGGGCTGATTCTCCAGTCCTTTACTATTCTGCTGTCAACTCTGGTCACCTACTCCAGCTACTACCACGGCTGCCACGTGATCGCCACTTCCTCCACGCCCACCAATGCCGGCTCCAAGTGAGGAAGCTGCCCTGGACCTTCCCCCTGAGAGCGGATCACAGCGTTACCAGAACATTCCACCGTGCTGGTTAGGAGAAAGATTCATCTACAGCCGTAGGAAATACCTGTACTTTGTTGTATTGATTGTTTTATTTCGAGGAATTGTTTGACTCCAGTGCTGTTTATTTAATATTTGTGTGAGTGGTGTCAGAGTTAAATTATTGCGATTATTTTCGTCGTAAAGCGATGGCAATCTCTAACGGTTGTTTATTACCCCTTGGAAACTTATGGTTCTTGACTTTCCTTTTCATAAGAACTTGATTAGGCTGGCAAGGGATTTATATCCTACAGGCCAGGCCTTTGCAGTCAGTGAATGAGACGGCTGGTAGGTTTACTGATTGTGTCAATATGTGCTTATACATATGTGTGTGTGTGTGCATAAATTCATATATAAGTTAAAATCTTCCTGTAAAATATTATTAGTTTATAAATATTAATATTGTAAACTCCTTGGAACAACCTGCCAGAGTGTGGTGTGACGGCACCGAGTGCAAGCTCTTTCAAGACCAGACTTGACCAACACTGGAACAGGTTCAGATACATTCAGGAGCCAGTGCATGCTTAGTACTTGCCAACAGTGCGTAACCAAGACGTAACCTACAAACCAAGTGGCTAGCGAGCCGATCAGTGGAAAAGAGGGTAAAAGCAAAAGAAGTAAAAGTATGCTCAGTACTTCCTAAGCTTGCCAAAACAATTGTTGCTTAGAATAGAAAATAATCGAAACACCTACAGTAATTTACAGTACAAACATTATAATACCAAATTTACCGGCATAACACTACCCCCCTCCCCCCTAATCCTTGTGTCGCCCCGACACACTTATTCACTATATACATGATAATCCTGAAACTTGGTAGGTCTCCTCTTCTTCTGCTGCTGCCGCCAACGTACTGTGATATCTTTAAAGATCTCCCTTGTTGCAGCAACCTCGGCCACATCCTGCGATTGGTGCTCCTCTTCCTGGTTCATGGTCGGGTTCTCCGGATTGGTACAGCCCTGAGTTCTTCGGTGGTAGGTGACAGCTCCTCAGAGTCTTCCCAGGTGTACTGCCCTGGCCCATGATACTGCCACAGACGATTGACGTGAACTACCTTCGGTTGAGCCTTCCTTCCTTCCTGTTCCGGTAGGTCATATTTGAAAGGCGCCCCAGTACCGTGTATGGTCCTTCCAATGGACTCTGCCACTTCGGTGAATGACTCTCCTTCCTCTGAGGGTTATACAGCCAGACCTTATCACCGTCCATGTAACAGACATGGCTTGCTTTTACATCATGGTTTCGCTTCATCACTTCACCCGAGAACTCCAGAGCTCCTCTAACTTGATGGTGGACTTCCGTCAACCTTTCTTGGAGGCTTTTGACGTAGCGGGTGGTTTCTTTGGGAAGTTCTTCATCAGGTGGTCTTACTGTCAGCAGGTCCACTGGAAGCTGCAGTTTGTGACCCAACATCAGTTTTGCCGGTGTCTATGCAGCTGACTCGATATGCTATCAGCAGAGTAGGCAGCTTCTGGTCCCATTCTGTATGCCCCTCAACACAGTACTTGGCCAGTTCTCGTCCTAAAGTCCAATTAAATTTGTTACCATTCCATCTGACTGCGGCCGAAGTGGAGTGGTCCTAGTCTTCCTTTTTGCCCAACAGTTAACAGCACTTGCTGAACACAGCTGACTCAGAATTTTTGCCCTGGTCCGAGTGCAACTCCTGGGGTACACCAAACCGACAGAAGAACTGGTCCACCAGCACCCTGGCAATCGTGGCTTCCAGATTTGGGATGACATAAGCTTCTGGCCACTTAGTGAAGTAATCCATGGCCCCGAAGATGTACCTAATCCCATCTGCAGTGAATGGCAGAGGTCCTGCAATATACACTGCGACCCTCTGCATTGGTGCACCTGCATGGTATAACTGCAGTGGGGCACACGTGTGTAGCTTTGGTCCCTTCTTGGCGCAGCAGGCATCACATGAACGGCACCTTTGCCGAAGGCGACTCAGGGTCTTCTCCAGTCACAGATGTCCACTGGATGGATTCTTGTGCATCTCTTTCAGGATCTCTGATCTCATCTTCCGGAGAAGCACTGTCTACCAGTACTTGTTGAGGCCATCGGTAGTCACCCACTGGCGCTGCAGCAGACCATCCTTCAGCCGAAGAGCATCCCACTGCGCCCAGTAGCTTTTAGACGTAGGACTTGCTCCAGAGATCGTCTCCCACGCTGGCTGCACTGAGCTCTGGTTCATCCACTCGACCACTGGTCGCAGGCAGGGCCGGATTTACCAGTAGGCCATTGGCCCTGGGTCCACCGGTATCTGGGGGCCCACTGAAACTAATTTGTCGTGCAGCGTGCCAGCGAATAACCTTGTTTCAAGTGTACACCGAGTATTTCATTATATAATATATTCACAACCAAAAGGGCCCCTGTACAATAAGTATAGGGCCCGGAGTATGGGGCATCTGTACAATAAGTATAGGCCCGCAGTGGTCTTCAACTGGTGGGCCATGGGGTGGTTCTCAGGTGGGCCACGGGCTGTATTCCTAGTCATTACGACGATAATGGCGATCACAGTCATCATCACGATGCATTGTGTATCGGGATGCAACCACCCGACGCTCAGCGCCATATTGTTAGTCGCTTACATAAGCCTTTAACTAGGAATATAGCGTGTCTAAACACTACGCTTCGTTTCGTATGGCCGCACAAACGTTTTCCATGTGCGTGTGCCAAATGCATTATTTCACATAATTAGAAAGACGGTTTAGAGAGATATTTACTTATTTTATACCGGCACAATAATATTTATTGTAAAATATCTTTTTTTATCAAGTTGAACTTTAGTATCTGTTCTAAACAAATTACAGATTTTTTTTTCATCTGTGTACTTGGCAAAAATGTTTGCTCGTTTGTTATCAAACATGGAGAGGAGAGAACGTTCTGCAGCCCTGTCAGTAACCCTGCACATAGCAATTTTGCGCCATATCGAGCAAAGGCCAGTCGTTGAGGACAGCTGTACTAGTACTGTAACACAATAAATGATAGCAAAAGAAAGGCCTGGGATGAAATTACTGCCTCATTAAACGCCAGCAACCCAGATGAACTCCCTCCCACAGCCAAGGAGTAAGTATATGCTTAATTCGAAGTTTAGTACTTAAAAAATCAAGTTTTTTGCCGTTAGGTTACTAAATTGAGTAGGATTACAGTATTTAAGTGACGGGTCATGTGAGGAGTCCCACCCCCTACCGAAGTAGACAGAAGGAAAGCTCCCATCTCATCTCCCAATTTTCCCTTCCTTCATATAATTTTATGATCTCGTTGAGTTATATATCAGAATAAATGTTTTTTACGTCTACTTTCATAAATTATATTTGCTATTCGATACGGGTGTCTGAGTAAGATTAACCATATAGTTTAATATGTGAAAGTGCAGCTATTGATTTATTTTTACTCCTCAGAGTGCTAGGTTAAAATTGTGTACGATATCTGAAAAATTATGAATTCATAATGAAAGAACTGGTATGCAGGGTAGGTCCCCTTGTTTGAAATCTTTAATTGCCAGTGAATAACTTGAACAAAGCATGGAACACTAAAAATTAATGCTTTATTTTCATGTTTTATTTCTAGTAGGCTAATAATTATATACCAAAAATGACAATTAATACAATTTTTTTAATACTACAAATCGGTAAATAAAAAACATTGATAAAAAATTATGGTTAAGTGTAAAAAAATATTGTGGATCAGTCATATTTAATATTTGGTTAGGTAGGTTCAGTTAAGGTGAGGTTAGGTTAAGTTAAAGTTAGGTTAGGTGAGGTTAAGTTAGATTAAGTTACAATTAGGTTTGATTAACTTAAATTTAGTTAAAGTTAGGTTAGGTTAAAACAAAGTTAGGTTTAGTTAAAAATAGTTTAGGTTAAAATAAGTTAGGTTAAGTTAAAAATAGGTTAGGTTAAGCTAAAGTTAAGCTAAGTTAAGTTAGGTAAGGATAGGTTATTTTAAGTTAAAGTTAGGTTATTTCCATGTTTTGTGCCAGTTATTCTCTGACATTGGGGGGCAATTATCCTAGAACCAAGCTATACAGCATATAACTCTATATGAAACAGATATTATTCTGCAGATTTGGTGTACTTTCCATTAGTTGCCTGGCAATACACACTTGGTAAGCCAAATTATTCTGGCAAGATAAATTCAAACAGGTCTATGCTCAGTTTCTGAAGGTTCACCTACAAAAACTTGTCAGAAGCATGAGCTTAGTTATATATCAAAATAAATGTTTTTATGTCTACTTTTATAAATTATATATGCCTATATTCTATTCGATGCGGGTGTCTGAGTAGGATTGACCATAGAGTTTATATGTGCAAGTGTTAGCCATTGGTTTATTTTTACTCCTAAGCGTGCTAGGTTAAAATTGTGTATGATATCTGAAACAAAAATTAAATTCATAATGAAGGAACTGGTATGGAGGATACATCATTAAAACGGTGCTTCAGCCATACTGTGTTAGGTTCTCTTGTTTGAAATCTTTAATTGCCAGTGAATAAATTGAAGAAAACATGGAACACTAAGAATTAATACTTTATTGACATGTTTTATTTTTAGTAATAATTTTATACAAAAGATGACAACTACAAAATTTTTTTTAACACTACAAATCAGTAAATGCAAAACATTGATAAAAAGTTATGGATAAGTGAAAGAAATTAGTGGAACAGTCATGTTTAATATTTGGTTAGGTAGGTTAAATTAACGTAAGGTTATGTTAAATTAAAGTTAGGTTAGATGAGGTTAAGTTAGATTATGCTACAATTAGGTTAGATTAACTTAAGTCTAGTTAAAGTTAGGTTAGGTTAAAAATAAAGTTAGGTTAAGTAAAAAATAAGTTAGGTTAGGTTACAGTTAAGCTGGGTAAGGTTAGGTCATTTTAAATTAAAGTTAGGTTATTTCCATGTTTTGTTCCATTTATTCACTGACAATGGGTGGCCATTGTCATAGAACGAAGCTATACAGCATATAACTATATATGAAACAGGTATTATTCTGCAGATTTGGTTTGCTTTACATTAGGTGCCTGGAAATATTTTACGACCATGACATGCTTCAAGAAAAATTGGCAAGTATGGGGCTGGTGTCCCCACATAATTAGCAAGCCAAAATATTCCGGCAGGATAAGCTTCAAACAGGTATAGGCTCAGTTTCTGAAGTGTCACCTCAAATGACTTGTCAGAAGCATACGAGTCATCATTACTAACATCATAATAATTTTTATAGCAGATATGACTGTAGCCGAGTAGATATGTGTTAGCCTGTTTTAGGGGCCCACTTAAATTTTTTTTCTATGTTTGTTTTAGATATACTGATGTAAGTGAACATCAGCATCGTAAAGTATAAACATGTTTTCTTTCTCAATTTTTAATGGTCAATTTACATTTTTTAAACATATATACAGCTCCTACTAGACTAACGACCTTCTCTTCTACTACAACCCTCACTTACGACCTGCCTCAGTCATACCGATATTTGATCAAATTACATATTTTCGAGTCACAACGTCAGTACACAGACAAAATTTTCTTTATATAATTCACTTTAAAATGGTTGGCTAGCTTAAAAGTGAGGTTGTTGTGGTGCTGAGAATAGAAAGAGAAACACATAAAAGATTTTCTATGTATTATTTATGCATTTTCGACTTAAAACCACTTTGCCCATAGACATTGGTAATGAAAGCATGATAAAAGCCTATGCTGTTGCTATAATTATTTATGTTTGTGCTGTATACAGTATTTATTTTGTTATGTTTCCTCCAGAACTAAAAGCCGAGATGTACAGCAAAGAAAAATTCTAGCAAAGACAGGTGGTGGTCCACCACTCAAAATATCGGTAGCTTCAGAAGAAATGGTCTTGGCATCATCACTGATGGGGGCAGAATTGTCAATGGCTGATGACATTTACGAGACCTTCAATAAACCAGTACATGAAGCAAATAATACCTTAGAAAATGTGCAGCTAGGTGAGAATATTACAGAAAAGTGATTGATTTATACAGTTGCGTGCATTCATAACTCCCATTGCTCAATCTCCTTTTGCTATCTAAAAATCAAACGGGAACTGTGGCTGACAGCTAAATATTTTATGTTATTTTTCTTAGGTCAGTTTTACCTTTACCTTATACACGTGTACTGACACAGTGTACTGTTTCAGTATGTGCCGAGGTGCTCGAGCAACCCAGAGTTCGTGGCATGCGGAAGACTTCTGCAAGTGTGCCTTCTGCTTCACTTACTCAGTCCTATGATCCACTTGTTTTACCTGGTCCAACCCCAGGGCCATCAACTGTATCTTCTGCACAATTTACTACAGTTTCATCTACTGTTTATCGACCTCTAATTTCACCCTCTGTTCCTATCTCACAAGTCAATGTTCCTGCCTCACCAGTCATTGCTCTTGCCTCACCAATCATTGCTCCTGCCTCGCCAGTCAATGCCCCTGACTCACTATCGAGTGATCCTGCCTCACCCCCTCCTGCTCATGCTTCCAACCAACACCTTTATTCAGCGTCTAGGGTATCTGGTTCTCGGCCAAGGAGCACACCAAGGCGAACTAGGAGGGTGACAAGTGTGTATGAAATGTGTGATAAAAGACAAGAAGAGTTACATAAATATATTTTATACAGATTGAAAAGGGAGCATGAGGAGGAAATGAAACTGAAAAAAAGAAATGATGTCAACACAAAAACTACAAAAAAAAATTAAGTGAAACTGCAATTGCATCGACTGAAAAGACACATGAAAAATTGAATAATTCTTTGGAATTGTTAGATAAGGTTTTAAGGAAAGCAGGAACTGCATATGATGCCATGGCTAAAACATATGAATGATGTTGTAATATTTCAGAAATTGGCATCTAAAGTAAAAGTTAATCTTTTTATTTCTTACATATTCAACTAATTTTATTTGAAGGAAATAAACATACATGTGTTTATTTTGACAAAGATTTTCTTTGTTTACAAAAGCTGTCATAAGTATGGCAGGTAATTATTTTTTGGGGGGTGAATATTTATAATATACATGAAGGCTGTGATTTTCAAAAATTGAATTTATTTCCTGTGATAAAGAATAAAGTTTTGTTTGCAGTATGCAGGTATTTATAAAATATGTTATACTGTGCAAAGTACTGTATAGAGGATATGTTTCTTTTATTAAATTTTATGCATTGATATAAATAGCTGTAGAGAAGGAATGAACCATTTCTTTTTGTGCCCAAGATAGAAATAGTTTCATGTCAGTTACAAATATTGTCCAAAGTTTGGCAGTTAAGATTTCTTTTTATATATCTATAATATAAGCTGTGAATTTCAGGAAATGCAGAGCTATGTATAGAAAAATTAAAGTTTATTTTCTTAATTTTTACACATTTATAAAAAAAAATATATATTTCTTTCCTTTTGTTGTCTTCATAAAACCTCACTGGTGAATTACCTTACATATTGAGTTATGCTCCATTATTAAAGACCATAATGAAGTAAAGA
>NW_024733734.1:594628-605794 GCF_018991925.1 Homarus americanus | reverse complement strand
CAAGGGTATATAAACCAGTGTGAGGCGGGAAGAATAAACCTCCTGTATCATCTTTCACCTTCGTTCCCAGGTATGTTCTGTGTTTATAACCATTCAGTTTGATTCAGTCTATTATAGTGAATATCAGTGTTCATGCTTTAGCAGTGGAATTGTCATTCACCCAGTGTAAGAAGTAATATAACGTAAATATCTGACGTGGCGAGACAAGATTTGTTTGTGACCCACCATGCTTCCCCAAAAAACCTCCCGTATCATCTTTCACCTTCGTTCCCAGATCGACGGTGAGCTTAATTGAAACCCACCGGTCGCTCGGAGCCGGTAGATACCCAGCAGTGGTCAATATAGAAGTGATGCCTCGACTTTTCCCAACACAGGACGACGCGTTCTGAGCGCCTACCGGGCGTCAGCCATGACCACACTGTGAAGGCCACACCACAGTGGTCATGCACTTCCACTGTGAACCTGTGGATCCCCAGCACACCACCCTAACTGAGTAGAACAAATAAGGAAACGCTTGAGAAACTCCGCGGTCGTCATTTGGAGCGACCAATAATACCAGGCGTAGAAATAGTACTGGTATGTCTCTTGGTGTAGCCCTCGTCTCTACCCACCGAGGGCGGTGTGCGAACGAGGTGCCTGTTATGTATACCTAGAAATTACAAGGCGTCCCATACTTGCAGGTATGGAGTGTAACAGGTGTGTTGAGATGGTGCTACAGGGAGGTGAGATGGTGCTACTATGCAAGATAACCTACGGTGCTATATTCCATACAGGTGGAGCAGTCTGACGTGTTAAGGGGTTGTGTAAGAAGGAATGACCGAGGTAAGGAGGTCACGGATTGTTATGCATTAAGTATGTGGATGACACGCAATTAATGTAAGACGTCTGATGCCGAGCAGGGTAGCCAACATCTTCGTTGTTCTTCTGAGGAAGGCCAACTCACTTGTATGTTTTTTACCAGAATGTTTCATAAGGAATAAATTAATTAAGACATGTTATGGTTTCACCCTTCTTTCCCCTTATCGACCTGGTCAATGAAAAACCTATCCCAATGCCTAGTCCACTCTGCACGCTACCTAACGAGCTACATACTGTCCAGAGGGGGTCTGGTGGCAGCGACCCTTAGAAATTAAGATTAGAGTTAAGTAATTCCCCTTAGAATTAGTGACCCCAGTCTGGCAGTATAACTGCTAGGTGAACAGGGGCAGTAGGTGTTTGGAGACTTGCAGTGTCTCGCCCTGTCCGCGGATCGTACCCGAGATCTTCGGTTATGAGTCGACTGCGCGACTTTTGCGCCAGAGAGTACCCACTATCCCTTTATTCTAAAATGCATGGAGCGAGGTAAGAGGTAGTCCAGACCCAGGATGCAAGTGTCTTCGATGTCCGCTTCATAAACCTGTAGGGTTTCTTTCCCTTCCAGCTTAACGTTGATATCCACTGGTCCCTTAAGTACTGCGTGTTGTACAGTTATCCCGCACAGCTGCTGCAATGTCTCAGGCAGTCTTAGATAACTAACCACGTCAGACCTCACAAAAATCTGCTCCGAGGCTGTGTCGATCACCAACGGACACCTTACGCCATTGATCTCACCTTCAACCTGGACACTGCTTACAGTGGCTCGGTTGCATTTTGTCAATAGTGGGGCTCTGGTGAGACAGGCTGGTCATTGCCCTTCGGCACCAGCCATCTCTAGTTTCACGTCTCAGTGGGCTGCTCTTCTTTCCTTCTCTTGGAATTCTGTGGACACTTAGTCTTAAAGAGTCTATTTTCTCCACATGTCTAACATCCCCTCTTCTCTACGTTCTTTTCTGTATTGCCCTTCTCTCGCTCTCGTTTCTACTTGTAACAGTCTCCTGTTTGTGCTCAATCTTTTCAAAATACCAGCAGGTTCCTTTAAATCTCCTTGTCTCTTGCACTTGGCCCTTTCGTGCTTTAAACACAGAGCTAGACTCCGTCCTGAAGCTTGGTAAACTTGACCTCACGTATGATTCAAATTCCAGGGCTTTAGCCAAACCTTCCTGTAGAATTACCGGTTGGGTCTGCTTCACCTGAATCTTGAGCTAAGTGCTGTCCAATGCGTCCACCTACTGGTCCCTCAAAAACACGGCTAACATATCAAATAATGCTTCAGGGCACGACCTATTAGCCATATTTTCCAGGTTATGAGGAAGCTGTGGCAGTGTTTCACCTCAATTACGGATAGGAGTGTAGAATCTGGCCTTATAAAACTTCATTTAGGTGCTTGGTTTCATACCTTCGTTCCAGTACCTATACCAGTGGCTAATTGTATTGCACACTGCTTGTCGTCCCACCCGTTTTGTTCAACTAGTACATAAAAATGTGCATGGAATGAGACCTTGCCATCGAATTCCTGTGATTTTTTTCTCTGGTTCGATTTGAGAGCTCATCACTTTACTTGATGTAGATCGGGTCTGAACTCAGGTGCTCTGTAATTCAGCTCAACACTTCCTGTTTCCACACGAAAATCGTGTTTTCCAGAATTTCCAACACTATGCACTCTACTCGGAGTGTGCACATACGTTGTTTCACGCACACCATCAGAATTATACGGGTCACTACATCATAGCTGATACCCTGCTGTTAGACAATTCTCCAGAACTTCTGTCCTGCTACTGACTTTCTGTAGCTCACTGTTAACCACTGTTAGCTCCTCTCGTACCTCTATGATCCCAACACTCCCTTTTTGTTTGTGCTGTTTTAAATTTTCACCCACTTCAACCTGCACCTCATGAAACGTATCATTCCATCTCTTGCACATCACTTGCAGAGGCTCATCACGTTCTTGAAATTTCTTGTCGATCTCTTCCTGCAACTACTGTAGCTGTTGCTTCTGTTCTTGCAGTAGTTGTTTATGTTCTTCTCTCTGTTCCTGCAGCTGTTACTGAATTTTCACTTAAAGCTGCATATTTTCATAGTTCTGCTCTTTTCGTTGTTCTTGCAGTAATTGTTTATTTTCTTCTCATTGTGATTGTAAGAATTGCATCAGACCAGCCATGAAAATCTCCCCTTGCCTAGCCTGGCTTCTGGTCTCGACACAGTCACTTTCCATCTTGACTAATATCTCACTGTCAGGTTATCCCACTCCTGACACCAGTGCTACGACCCTCCTTTCGCCGCTTACACAGCTTCCACACTGGTTACCAGCGGCCAGGGTCGTGTAAACAGAAGCAGTAATTTCCCAACGATCGGTATCAGTGTACAGACAAGACAGACAGGTAGATTTCCACCAAGTCACAGTAACACACTTGTGCACTGTAGTTTTCATTAATAAGCAATGATTCTTCACAACTCTGTTCACAGGGTAATGTCTTCACAGCTGGACTTCTCACTTCGAATATATAGTCAGCACACTACCAGTGTACAATTCCTTAGTCTTTCCACTCTATATTGATCACAACAATTCCTGAATTCTTGCACAACATTTATCTTCAGTTGTCCTACTAGGCTTGCTCTTAACACTGAGCAGAAACGGTCGACTGACTCAAGGGCGCTCGCTTCCGCTAATATATGTCTCGTCAGATGCCTAGCGCATTCTAGAGATGTTCTGATGCTCGATGTCCACTCGATACACGCCTGGAGAATTCTAGAATGATATAGGCTTATAATAAAAAGTAAATCATAACGAAAATGATGCAGTACATTCCAGAAAATTCTAACTTAGGTAAAAACATCAATATATACAAGAAAATCTTCCTAAACTTGCCAAAATAATTGTTGCTTGGAATAGAAAATAATCGAAACACATAGTCAAAAAACATTATATCACTAAATCATTCCTCGGCATAACAATATATATATATATATATATATATATATATATATATATATATATATATATATATATATATATATATATATATATATATATATATATATATATATATATATATATATACAAGGAAAACCTAACTTGTCTGAATCGAGCCCTGGACTTCTGCGTGTGAACAGGGATCGCTACCACTACCCCACAAAGACAACAAAAGCAGTTCTAGGCTTTGGTATATTCCACATAAAGCCTGTTCATCGTGCTTGCTAAGCACCCTGAACCTCCATTGGCGATTGTCAGTACCAGCTATGTGGTCTGAGTATCATTTCACCGAATCCAGCTAGGAAACACCGGGCTACATATATACCGTATCTCATCAGTCCATATAGCACGCAGACTTCCATATACAAACAATACCTCACTAGTCGGGAATCGAACCCAACAAACTGAGCTATCGGCAGTCCATTTCAACTCTCCCTCTCCCCAGTCGTTGCAACACTTGCACCACTCGATCAAGAAAAGAGAGAGCCAAGATGTGTGGTTGCAGCCTGTACTCCTGCCTCACCAAATTAATCAACTCATGCGCAGCCATCATCCAGCTCATCATACTCCTCATCGTCATCAAAACCCCTATACCCTAAATAGTCCTATGGCGACGGACGAGTGGCGACGAGGACAGGCAGAGATGACTACCCGGAGTCTCTAATCACAACTCTGCATATGGGCAGCACAGATAAACTGGTCATTTATGAACTGGGATCTAGGCAACAGCGCAATCCGGTCTTGTCTGTGAGACTGAGGAGCCCTTTTCTTGGAGGCACTCTGCTCACCTCAAATGGGGAGGGAGCAAGAAAAAGTACAGTAAACATAACCTGCCTAAATAACCAACCTGACTGGGCAACCGCACCCAGTAAGGTCATCCTTATGCTGTCTTAAACACAATCATAATGACAGATCAAAACAAAAACAAACTTTGCAATCTGTATTGGTTGCTGCATGGAATGTCAGGACCTTTCTGGATACTGGCACAAATGAGCATCCTGAAAGAAGCTGGCTAGGAATAACATCGACATAGCAGCCATTAGTGAGTCCCGGCTCCCAAACCATGGTCGACTCATAGAATTGGGGTCTGGCTATACCTTCTTTTGGAAGGGTAAGCCTGCTGCAGAGAGAAACTGCATTTGTGGAGTTGGCTTTACCATTCGCCAATCCACCCTACATAGGCTAACGGAAATGCCTGTGGTGATCAACGAGTGCCTCATGATGCTCCGAGTACCACTGAATCACTCACGTCATGCCTTTTTCATCAGTGCATACCCCCCTACACTGCATGCAGAGGATGACATAAAGGAGGCATCTTATGCCGACCTCGACAGAGTGCTAATCTCTATCCCCAGAGAAGATAAGGTTGTGCTCCATGGTGACTTGAATGCCAGAGTTGGCAAAGATGCTGACATTTGGCAGGGAACCATAGGGGGAAATGGACTCAGCAAGTGTAATCCCAACGGCCTACTCCTCCTCAACAACTGTGCTGCACACAACTTTACTACGACCAATACCTTGTTTAGGCAGGCCAACAAGTTCAAGGGTTCGTGGCAACATCCCATGATCCAAGCAGTGACATCTCATTGACTACATCATTGTCAGAGAAAGAGATCGCCGAGATGCTTGGCTCAGACCACTGTGACACTGATCATTGACTCATCAGGGCCAGGCTCTCATTTCAAGTCACCCCAAAACGGCAAAGGCAGCAAGCCTCCTGAAGATGTTTTAATAATTAGCGTCTGGAGTATCCAGCGGTAGTACATGCTTTCATAAGTCATGTTCTAGCCGGTTAACTGCTGAGTCTGTCTAGGTTAATGAGGCCTGAACATTTATATTATAGAGGGTTTTGGTAACAAAACCCAATTGTCTGTTATCCTTTTATTTGGAAACTATTGAGGATACAGTTCCAAAGAGTAATTCACCGTAACTTATCACTGTAACTATGATTGTTAAGAGACAGACGGAGGCTATTTAAATAGACCTGCTAAATACGTCCGATCTGTGTGAGGGGTTGAGTAACTATGCAGCAGGGCGCCGGCTTCTTAATGCTGACCTAAACAGTCACTGGGCCGCACCTCAAGTAACCTGCCAATCCCGTGATATGATCATGTCACCTCATAACCAGTGGAAAGTTACAGGGGATGATAGAGTATATAAATCAAGTGTAATTAACCTATTTACATAATGTTTCTGTTTATGAGACAGGGGCTATTATATTGCTCGGTCACCTACCATCCAAGCTCCGCAAGGACTAAACTGAACTCGCAGAATATATCCTATACATAAACCAAACCATGTTGCAAACATATATGTAGACACTAAGCTGGGGACTCTGAAACCGTAGGTTTTTCATCAACTACTGGGGTACTAGACTTAAGTGGCTTACGGGCTAGTATTTTATGTACAATGTTCAATTTGGAAGACACTGACTTATAATAGCAAAACAGAAACATCACTGCCAGAATTACACTATAGTGGGAATGGTTAAACTTGGCATTGCAAATCCCCGTGAAAAATAAAATGGCAGTTGATCACTCAAATCAGCAAATTGTGACTCTTTCAAGTAGGAAATAATTGTCAATTTGTCTGAGACAATATTAAGGTCACTAACAGTGAAGTTCATTATTTGAAACATGGGAATCAAATCCGAAGTTAGATTTAAATTCAAAGCAAAATGCTGATGAGTAGGCAAGGTCTTTAACAAACTACAAGTTATTTCACAGTAATCCGGAGCCTTATAATAACCTTTCACAACTAACTGCTTACCACCATCGTGTCATTTTAAAATGACAGTAGTCTCATTAGGAAAGAAAAAGTACTGCACATTTTGCAGATAGGCATGAAACACAGTTTTTCCACTAACTGGGCTGTAGCTACATTGTGTGAGCGCTGTGCGTACGTTAGTTTGGATGACTGCCAATTCACATATCCCTTCTGCAGCAGGAATAAATGCGAAGACATAGGCTGGACATAGGTGTAAATGTAAATATGACGACTTACACCGCGATAATACCCTAGGATCATTTAATGCTAACAAGGAATATTCTTCATCTACAAGCAAAAGTTCTTTCGGCATATCGAAAGTATACAGTGTGTCATTTACATACCAAGGGAAGGGTTACAAATGCCATGCATTAAATTTATGCTGCCCCAGCATAGGTATGTGGATAAGGATAGCATTGTGCGTGAAAGTTGACTCCAACAGAGGATAATAGTATTCCACCTCATTATCTGTGAAAATTGGAGTTAAATGATACGTCAACTTGGCTATATGCAATGCTTCAAGAAGAGTCTTCACAGGCACAAGCTTTTCATCCACACTCCCTAACCCTGCATCCACGATGCTTGCAATTAGTTAATTTTTATTAGTAACTATATCTTGAACCGAATCTTCCACAGCATGCAAATACTCAGAGAAATAAAGGAGCCATTCCAATGTAGGGACAGAATTCATTAACTTACACAACCCTAGATATATGGTTGGACTCCGAAATTATCGCATTAACCTGTAATTCTAAAGCAGTAATCGCATGGAATGTCTGAGATATAACACGATTCTGCTTAGACACAGCTTGGTCGACAATGTTCATGCGGTCCCCTAATTTAGCTACATCGTCGGCAGTCGCTGTGCCAAACAGAGTGCTTTGGATAAGACCCGCAAAATTAAACAAACCCCTCTTTCGTCGTGCTTGAGAACGCACTTCCTTTGCAAGATCAGCCTTAGACACTGGTATCCTTCTTCCGACAGAGACGAGAAGCTTGTGAAGGGTCCTGAGACGAAGTTGTTGAAGCTCAACAGTTTGTTCAACCATTGACGATACATTAGGAGCTGAACGGAGATCATCTAGGACTGCCAATGCTGACTGTAGTTGCGTGTCGACGGGGAAGATTGAGCAGTCCATGCAACTCAAACTTGATGTTCACCACGTCCTCTACTATGAGAAAGCGTCCAAGGGGTGCAACTAGCGCACCAGGCTTGAGGACTGATGTGGACATGTCTGTCAACACAACGGTGCCACAACACAATAGGAGCAACACATCGATGATCCAAGCCATTCTGAAAGAAATTTCATTTGTCAACACATTGATGAATCAAGCGATTCTGTAAGAAATTTCATTTGTTTTAATATCTGCTTGCAGAACGAAGCTTCATACAATATTCATTAGGCACACTCTGCTTCTGTACTGTCTGCAAAGAGGTGTCTATTACATCATGACCATCTGTGGGTAATAAATGTTCATGGGTCTTCTTAAGACGATCCGCATGCACGACATCTGCGATCAGTGCATTAGACTTTCAAATTTTAAATTTGTTGCTCGCTTCTTTGGCGATAATGCAGAATGGACCCGAAAACTTCGCCGAAAGCTTGGAGTTCCTTTCAGGTTCTCTCACCATAACAGCATCGCCTATCTCTAACACGACAGGATTAGCTTGTTTATGGTGCTTGACCATCATTTCAGTGCGTGACGCTGCTAAATGTGTTTGTTCTTGGCTATGAATATCCGTAAAAACACGGATTTGTTTTGCCGCGAAATCATCCATATTAGAAACAGGGTTTGGCCTATCCGTAAGTACATCATAAGGCAGACGTTTGACTGTACCATAGACAATGTAGTAGGGTGATTTGCCCGTAGAGCTATTAATCGACCCATTAATAGATGCTGCAACCTGCGGTAACCAATCTTCCCATGTGTACTGTAAATCACACACTATCTGGTGCAGTATCTCCAGGATCTTGCGGTTGGTCCTCTCAACAAGGCCATTAGCCTGTGGATGATAGGCTGTCACAACACTTCGTTGTATTCCATACTGGGCACAATTTTGCGCCACTAGCTGATTCTTGAACTCTGTCCCATTGTCTGAGAGAAGAACCTTAGGCGTAGTACATGGATATATGAGATTCATCACTAAGGGATAGGCCATGGACTCGGCTGTTTTATCCTTCAGTGGGACTAAAACCACAAATCTAGAAAAATGATCCACACACACTAGGACGTACGAGGATCCCTTAAGACTCCTCGGAAGTTGTAACAAGTCTATAGCGAATATGTCAAACGGACGGTCTGGTGTAGGATATTGTACTATCGGTGCCGGTGACCTTGTAGTACCCACATGACAAACACTTAGCAATGTGTAATTCTATATCTTTCTTCATTGTGTTCCAGAAATGCTTGTTTCTTATTTCCGCCAAGCACTTGTCACGTCCGTGGTGACCTACCTGAGGAACATCGTGGAACAACGTTATAATCGTTTCACACAACGTGTCAGGTACGACTATTTGAGAAACAATACCCTCGGGCGTCTTTTTCGATCGATTAGTATGTTATGTCGTCATTCAAACTGACTTAATGGAATTATTAATTTGGGGAGTTTAATATCCTCTTCCGATTCTAACGCAAAAATGACTGCTGACCATAACGGGTCGCGTTGTTGCTCATCCTCTAGTTGTGAAAGAGTAAATGTTGATACAGGCATCACTGGTGCTATATTTCTAGACAAAGCGTCGGCGACAACATTCGCCCTTCCCATTAAATACCTAAACTCGGGGTCAAATTCCTGAATTGTCAGATACCAACGTGCCAATCTGCCTGATAAGTTTCTGCCATGGAACAGTTCAGTCACTGCCGCATGATCCGTAAACACAGTTATCTTATACCAAAGATAATGTCCTTAAGCTTCTTCAGTGTCCACACAACAGCTAACGTCTCCAAATGCGTTACTGAATGACGTGTTTCAGCATCATTGAGTTTACGGCTTGCAAAAGCTATCACTCTAAACTTTTCTCTCGAATCCACTTGCATGAGTACATCTCCGATTCCTTGTCCAGAAGCGTCAGTACACAGAGTGAAAGCTTGTGTGTAATCAGGGAATGCCAGAATAGGGGCATTGGTAAGCGCTATCCTCAATGCCGCAAAGCTATTTTCGTGTTCAGCATACCACACAAACATTGCATCTTTCTTGAGCAACCTTGTTAGGGGTGATGCCAATGTTGCATAGTTCTTAATAAAAGAACGATAATATCAAGATAAATCAAGAAAACTACGCACTTGATCAACCGATGTACTACGTGGGAACTGAGATACAGCTTTAACTTTATCATCAACTGTATGAATGCCGTCACCGTCAACTACATGACCAAGGAAATGGATTCAGGATTTCAAAAACTCACATTTTGAAAGTTTAATCTTAAGACCTGCTGTGGAAAGTTTTTCTAACACTTCACGCAGTTTAATCAGATGGGAATCAACGTCCTTACTGACTACTATTAGATCATCCAAATATGCACCGACTGTGGTACCTATCAATCCGGCAAACAGGGTGTTGATCACTCTTTGAAATGTCAGTGGGGCATTCCTGAGACCAAAAGGCATCCGTAGAAATTCGAAGTCGCCCAGGGGTGTGCTAAACGCCGTAACCTCTCGAGATTTCTCATCGAGTGGTATCTGCCAATACCCACTAAGCAAATCTAAGTTGCTAAATACAGCATTATCCTTGCCCAAGGACTGCAATATATCACTCAAGACAGGCATAGTAGGGTGTGTCATACAAAGGCGAATTTTTTTTTTTTGAGTTTGAAAAATCGGCCCATGGTATTAATGATGTAGTTCTATGTGCGGAATCATGTGATATCTTCAGATTTGAAAAGTTTTTATTTTTTGCTAGGTAAATTTTAACTTGAAATCTTATGAAAATTCAGTATTCCCACCCTTTTACCAACACCACTAAATAGCTTATTTAAAGTAAAGTAAATGTATCAGGTTAATTTATTAGGATGAAAATGATCCAGAATAGTGAAACGAATGATCTTGACACATTTATTAAATTTAATATTTCTTTAGAAAACAAAATCATCAAATACAAAAACCGGTTTTACTATCAAGTAATTCAAAAGTTGCTGCACACCATAGAGAACATGTCTTCAAGCTTGTTTCTACTCATCACCTCCCTGCTGACCACCTGAGCTCGGATGTAGCCTTCCCTCCTCTCCTGGCTGTACACGTGACTGCTGGCCTCGCTCACTTGCTGTACACAACGCTCTATACTCTGGGTGTGCGAGGGCCAGGCATGGACATGCATGGGGTTGTCCAGGAAAGCTCTGACTTGAACATTGGTGAGGCTGCAGGTAAGAGGGGGCTCACTGCCAGCCTGGATGTTTTCCAGATCTATGAGATCAGTGAGGGTCTTGGCACCTAGATTGACTTCAGGAGTCTTCCTGACCCTGAAGGAATCGTCACCAATTGATTCGTCATGCCCAGATCCTCTCATAAGTCTCATATCCAAGATCTTTTTGACTGCCACTCTTCTCTCCTCCTCATCCTTACTGCAGAGCATT